>NW_012107363.1:213178-240726 GCF_000951045.1 Mandrillus leucophaeus | reverse complement strand
CGGCTAGTTGTTTTTTTGTATTTTTTAGTAGAGACGGGGTTTCACCGTGTTAGCCAGGATGGTCTCGATCTCCCGACCTCGTGATCCGCCCGTCTCGGCCTCCCAAAGTGCTGGGATTACAGGCTTGAGCCACCGCGCCCGGCCGAGGCTGAATCTTTAAAATAACTAAGTACCAAAGAGCCACTGTTTGCTTTCCTCGGTAATGCTGGTTGTCACAGTCTCCCCAGCCTGACTAGCTCTGCACTTGGACTTTTTTTTCTTCTAAGATTCTCTGCAGGGGTGATTTCGCCGTCTCGGTTTCTTTGAAACTGTCTCCAAGCAACAGCTTGGCAAGTGTGGGTCAAAACCCTGCTGGGGGTCTTTGAAATCATACGGAGCCTGATACATTCCCAGAACCTCTGTGAGGCTGTGCCACCCTCCTTCTTCCTGGATGCCTAATGTGCACAGGCTGGGCTTGTGCCCCATTTGAGGAAGCTGGATTTGTCAGCAAATCTGCCCTCATGCCTTCTCCTCCTGCCCTAGGTGTCTGGGCCAAGCGAAGCACAGACAGCCCACATATGGCTGCTTGTTAACAACACCAAGACACCCTCGTCAGCCAACCTCTCGGAGCTTCTCTTGCTGGACAGCATCGCTGGTCTCACCGTTCTGGAGTCCATCGGAAACAGGACCTCGGAAGGATTCCAGGCTTTTAGCAAGAAGTTTCTGCAAGGTAACAGCAGAGCAGTCTGAAGCCAGGGATGACAAATGAGAATATGTACAGATACTTCCAGGTGAATGTGCTCTGGGTCAGGCATATTCTTAAAGACTTACATGTGTTCACTCACTTAATCCTCACAATGGATCTTACTATCAGGGTGTCATAAAAAGAGACCACATTCAATATCTGTAACCAAAAAGCTGAATTTCTCATTTATCTTAACAAGATGTTAGATTTGGGGAAAGAGTTGTGGAAATTTTTAAAAAATATATAGTCAATTTTTATTATGAAAAATTTCAAACATACACAAAAATAGAGTTTACAGTGGATCCCAGTATATGTGTCACTCACATCACCGAAATTAATCATCACTCAGGAAGATGAAAAGTTTGTTTTGGGTTGTGCTGGATAGAGTGGGAGTGGGTTGACATCCATCTCAGTAGCATGTTCCTGAGCTGTCCAGGTATGTCCAGGTGTGTCCAGGTGTGTTCGAACATGTTCACTGGAGTAACTCCACTGCTGCTTGGTTGATTTGTAGACTCTGCCACCCTCACTGGTTGACTTTCAGAGGTTCAATTCCTGAGGTGGGCTGTTATTGGTCAATTAAGCAGGTTTAAAACCAATTCTGGGATTCAGTTGGTACCATAGCTTCAGAACTCAGTTTCCCTAGGCGGGCAAAGACATCCTTTATTCTTCATAGGACCTCATTTACAGATGAATAGACTGGGACTAAAGTGGCTGAGAAGCTTGCCCGAGGTCATAGGGCTGGCTGCTGTCAAGACTGACAGTCAAGCTCAGGCTCCCTGTGCACCCTGGTAACCATTAAACTGTCGTGCTTTTCACATGTCTGGAACTCTTCCCAACTCCATGCCTCCGTACTCACAGCACACATTGCTAGGATTACGTGCTGCTCCTTCCCTCTGAGCCTAGATAAGGCCTCAGAATCCTGCGTAACACATTATTGTTGACAGAAGCTACTAGTGGAGCTTGCCCACACGTAGTGACCTTTTTGCTGGCTCTGATTTAAATGATGTCATAAAAGTTGTTATGAGACGTCCCAGCTAAGTAACCTTCAGTGCTTTCCTGCCTTCAATGATATAAAAATGAATCCGCTATTCTTCAATTCGTGTTCAAAGCATGGAGCATGGGGCCACGAGCAGAGCACAGACGCAGCCTCAGATGGACCTGGGTGACTCCCAGCCTTGTGACTGAGAAGCTGCATGGCTTCTGGAAAGCTATTGAAGTGCTCTGGTCATGCGAATGTCAGTCCATTGTGGAGTCGTAGAGATTGAATCAAGGAGACAATGTCACCCAGGCACTCTGTCTGGTAAAGGGAAGGTGTCCAACACCCTCTCCAGCCTGTGGTCCTGCACATCTTTCTTCTAATTTCCCCGCCGACCTTTCATGGTCCGTGCTCCTGCCAGACCCAGCTTCCTACTCTTCTCCTATCTCCTAGCATCTACTCTTGCTGTTGTGTGGGTCAGGAAAGCACCTCTCCCCAATTCTGAATATACAAATCATCTCTATTCTTTGGGACCTGGCCCTGGTGTCACCTTCTCTAGAAAGCCCCACCCAATCCACTGCCCCAAAGTCACCCCTCTGCCTCCAAACTTCCACAGAGATTACCTGCCCCTTCCTGCTTCCTGCTTGGAGCCTAGTGCCATTCTAGGCACTTTCCACACGTGAATTCATGGACTTCTCCTCTGGCACGTGCACACTGCGTGTCTCTGAACCTTGGCTCTCCATCTGTCCTCTGGGCATGCTAATAACACCTACCCAGGAAGGCGCTGTGAAGGTAAGGGAGCTAAAGCAGGGTGACGCAGCCTGGCTATGGAAAGTGCTCCTGGGCTCCTGGTGTTAGGAGGTATTTTGTTCGTGTTTTTTTTCTTCTTTTCTTTTCTTTTTTTTTTTTTTTTGAGATGGAGTTTCATGATTGTCGCCCAGCCTGGAGTGCAGTGGCACAATCTCGGCTCACTGCAACCTCCGCCTGCTAGGTTTAAGCGATTCTCCTGCCTCAGCCTCCCGAGCAGCTGGAACTACAGGCATGTGCCACCACTCCCAGCTAATTTTTGTATTTTTCATAGAGACAGGGTTTCACTATGTTGCCCAGGCTGGTCACGAACTCCTGACCTCAGGTGATCCACCTGCCTTGGCCTCCCAAAGTGCTAGCATTACAGGCATGAGCCGCCACGCCTGGCCACTGTTGGTGTTATTTTTATTCTTACTGCTCCATTCTTGTTATTTATGCCCATGCTTGGCTCTGCCTACTGGGCTGTATATTCCCTGAGGGCAGTGTCCACAGCATATTTATCTGTGAACTCACCGCTATGCCAAGGAGTATAACATTGACTTTCACCTTGGGACTCAGGTGACTTTTTTTTTTTCCCCCCAAAGCATAAGTAGATAACTAAAATCAAATGACCAGTCAGGTCCCAGTTCATTGACATTCTGACCTCATCATCATTATTATTTGATGCTTTTCTTTTATGAGAGCCAGTGTTGTTTGGGGAAAAGATGATGGGACCCAGAGGGTCAGGTGGCTCCCTGTCCATCACCCGGGTGATCCTAAGCCAGTCACTGTCTCTTAGTCTCAGTTTCTTCTTCTGTATGTTGCAGAAAATCACGTGTTCTCCATCCATCTCGGGGCAGTGCGTGGAGATCAGCTGGGTTAATGCAGGTGCAGCGCATGGAGAGTGGTCAGATCACTGTATGGGGAAGGTCTGACTATGACTACCTTCCCCGTCATTGTCATTGTCACTGCCATTGTCTTTATCACTTTACGTTCATTATCTTAGCTCTAGGATATATGAAAACAAAATGAGATGGGCATGGTCCACTCCTAAGGTCCCAGCTATGCAGGAGGCTGAGGCAGGAGGATTGCTTGAGCCTGGGAGTTCGAGACTAGTCTGGGGAACATAGAGAGAGCCTGTCTCAGAAATAAATAAATAAAAATTTTAAAATAAAAATGAAAATGTTGAAGATTTTTAAAACAAAAATGCCAGTGATTCCTTAGGCTAAGTGAGCATTCCTCCTCTTTTCTTTACTATATATATACACACATATATATGTGTGTGTGTATGTGTGTATATATGTGTGTGCATATATATATATATTTGAGGTCTGCATACATTGAGAAATGAGGCATATTGTGGCATTTTAGGGCTATAAGTAACCTCTGTTAGGGAGAAAGTCAAGATTGGAGGACAAGCTTAGGTGAGAACAGTGACTGGCAGAGTTAGACGGGCTCTGTCACCCACCTGGCCACATTGGGCAAAGGCCTCCAGTCCTGGTACAGCCTCGTCCGAGCAGGATGGGCTGAGTGCGGCCACCCAAACTTACCTATGGGATGAGGCGCGCTGCACAGTGAGAAAGGGCTAGGAGAGCCAGCCCTATTGCAGGTAGTGCACCCCCGCTCGTGAATGGAAATGTCAGGAGTGGGAGTCCAGGAGTCCGCCCAGCTCACTGTCCCCAGTTTACCACTCAGAGAATTCGCACCTAGCTGTGTGTAATACAAAAGGCTTCCTTGCTGCAGGCATCACTGCCATGGTGGCCTCCCTTGGAACCGGGGAAGCCAAGGGCCAGGATGTGTCTGGGGTGTGGTGGGGCACAGGCGGGGGCATGGCCGAGCCCTCACTGAATCACACGTGCTTTTCTCTGCACAGTGGGAGATGCCTTTGCTGTCAGCTATGCAGCCACGCTCCAGGCTGGAGACCTCGGGAACGGGGAGAGCCTCAAGCTTCCTGCCCAACTCACCTTTCAGAGCTCGTCACAGGTATTACCTTTGTTACTTTAATCTCTGTCTTGCCACTGCCAGGAGAGATTGTTTTAGAAACAGGGACACTTCAGACAGAAGACCTGTTAGTTCCTTCCTTCAGTGATGCCACCTAGCAGATAAGGGCACAGGTCCTGGAGTCTCACACACCTTGCCATGAACCGGGCTCCGTTAGTAATGCCCGTGTGACTTTGCCTAAGTTACTTAACCCCTCTGGGCCTCACACAAGGTTTTCATAAGGATAGGTAATCAATACATGTGAATTCTTTTCCCTGTGTCCTGCACACTGTAAGCACCTACCCAGTAGTTACCATTACTGTTCATTTTCCAGGGCTTCCGTAACAAAGTACCACAGACTAGACTTAAAAACAACAGAAATGTATTGTCCGGGAGGCTGGAAGCCGGAGATCAGGGTGTCTGCAGGGCTGATTCCTTCTGAGACCTGTTCTTGGCTTGTGGAGGCTGCCTTCTCCCTGTGTCTTCCTAAGACTTTCTGTGGCTGCACGTCTGTCCTAACCTCTTCTGTAAGGACACCAGTCATGCAAGACCGTGACCCAGCCTAGCAACCTCACTTTACCTGATTACTTCTATAAAGACCCTGTCTCCAAATGCAGTCACATCCTGGGGCACTGGGACTTCGGACTTTAACATACAAATTTTAGGAAACAGTCTGGCCCATAACACCATTACTGTGAGTCTCCCCATCTCTCACTGTCCCTGTGGTGGGTTCACTTATGCAATGAACTGGCTGGCTGCCTGTCCTGGCAGGTGCTGCACGCCCCAGGTACAGGCTGGAGGAGATGTGGTCCCTGACTTCAAGGAGATCATGATGCTCTGCTTCCTTTTGCCATTTTATTGTGGCTTCAGCCCCTGGAGAAAGTCTTCCCTATTCATGGCCATGGAAGATGCGGCTCATAGCATGACTGTGACTGCCCCAGGTCCCATAACAGGATCAGATTGTACCCTGCAGCTGCCTCCTGAGGCCTCCTTCTACCCTGAGGCTGCAAGGCCACTGTGGCGTTTCTGCTGCAATGAGGGGAAAACAAAACAAAACAAAACAAAAAACCGTAGACAAATTTAGATAAAATGAAAGAGGCTAAATACAAGATACAAGAAAATGACATGAAACTATTGGGAAGGACAATTCTCTCAGGAAATAATTTGGTATAAAGTTAAAAAAATAGAGAACAAAGACAGATTTTTGAAACTAAGGATAAAATTCCAAAAGGTTTCCCAAAAGAAATCCCAGCAATTTCAGAAGACAGGAAACCAAGTCAATTAGAAAGGAAAGGTAAGATAATGATAAGGAAAAGATAAGGTAAGAATCAGAAAGCAAATCAGAAACTCGGAATAAAATAAAATGGAAGCTTCAGGAGCTGAAACCCCGGGCAGCTGTGTGTGTTTTTGGGCCAGGCTGGCTTGGGCAGGGGGAGGTTTATGGTTCGGCAGAGCCTGGCTCCCTGCACACTCCAGGAGGACCTTCCTTGTGGCTTCCCCTGCCCCAAGCTGAAATAGTCCTGCCTGTTACTTTGTTTGGTTCCTGTCTGTGATATTGATTCTACCCCTAGGAACCCCCTCCCTCCCTCACTAGAATGTCAGCTCCATGAAACCAGGGCCTCGTGTGCCCTGTTCACAGCTGCGTCTCCAGTGCCAAAAAGAGAACCCTGCACATAGTAGGTGCTCAGTAACAATGTGTTGAATCCCACTTGGTCCATGTTTTCTGGCTTCGTGCCAGGAACTAAAACATGTTTCTGAAGCCTTGAAGTTTATGTCGTAACTGCATGCATTTACTGGGGTGAGGATTTACGCTTTGTAAAGAGTTGAAGATGATCTTTGATAGCACACTTTAGGCTCCTATCTGCGTATCTGTGGGAACACAGCAGAATGTGCTGGAATGTGGGCTCTGAACTGAGCCTCAGGCTCCAGTTCAAGAGACCCTGAGACTCCAAGACACCATACATATTCCAAAGCAGAGGTGACTCAAGAACAGAAAGGGCAAAGTGAATGAATGCCTCAGAGGTGTCTTTTCTTTACAGCCATGTTCTAAAACTGTTCCATTTCCCTCCCATGAAAAGAAGACTTACAGTGTTTTGATTTTCTCCGAAGCCTCCATGAGGTCACCCTGCTGGCCCACAGTGGATTTGGGAAGTCCCACTGCTTCCTAGTGCTGCTGCCATAACATCTGTAGGGCATGGATCAGGGGATTTGTTACCTCGGGAGGGGCATAGCTCAGGTTACAGAAACATGCCTTAGTCATGTCTATAATGAGAATTACATGGGTTGCTGAGCTCACTGGGCTGCAAGCTCTAAATCCCAAGGTCTGGTTCTTTTTTTTTTTTTTTTTTTTTTTTTGAGACAGAGTTTTGCTCTTGTCACCCAGGCTGGAGTGCAATGGTGCAGTCTGGGCTCACTGCAACCTCCGCCTCCTGGGTTCAAGCAATTCTCCCCTCTCAGTCTCCTGCGTAGCTGGGATTACAGGCGCCCACCATCATACCTGGCTAACTTTTGTATTCTTAGTAGAGATGGGGTTTCACCATGTTGGCCAGGCTGGTCTCGAGCTCCTGACCTCAGGTGATAAACCTGCCTTGGCCTCCCAAAGTGCTGAGATTACAGGTGTGAACCACCAAACCCAGCCAGTCTGGTTCTGTATAATACTACTGTTACTACTGTTGCTATTGCTTTTTAAAATTTTTATTATTATTATTTTTGAGACAGTGTTTCACTCTTGTCACCCAGGCTGGAGTGCAATGACATGATCTCAGCTCACTGCAACCTCCGCCTCCTGGGTTCAAGCCATTCTCCTGCCTCAGCCTCCTGAGTAGCTGGAATTACAGGTGCCCAAAACCACACCTGGCTAAGTTTTGATTTTTAGTAGAGATGGGGTTTTACCACGTTGGCCAGGCTGGTCTTGAACTGACCTCAGGTGATCCACCTGCTTTGGCCTTCCAAAGTGCTGGGATTACAGGTGTGAGCCACTGCGCTTGGCCTGCTATTGCTACTACTACTGCTGCTACTGCTAATGTTACTACTACTACCTACAGCCACCAATAGCAATAATATTTTATAGCACTCCCTAGTGCCAGGCACTCTTCAGGGTTCTATATTACCTAAGTTAATCCTCATAGCAATTCTGTGAACTGAATATGATTACCATTTCACAGATGAGAAAACAGAGGCAAAGAGAGGCTAATACATTGCCCAAGTTTCAACTGCTGGTGAGCAGTGGAGTCCTGTATTAACTCAGCCTGGCCCTAATCGCCACCCTATGGACTGCCTGTCAGTTGCAAGCTATTCTGCCTCTACCCCCAGGAAGAAGTATGTTCTCACGGTGGGTCTTTTCGGTCACCATGCAGTTAGACAGGTGGATACCATGACACACTTTATTTTTCTGTTTCCTTTATCTTCTCAGCAGAGGAATATTAGAGGACATTACGGATAGACCCACAGGGAGTTGGGGCTTGGAGAATCAAGTGCATTTGAGTAAGAGAAGAACATGTGCAGTGCAGTCAGAGCCCAGGATTGCATCTACCTTTGTGAAGGAGCTAGATGCTGGGAGAGTGGAGGTGACTTACCTTGGTCACAGGCTTGGAGTCAACTCCCAACCCCAACCCCAAGCGTTTCTCCACAAGGGCATGCTGCCATGACTTTCTTTGGATGTTAGCAGAGCTGGTGTTTGGATTTCACAAAGCCTCCGGTAGACAGGGAGGGATCCTATCCCCACATGCCCTTCCCCCTGACACTGAGACCTTCACAAGCTCTGACCTGTGCAACAGTTAGGGCTGATTATAGCCCCAGGCTTGGCAGGTTGGAAATCACACCAAATGTTACCCCATGTGTCACACCCCAAACTGTTGCTGAAAGCGTTTTCTTTTTTCCTCTTCTAGAACAGAACACAGCTGAAAGCGCTTTTTTCCATAACAGCAGAAGAAAACATAACGGTAGGAAACATGACATGCCCTGAGCACCCCCTGCCTTCTATCTGTGTCTCTTCACACCTGTGCTGTGTGGGTCCTGCCTGTCCTTGGAGCCATGGGGAGGGGCAGCTGCTGGCCTTGGACCACCAGTTATGTGTTGAGGCTGGGACTCTGTGCTGTCTCTTGGGTCCCCCATGTGCCCTGAGGCTATCTGACTGGTTTCCCTGGACGACCCTCCACATGGGCAAGGCAGGTGAGTCGTGGGCTGGACAGGCTGAAGTTCCACTGCCTGTCTGTGCTACTGTCCAGCTGTGCTCCTACCTGTTCCCAGTGTTTGCCACTAGGTCAAGCTGCTGGTGACATTGTGTTTACCCAGATCTTCCCAAAGCCTGCAGTCTGTAGGTGGGTCTCTCTGCTTCTGCTGTTCACCATTAATACTTCTCCATTTCTGTTCTTCAGTTTAATCATTTGCATCTCACATGTTCACTCATTCATGTGTTAACCAAGTGTTAATTCACCAGGTAACAACACTTCACGTTTCTTAAACACCTACTGGGTGCCAGGCATTCCGAGCAATTTACATATGTGGAATTACGTCATCTTTACCACAGTCTTGTGAGACATTCTATTTTAAAATCTCTGCCATTTCAGATGGGGACACCGAGGCACATTAAAGTCTAGTAATTTGCTCAAGATCCCATGGCTAGAATGTCAGAGTCCCCAATACCCACCCCCAGTTTCGATGATTCTCTAGGGTGACTCACGGGACTTACATGTACAGTCACACACCACATAATGACATTCTGGTGAACAGGGGACTGCATATATGAAGGTGGTCCCATAGGATTACAATGCAGCTGAAAAATTCCTATCACCTAGTGATCATGTGATTGTGTAACATCCATTGTAACACAGTGCATTTACTCACCTGTATGGTGATTCTGGTGTGAAACCTACTGTGCTGCCAATCGTAAAAAGTCTAGCATATACAATTATGTCCAAAACATAATACTTGGCCGGGCGTGGTGGCTCACACCTGTAATCCCAGCACTTTGGGAGGCCAAGGTGGGTGGATCACGAGGTCAGGAGATTGAGACCATCCTGGCTCACACGGTGAAACCCCCTCTCTACTAAAAATACAAAAAAAACTAGCTGGGCGTGGTGGGGGGCGCCTGTAGTCCCAGCTACTCGGGAGGCTGAGGCAGGAGAATGGCATGAACCCGGGAGGCGGAGCTTGCAGTGAGTGGAGATCGTGCCACTACACTCCAGCCTGGGTGACAGAGCGAGACTCTGTCAAAAAAAAAAAAATAATAATAATACTTGATAATGATACTAAAAGACTATGCTACTGGTTTACATATTTACTATACATATTTTTTATTGTTATTTTAGAGTGTATTCCTTCCACTGATCAAATCCCAAATAAGCTTACCTAGAAATCAGCGTCAGGCAGGTCCGTCAGGAGGGATTCTAGAAGAAGGCCTTCTTATCCTAGGATGTGAGGGGTACACGCCTGTTACTGCCCCTGAAGACCTTCCAGGTGTCGGGGTGGAAGGCAGTGATATTGATGATCCTGACGCTGTACAGGACTAGGCTAATGTGCATGTGTCTTAGTTTTTAACAAAAAAGTTTAAGAAGTTTTTTAAAAAATAAAAACCTTAAAAATATAGAAAGCTTACAGAGTAAGGATATAAAGAAAGGATCTATTTTGGTACAGCTGTACAGTGTGTTTGTGTTTTAAGCTGTGTTATTACCAAAGAGTCAACATGTTAAAAAAAAAAATGACAAAGGTAATAAAGTCACAGGGAGGGGAACGTCACGCTCTGGAACCTGTCGGGGGGTGGGGGGCAAAGGCAATTACATGTGGAACTTAAAACCTAGAGGCCAGGTTGATAGGTGCAGCAAACCACCACGACACATGTATACCTGTGTAACACACCTGCATGTTCTGCGTATGTATCCCAGAACTTAAAGTAAAATAAAATATAAAAAGTTACAGTAAGCCAAGATTAACTTATTACTGAAGAAACTTGCACAGCATGTATTTTTAAAATAAGTTTAGTGGCCAGGCACGGTGGCTCATGCCTGTAATCTCAGTACTTTGGGAGGCCGAGGTGGGCTGATCACTTGAGGCCGGGAGTTCAGGATCAGCCTGGCCAACACGGCTAAACCAGTCTCTACTAAAAATACAAAAACAATTAGCTGAGCAAGATGGTGCGTGTCTGTGATTCCAGCTACTCGGGAGGCTGAGACACGAGAATTGCTTGAACCTGGGAGGTGGAGGTTGCAGTGAACCGAGATCATGCCACTGTACTCCAGCCTGGGCAACAGAGTGAGCCTGTGTCAACATAAATAAATAAATGTAGTGTAGCCTAAGGGTACAGTGTTTCTAAAGTCTACAGTCGTGTACAGTCATACCCTAGGCCTTCACGTTCACTCACCGCTCACTCACTGACTCGCCCAGAGCAACTTCCAGTCCTGCAAGCTTGAGTTACGGTAAATTTCCTATACAAGTGTATTTTTTTTTTCTTTTATATGTATTTTTCTTTTCTTTCTTTGTTTCTTTTTTCCTTAGACAGAGTCTTGCTTTGTCGCCCAGGCTGGAGTGCAGTGGTGCGTTCTCGGCTCACTGCAACCTCTGCTTCCCAGATTCAAGCGATTTTCCTGCCTCAGCCCCCTGAGTAGCTGGGATTACAGGCACCCACCACCACACCCAGCTAGTTTTTATATTTTTAGTAGAGATGGCATTTCACCACATTGGCCAGGCTGGTCTTGAACACCTGACCTCAAGTGATCCGGCCACCTCGGCCTCCCAAAGTGCTGGGATTACAGGCTTTGGTACTTTTTCTATACTTGGATCTATTTATATATACAAATACTTAGCATGTGTTACAGTTACCGACAGTTTTCAGTACAGTAACATGCTGTACAGGTTTGTAGCCTAGGAGGAATAGACTCTACCATAGAGCTTAGGTGTGTCGTCTGCTAGGTTTGCGTAAGTCACTCTGTGATGTTTGCACAATGAGGAAATCACCTAACAATGCATTTCTAGGAACATCTCTTCATTGTTAGGTGATGCATGCCTGTAGTTGTACCCACTGCTGTGACTTACTACTCTGAAAAGATACAAAGCAAAGTCAGCACAGGGAAAAGTTGCATGGGGAGAAGTTTGGAGAAAATCACCTGCAAGTTTTAAGAGTCTTCTCCCAGCAGAGTCACGGAGGGTACGCTTCATTCCCCCAGCATGAGTTGTGATAACACATGTGAAGTATTGTCTACCAGGGAAGCTCCTTAGAGACTCAGTGCCAGAATTTTTACTGGGGGCTGGCCACGTAGGCACTCTCTGCCTGGCGTGCACCAGGATTCCAGACTCCCAGAAGGAAAGCAGATGCTTGGCCTAAGCCACACTGTTTGCACAGACAGTTTGAAAACAGAGAGCCACTCTTACCAGAAAATAGTGGAAACCCTCCCAAAATCCATGTTCCAAGACATCCACTGAGGCCCAGCCCTACAGGAAGGGCTTTCAGAGGATGCCAGTCTCTGGCTGAAGATGTTAACTCTTTTCTGCAAAGCTAGTAAGTGGCAGGACCAGGATTTGAACCCAAGCAATTTGGCTCCGGATCCCTGCTGTCAGGCACTGGGCCATACCGCCTCCCAGAGAGCCAGAGTCCTGCACAGAAGAGATGAAGAGAAAGTACAAGGCTGGCCTTAGGTGAGTGTTCGGTTTAGGGGGGCTGTCAGGTGCACTGGTAACAAGTCTCTCTGGTGGTCTGTGAGCTCCTGGCGGGTGAGGCCATGTCGGATTCACCCATGTCCCCCACTGCGCGGTACATTGTAGATGGCACTCAGCAGGTAAATATCCCATGATTGAGCTTGTTGTCGTCAACGATGATGATTGCTGCTCAGGAGGAGGTGGCTGGTTGCTGCATGAGTGTAATAAAAAGCAGAGAACACTCATGTAAGGGTATTTACGAGCCCTTCCCCGCTGCCGCACACTCACTTGTGGATGGAATTGAGCCATGCCCGGGTCTTCCAGGCTTCCCGTCACCTGCATTTTGCCTTCAGGAGAAAGAGGAATAGTTGCCCCCTGGGATGCAAACCTGTGGATGCAAGTCCTGGCCTTGGAACCAGGGCTGAATTTCAGCCACATCAGCCCCCAGGACAGGTGCCCCCAGGCTGTAGACCACATTCAGGGAGCTCCCTGTTGAGTGGGGAGAGGAGGTGTACGCACAGGGTGGCCCTATGGTATTGTGTGGGCCCAGCAGACTCTTGGACCGTAAGGCCTGGCTTTGAATCCCTGTCCCTCCACTGATTGCATGTGACCTTGGGCACGTCACATACCTCTGAGGGCCTCAGTTTCCCCAACTGTGAAATGAGAATAATAACAATATTCACTTCACAGGGTGGTTGTTGAGGTAAATGGATCAAGGGATGTAAAGCACTCAACACAGTGCCCGGCACTGTGAGGGCTCCATAAACGTCAGCTGTTATCATCGTCAGTATTATTATTATTATTTACACATGAGAACACAGCTGTGCCAAGTGTTCTGTGATGCTGACAATGAATGTTTTGCATCAGGGCGTCGTGCTCCAATGCCCATCGGGGTCACACAGGTGCTATAAGTGCATGTCAGGCTCAGTGCAAGATTCTAAGAAGTAATGTAGCGTGCGGCAGCGTGGACACTCGGGTTGCCTGTCACCCACCATCCCCGCCTTCACACCGAGGCAGTAAATGAAAAAAAAAAAGACCAAAGAATGCACAGCACTTGCTGAATTTGTGAGTTTGTGACCTGAAATGTAGATTGCTTGTACCATGGACACTGACAGCAGAGAGAGAGAGAACTCCATGGGCTGGGTGAACTGGCAGGCTTCCTGGAGGAGGAAGAATTCAATTGGGTCTTGAAGGTAAGATTTAATTAAAGTTGGGGGAGGAGCAGCTGAAGATCTGACTTCTAGGTTAAGCCAGTGTTGACTGCTGGTCAGGCATGAACCAAGCACTACTGGGTGACACACACATAAGGGTGAGGCAAGGCCGTGGCAGTCATGGCGTGTGTTCCAGCAGGGCTGACGGGGGGACCTGCAGAGATTGTGGAATTGCACCAGACAGATGTGGTGGTGATGAATAGGATGAGCTCGCCAGGAGGGTGGCAGCGCCCCTGATGTGTGCATCAGGCAGTTTAAAAATACAGGGTAAAGACGGGAGGCTTCCATTGTGTAAATGGAGATTCTGCCGCATTTGGGAGCTACCCCATTATCTCCTTAATTTCCTGTTACTTTCCTGAGGGTGAAACTGACACATGTCAGCCAAGGAAATGAGGCCCCAGGAAATTGTTTCTCATTTTTTCTCAAGAAGTTGTCTTCCCCTTTCTGTCTCCTGGATGAGAGTACTGTCTTTGTGAGAGAAAATAAGAATCACACATTGTGTGCAGGTCTCAGATGGCACTAGATAGCCCCTTCTGTGTTCATCACATGTGCCCATGAAAGGACCGGGTACTGTGCCGGGCACCAAGAGAACAGGTCACAGTGTTCTGCTGCCAGGATCTCAGGTCTAATCAGAGAGAGACATTTAAACCAATTGTTGTGGTACCCCAATTCATTCAGAGTGCAATTCCAATACTAATTTTGTTGTTGTTGTTGTTCTTGAGACGGAGTTTCGCTCTTGTTGCCTGAGCTGAAGTGCAGTGGCACGATCTTGGCTCACTGCAACCTCTGCCCCCTGGGTTCAAGCAATTCTCCTGCCTCAGCCTCCTGAGTAGCTGGGATTACAGGCATCCACAATCCAGGCCCAGCTAATTTTGTATTTTTAGTAGATATGGAGTTTCACTATGTTGGTCAGGCTTGTCTTGAACTCCAGACCTCAGCTGATCCACCCACCTCAGCCTCCCAAAGTGCTGGGATTACAGGCGTGAGCCACCACGCCCAGCCTCCAATACTCATTTTAATGGGACTTTGGAGGGGATGTGAAAAAAATAGTTTCACCTGAAAATATAAATTATGAACCCAGATGGGAAGGTTTTGAAAATGAAGAGTAATGTGGGAGGGTTTACCCTAGCAGATATTAAAAATATTACAAAGCACCGGGCGCGGTGGCTCAAGCCTGTAATCCCAGCACTTTGGGAGGTGGAGACAGGTGGATCACAAGGTCAGGAGGCTGAGACCATCCTGGCTAACCCGGTGAAACCCCATCTCTACTAAAAAATACAAAAAAACTAGCCGGGCGAGGTGGCGGGCGCCTGTAGTCCCAGCTACTCCGGAGGCTGAGGCAGGAGAATGGCGTAAACCCGGGAGACGGAGCTTGCAGTGAGCTGAGATCCGGCCAGTGCACTCCAGCCTGGGTGACAGAGCAAGACTCCATCTCAAAAAAAAAAAAAATATTACAAAGCTACAGTAATGCAGCATTTGACTGCTACAAGAAACATCAGACCAGTGGAACAAAAGATAAAATCTACACACACATCTGCACATATGTTTTAAACCAATGGGAGAAGGAGGATGTATCATCCATGAATTTGGTAACAACTGACTGGGTCTTTTGAAAGAAAGACAAAAATGAATTTCCTAATTAGATTAAAATCTAAGTAAATATAACAATTTGTAAAAAGTAAATATGGGCTAATAGGATATGATCTGGAGAAAACTGTGGATTTAGGTACACGTAGTTGCAAACTTTACATTTAAAAACAGCACTCAGAAAGATAAATGAGAAACTTGGGGAAATATTTGTAATATACATAAGAGACAAAAGATGAATGTTTTTAATATATAAAGAGAATCTTAATATTTATAAGAGATGGAAGGCCACTATAGACAGCTATCTACGGTATGATAATTTCCCAAAGATGAGGCTTACGAGGTGCCCTTGAAGCACAGTGGTGGCCCGTGTCACTCTGTAGGCAAAATCACGTGGCTGTGAGTTGGATTTGTAGGCTTGGGGGTTTGCACACAATTGCACGTTATCATTTTTGCCTTCTCCGTGGACATTCCAAGCCCACTAACCATTGCCCTAACCTGCATTTTTTGTTTTGGTGACTGCCCCAGCGTCCTATCCTTTCTGCCTCCAGTTTTACTCCCTACCCAGCCCATTGTCCATGCTGGAGTGGTCTTCCCTAAAACATGAACCTGCCTGCTTTCTATTCTTGAGGGGCCCCCATTCAGGATCCGTCAGGAAAGCTGATCCCTGCTCACCATCTCCCAGGGCCACCGGGTGCCTTTGTTTTCCATTATGCTCTGGTTTTGCACATGCTGTTCTTATCTTACCTGTTCTTTGGGCAACTTATAAACCTCCTGCTGGACCCTGACCAGCATCTGCACTCTGTGATGCCCTAGCCCTCCCCTGGCCAGCTAGTTGTACCCTTGGCTGCGGTCCTATGCATTGGATCATTTATTAAAGCCTGGCACTGTGTGAAGTTGAGATTAGTCCTCTGGATGGCACTTAATCCATTTTTGTTGACATCAGAATAGAATTGTTGAACTGGAAGAGACCTTAAAGATTATCTAGTCCCACTTTCTCATTTTAGAGTAAAAACCTCCGGTCCAGAGAGGCTCTGGGAACTGGCCAGGTTCAGAACTCAACACCATTGCAGTCAGAATCATGCTGTGTGATGCGTTCTCTACTCCAGATGCTATTCGCTAGATTGGTAAATTAGCAAAGCTGCGTTGGTAAGTGATTGTCTCTGCCTGTGATTACCTTTGACATCTCACTCTTGCCAGAATTATCAGCTGGGAGGCCTAGGGTCTCTTTGCCCTCAGGACTGCCCCTCAAGGACTGTGTGACAAGGACCAGCAAGCCACTCACCCCTCTGCTTCTTGGGTCTCAAGCTCAAAGTAAAAGATTTCAAGTAAATGATTCACAGACTCTGTTCCAGAGAAAACATTCGTCATCTCCCATCTTCATCAAGCATTTTCTGTGTTTTGAAGGGTTGGGTGGGTGGGATTTAATATAAGGCCACTGTGGGCATTTTGAAGAAATGTCCTCTCCTTACCACCACCCTCCACATACAGAAAAGTTGGAAGAATAAAATAGCTTCATGCCATAATCCCACCAGCAGGGAGAACCATTGTTAACATGTTCGCATCTCGCCATCCACAAGGCTGTGAATATATTTAGTACATAATTGAAGTCAAACTCCGTAAACAATTCTTCATCAGGCTTTTGTAACTTGGTGTTGGATTCTGAGCATTTAAAGCATTCATTTTGAAAGGCCTGTTTATCCAGCATCACTCTTCATAAATGCAGTGACAGAATTCATCAAAGGCATCTGCTCCTGCTAATATGTGATTAAAGGGGTGGTAATCGTGGATGATTCTTTTCCAGAGACAAGAAGGAAAGTAAGGAAGACTCTAGGGGATGGGAAGCCGGGATAACCATCTTTTTCTTTATTCTTAGACAATGAGGTTTAAGGTAAAGATGCTCTTTGGAATCTCAACTTACAGTGATTCTCAGTGGAGTTTGACTGCAGCATGTTTAAGGGAATCTCAGAAGTATGATTAACATGGGGCTGATTCTGGTGCTCTCAGCCACTTCCGGTTCTGGACTTGTCACTGCAGCGGTGGGTGCTACCAGCATCCCGTCCCCTGAGCTGGATTCAGGGACGTTGTTGGCTCCTCCTGTGTCTGGCCTCTTACATATCCATTCCATCACAACACTCCGTTGTCTCTGTCTCCTAGTCTGTGCCCTTCCCACCAGCCAATAACAGTAGTAGTAATAGCCGCTCAGATTTACTGACTTCTGTGTACCATAACCCTAAACATTAGGCACTGTTTGTGTGTGCGTGGTAAAGTACACACAGCATAACATTTACTGTTATTGACAGTTACTACATTCACAGTGTTGTGCAGCCATCACCACTGTCTGCTTCCAGAACATTTTCACCTCTGAAAGGAAACTTGGTGCCCATTGGTGACTTCCCATTTCCTTCTCCCCCAGCCCCTGGCAACCACTCCTCTGCTTCTGTCACTGGATTTGCCGACCCTGTACATTTCAGATAAGCAGAATCACATAGTATGTGTCCTTTTGTGTCTGACGTCTTTCACTTAGCATCACGTTTTCAGTGTTCCTCCATGTTGTCGCATGCACCAGAACTTCATTCCTTTTTATGGCCGAATAATATTCCATTTTATGGATATACACATGTTCTTTATTCATCAGGACGTTTGGCTTATTGTGAACAGTGCTGCTGTGAGCATTCGAGAACAGATTTTTGTTTGAATACCTGTTTTAAATTATTTGGGGTATGTGCTTGGGGGTGAAATTGCTGGGTTGTATGGTAATTCTGTTTTTGACCTGTTGCCTCTCAGAGCTGGCGAGACCCAGCCTCCCACAGTGTGGAAGAGGGTGGATTTAAGGGTTGAACCCTCATCAAAGGCCAAAGTCCATGGTCTTTGCTGGCGTGTCCTGTTGCCTCCTGCAGCCTCTTTTCATGCCCCCCATTTCTCTCTTGACATCCAGGTTTACCTTCCTCCAGGCTGAAGTCATAAGGCGGCCAGAGTTATCTTTCTAAAATACTGATCTAACCATGTTTCTTCATGGCTTAAAGCCTCTCAGTTCCCCTGATTCCCTTAGGATGACACAGCAAATCCCTAACGTGCTCTCAAAGGCCCCGTTGGGCTGGGGCTGCTTCTCTTGCCAGCTTCAGGCCCTGCTCAGGCCAGTCCTTCTCGAAGCTCGCCCTCCCCCTGGCCCAGCTCATTCTCCTCTGCCCACTGGATCACCTCTTGGAAAGCCTTCTCCTCTCCTTTGAGCTAAGAGAGGAGCTCCCCCCTCTCCCCGAGTCCTCCAGGCTCCCCAGCCTCAGCCCAGGCACACTGTGGCATCAGCATCTGCCTGCCTGTTCGTTCCTCTGTGGGACGTGAGCTCCTTGAGCAGGGCCTGGGTCTGGTTCCTCCTTGTTCTTCCAGCACCCAGTACAGGGCTTCATTGACTCCAGTGAGTCAGGCAGGTGTAGTGTCATATCCAGACACGGAGTCAGTCCTGGCAGCCCACTTGATGTGTCCACTTCAATAGAGAGTTTCAGGGAAACAAAATTATAGCAAACCTTGATTTCTGCACATGTGAAATGGATGTAAGAATTATGCACTTAAAATGTTGCTTGAGGCCAGGCATGGTGGCTGATGCCTGTAATCCCAGCACTATGGGAGGCTGAGGCCAGCGAATTATCAGGTCAGGAGTTCAAGACAAATCTTGCCAACATGGTGAAACCCCATCTCTACAAAAAGTACAGAAATTAGCTGGGCATAGTGGCAGGTGCCTGTAGTCCCAGCTACTTGGGAGACTGAGGCAGGAGAATCGCTTGAACCCAGGAGGTGGAGGTTGCAGTGAGCCGAGATTGTGCCATTACACTAGCCTGGGCAACAAGAGCAAGACTGCATCTAAGAAAAAAAGAAAGAAAGAGAGAGAGAGAGAGAGGGGGAGAGGCAGGGAGGGAGAGAGGGAAAGGAAGAAAGAAAGGAAGGAAAGAGGAATAAAGCCTGGTCTGGACAAAATTCAAAATTAAAGTTTGAAAGGATTAGGAAGGCTTTTGGCCAGAGACTCAGGAGTTCCAAAACCTGCCTTGCTGCTACTCCTTCACCCCCAAAAGGTGAGCTGCATACCCAGAGTGGGAATGAAAGTGTTAACAGTGGCACAAACCCTTGATGGCTCGATGCAGGGCTCCTGATAAAGGGCCAGCCTAGGAGAGGCAGGTGGGGTGTGAAGGCCACTAACCTCAGCTGCTGGATGTGAGTCTCGGGTCTACTACTTACTCTCTCTGTGACCTTGGGCCATTTTAAAAGCTTATTTCTACAATGACATTATAATTTATAAAGTGGGGGTTAAAATAGTTCCCATCACAGAGTATTATTATGGAGATTAAATGGATTAATACATGTAAAGCACTTGGATCCATCCCTGGTGCTTAGTATCTGCATAATACATGTTCTCTGAAATGACAATGGTAACAGTGATGCTGCTGCTGATGGTGTCATGATGGCGTTGATGGTGGTGGGGGTGAAGATGATGGTGCTGGTGATATTGATGATGATGATAGTGATTGTGATGGTCATGGTGAAGATGATGGTGATGGGATTATTGATGATGTTGATAATGATGGTGGCTATGGTAATGGTGGTGGTGGTCATGGTGGTGATGGTAATAATGAATTTGATGCTGCTGCTGCTGATGATGGTGATGGTGATGGTGAAGATGATGGTGATGGAGATATTGATGATGTCAATAATGATGGTGGTGATGGTCATGGTGAAGGTGATTGGCATTTTGATAATGTTGACAATGATGGTGGTGATGGTCATGGTGAAGATGATGGTGATGATGATGTTGATAATGATGGTGGTGATGGAGATATTGATGTTGATAATGATGGTGGCTATGGTAATGGTGGTAGTGGTCCTGGTGGTGATGGTGATGATGAATTTGATGGTGATGCTGCTGATGATGGTGTTGATGGTGATGGTGAAGATGATGGTGATGGTGATATTGATGATGTTGATAATGATGGTGGTGATGGTCATGGTGACCAATGTGAAGATGATGGTGATGGGGATATTGATTATGTTGATAATGTGGTGGTGATGGTCATGATGGTGATGGTGATGATGAATTTGATGGTGATGCTGCTGCTGATGGTGTTGATGGTGATGGTGAAGATGATGGTGATGGTGATATTGATGATGTTGATAGTGATGGTGGTTTTGGCCAATGTGAAGATGATGGTGATGGGGATATTGATGATGTTAGATGAAAATGATGGAGATATTGATGATGTCGATAATGAAGGTGGCGATGGTGATGGTGGTGATGGTGATGATGAATTTGATGGTGATGCTGCTGCTGATGGTGATCATGATGGTGTTAATGAAGATGTTGATCATTATGGTGATAGTGAAGATAGTGATGATGGGGATATTGATGATGTTGATAATCATGGTGGTAATGTTAATGTTGGTGATGATTATAGTGATGGTAGTGATTATGTGGAGCCTTCTCCTCATAAAATTACATATTGAGATTTTACTCTTCTTTGGTCATTCTTCATTGAGGAAGATTGAAGAGTAGAGGCATTGTAGGCAGGGCAGGACCTAGCGTAATTTAACAACACAGATAAATTAAGAAAGTGAGGGTCATGAGTGGGTTTGCCCCATGGAGGTAGGCTCTGCCTAGGTTTGCTTGTCACTTGGTGTCAGAAAGCAGGAATTGTAAGAGAAGGGGGTGAAAGGTGATGGGATCTGCAGAACTGGCCCTGGTTTTTCCCTCTTCCTAGATCCAGGCTTCCATTCCCACAACTGTGTTGATACTTTAAGCATTGATCTAGACCCTGCTCCACTGAACTGCCCACAGTACCTCTACTCTTCAGTTTCTCTTGGTAATGCCCTTGTGGCAAAATGAAAGGAAAATCTCAAGATGTGGATTTAGAAGGTGGAAGTGGAAAGAGGAAGAGATTTGAGGTAGCCTGACTCAGCTGTCCATTTCCACTTCATGAAGTAGGAAGGAGGGAGGCAGGGAGACAGAAGGGGAGAAGGAACATACGAGAGAGTTCTTTTCCTGCCTTTTACAGTAGAGTGATGCTGCCCATATGTAATGTCAATCATACAACTAACTTCTACCATGGTATGGGAGATTAGGATTAAAAACATTTTAGAAAAACATGCAGCCCCCTGGACAGTAAGTAGTGTCCAGCTTTAGTGGGGCAAACGTAGACATTGGAGTCCAGCAGAGCTAATTCTGTTTTAGCTGTGAACTTCAATTAATTTTTTAATCTCTTTGTATCTCCATTTGTCTATCAGTAGAACAGGGATGATACGTGTTCCACGGGATTACAGAAGATTGAATGAAATAAAGTTTATGAAGCATTGTGTTAGTGTCCTCAGGCTGCCATAATAAATCTCCACAAGCTTGGTACCTTAAAACAACAATTTAATTTTCTCACAGTTCTGCAGGCTGGAATTCTGAAATTAAGGTGTTGGCAGGCAGGGCCATGCTCTTTCTAAAGACCCTGGAGAAACATCTTCCTTTGCCTCTTACCTTCTGGTGGCTCCAGAAATCCTTGACATTCCTTGAAATCCTTGGCTTATAGCTGCATCACTCACTGTCTGCCTCCATCTTCACATGGCCATCTTCTCTGTGTGTGTCTACAATCTCCCTCTCCTTGTGAAGACACAATCATTGGATTTAGGACTCACTGTGACCCAGTATGACCTCATCTTAACTTGACTATATCTACAAAGAAAATTTCTAAATAAGGTCATGTTCATAGGTATTGAGGTTAGGACTTCAACATGTCTTTTTGGAGGGCACAACTCAACTCACTACATTTACCTCGCCCAGAGGTTGGCGTATTGTAGGTGATCAAAAGTGTTAATCCCCTTTACCTCCCATTCCTTCTTCTCAAAGATGAAAAGACAAATTTTTGCCTTCTTTGAAGGTAAAGGGGATTAACAATCTTGAAAACAGATTGCTGATCTTTAACTACTGTGTTCTTTTACAGACAGATTTTTTTTAGTTTCCTTTCCATCAATATTTTGACATAACCTCCATGCAATGCTATTTATGTTTATTCAGCTTATCGATTTTTTTCTTGTCTAGTACATACACAGTCGGGGCTCAGGGAGCAGAGGGACATGTCCAGAACAAATGGAGTACTTGGATTTCATTTTGGTGCTAATCAAAATTCAAGATTTAGGATCAGGAGGATGTTAGAGCAAGAAAACATAATTGGTTCTCTGATAGTCTCTGATAACAGCCTCTGTGGACAGAGGCTGATTTATCAAAGGCAAGTTATAAGTGGCATCACACTTCGATTCAGGTTTCAATAAACATTTGAACTGAAGCTCCTATTTTTGACCTAACTTAACTTTGACAGTCTAGAAGGTCACGGTGGCCTCATTGGTCTGTCAGAAAAAATGTAACCTTGACTACAATCTGCTTTGTGGCCACAAGAATGAGGAATAGGCTAATTGTCTTCTAGCTCCTAAACAAAACATTCGGTGGCCTGTGGTCTGGAGTCATTTTAAATTAAACTAATTGTCACAGGTTGGCGTTTCTGGAGACAGATGCTGATGCAGAGTTTGGGGTATAATATGCTTTCCATTGTGCAGAGAAGAATTAGCATATCCAGCTGGAGGCTGCTATCCTTAGAAAAACTTGGTTACAAGATTGATCCTGGGCTGGTGACTGGAAACTTGAATTTCAGGATTCCCATCTTCTGAAAACTGATAAGAATGGCTCCCTGTGCCTGAACTGTTTTTTACATATAGTATAGTTTATGCTGATTACTTGCTGTTTTTCTTGGAGTATGAAATTTTGGTACATGCCAGGGTACCTATGTGATCAGCCTTGAATATAAACCTTGGACACTGAGTCCCTAATGAGCTTCCCTGGTAGAAAACATTTCACATGAGTTGTCACAACCCCTCGCTGGGGGGATTAAGCACGTATTTTGTGACTCCTCTGGAGTCTGGAAGCATGTGTCTTGTTTACCTTGGCCTTTACTACATTCTTCCCTTTTCTGACTTTGCTTTGTATCTTTTTGCTGTAATAAACCATACTTGTGAGTGGGATTGTATGCAGGTGGCCTTGGGGACCCTTGGTACAATCAGTGACCCCCTATAAAAGGAAACGGAAAGGAGCAGGATTGAAAATAGGAAGAATTGGAGTTGTGATTTGGGTTGACAAAGCCTCAGCAGTCTGGGTGATTTTCATCTATCAAAGTTGCCTTTACATTTTTTTATAATCATCATCATAATAGTAGTAAAAATAATTATTGTCTCTTATTACACAAGTAATACATACCCATTGTAGAAATATTAGAAAACAAGCATAAAGAAAGTGAAAAACGTGAAGAAATTACATTCAAATAAAATTCTGGAGGATTTTCTTTATAATTTACACATGTATGTGTATATATGCACATTATTTTTATTTTAGTGAAATGGAGATTATACTGTGTGTATTTTTTTGCAAAGTTACGTTAGTATATAAGCCTTTTTATATATTATTAGAAATGTATTCAAAAATCTTCTTTTAAATGGTAGGATATTCAGAACTATAGGGAAAAGGGGGAAATCTTAAAAAGCACCCAGAAAACAAAAACAGATCCTTCCAAAAGGTTATCAGGCACACTTCTGTCAGAAGACAGTGGAGTGGCACCATCAACATTTTGAGGGAAAGTTATTTTGAGCCTTGAATTATGTAGCCAGCCGTACTATCAATCAAACTGAGAACTAAGTGACAGTATTGCTAGATGTGAGAAAAGAATATCTTCTCTAAACAAACTTACTTGAGAATAAATAGATACTTAGGATACTTCATCAAAATAAAAAAGAATTATCCAAGAAAAAGGAAGAAATGGGATCCAAGAAATAGATTTTCTTCAATGAGTAATGCTGTGACAATATAGAAGGCAGTGAAGAAAAAGAAAATCTCTCTATGATACCAGAAAACCTAGAAAGTAGCCAGGTCTGATTAAATCAGAAAGTCAAAGAACTCTGGGAATGATGACTTTAAGAAAAAGTAAATTTGACTCCCTGTAACAGATAGTATTATTAAGAACATGGGTTTATGCTAGGAAGAAAAAAGATAGGCCGTGAAAAACTTCAGGAAAAACAAAAAGTCACACAAGGAAATGCTAATTCACACTGAAGCAAACTAAAAATGTAGCCTGATTTGAAATCATTGATCAAGTGTGAGAAAAGGGACTGAATTAGGAACATACTCCTTTGAGGGGCAGATATTTAGTGACACAGGATTGGATCCAATTACTTTACTCTGCAGTGAGCAACATTTGCCTAATCATAATAATATTGTCTTTTAAAATTTGTAGTTGCTGGAATTAACCTATAAACAATAATCAGAATTGAATTCTGGTTGCAGAACAAAATATATATGTTATAAACCTAATAAATGCTGGAAGGCAGAAGCAGGGAAGGAGGGGTGGGGTTAAGTGTGGGCCACTAATCTCACTAGTCAGAAGACAAGAGATTTTCTCTAAGTGTAATACCATAAAAATTGGGGCTTAATTATTTAAAGTTATAGAGCGTAGTGGGAAGGTGAGGGTGCCATGGGTTCTTCCTCTGGCCTTTGCAAAATTCTGCCCATGATTCTCAAAAAATGCCAGGAATCCTTCGGATTATCATGTATTTGATTTGGGAACTTAACATTCTTGAGTGTGATGTGCTAGGCTTGGGGCTGGATGGCACTATTGTGTGCAAATCACCATGCCTCAGGTCTTTCTTTGAAAGACTTGTCAAGCACTGAGGAAATTCAGGCTCAGAGAGGACCAATGAGGGCCTCTAGGCAGCCAGCTGGTAGCTGGCAGAGCGGGACTCAAATGCAAGTGAGTCCCCTGGCTCCCTGCTTGGTCTACTCTGACACTGGATCATCTGTGTGGCCTGGGAGACCTGCAGTCTGACCATGCATGAATCCTGCTCTCCTCTTGTCTCCGCAGGTTCTGCCGCACCACGGCCTCCATGCAGCGGGATTCTTCATTGCCTTCCTCCTCTCCCTTATGCTGACCTGGGCTGCCCTCTTCCTCATGGTTCACTATCAGTGTCTGAAGGGAAGCATGCTCACCAGACATCGGGTGAGTCTGCCCTGAGGGTGGTTTGGAAGATGGTGGATGTGAGGTTGAAGTGTGGGTGACAAGATGCGTGTGGGTGACGGGATGCGTGTGGGGTGACGGGATGAGTGTGGGTGACGGGATGCATGTGGGGTGACGGGATGCATGTGGGGTGACGGGATGAGTGTGGGTGACGGGATGTGTGTGGGGTGACGGGATGAGTGTCGGTGACAGGATGTGTGTGGGGTGACAGGATGCGTGTGGGGTGACGGGATGAGTGTGAGTGACGGGATGTGTGTGGGGTGACGGGATGAACTGTTCAGGGAAGGACTGGGGGTGTTGGCTGGTGGGTCTTGGGTTGGTGGGCACTGCAGTGCTCAAGGAGGGGACATGGCAAAGAACCAACTATGCAAGGGCCCCTGCTGTGACTCATTGTCACCCAGAGGTGCACCACCTTGGCAGGAACATATGTCATCTTTCTCCCTCACTTTAGCTTGAAAACACTGAGATCCATGAGGTTAAACAACTTGCTTAACATGGCCAGGCACAGGCTGGGACCCAGCTTCTGGGGACCCCCTCTCCCTGGAGGCTGAAAATTCCACCCCAGCCTAGGTGAGGTGCCTGTTATGCATTTTGTCCCTGCTTCTTGGAGGAGAGGATTGTCATTTCAAAATGAGGTCAGCCCGCAGTCTCCTTGGCGGGCAAAAGTGAGAAGAAAACCGGCCCATCTAATCAGACCTCGTACTGATTCTCCCAAAGCTGTTATCAATCAGAAGAACTAAACGCACCCGCTGCTTTGATGTCGGAGCAGGATTCATTTCCCAGAGGTTAGGGCAGATCATGAGAATTGCACAGAGGAAAGCAAGAGTATGAATTTGATTTAAGGCCTAAAGACCCTTGCAGTACTTATTTCCTGGCATCGCAGAATGAACTCTTTTCACATTTTTCTTTATTTTTTTGCCAGCATAGTAGTGGTCAGTGGTCTGCTGTAAAACAGAAGGCAGCCTTCAGAGTTGGATTGGGATCAAAAATCAGCCGGACTCTTTTGAGCTGTGTGGCCTTCAATAACATTATTGCACTTCTGTGAGCCTCAGTTTTCCTATTTGTAAAGTGGGGGCACCAACACTTCCTTGTTGTAACAGCTTCATGATAACACAAGGAAAGCACTGAAAATAGTATCTGCCACAGGGACAAGAATTAGTATAGGTTAGCTATAACTATCATGCATTTTTGCAGTGTTAATGATATTGGAGACGAAACACATCTCTCTCTTATCCAATCAGAGGGTTGGGCGTAGTTATCTTTAATGTCACTTCCAGCTCACAGTCCTATATTCTTTTTCTTTATTTTTTTTGAGACAGAGTCTCACTGTGTCGCCCAGGCTGGAGTGCAGTGGCACAATCTTGACTCACTGCACCCTCCACCTCCTGGGTTCAAGCGATTCTCCTGCCTCAGCCTCCTGAGTAGTTGGGATTACAGGTGCCTGCCACCACGCCTGGCTAATTTTTGTATTTTTAGTAGAGACGGGGTTTCACCATGTTGGCCAGGCTGGTGTCAAACTCCTAACCTCAAGTGATCCACACATCTCAGCCTCCCAAAGTGCTATGATTACAGGTGTAAGCCACCATGCCCCGCCCAATCCTGTATTCTGATTAGAAACCAACCAGATCTCTGATGTCGAGGTCCACCATACCCGTTGTGAGGTCTCCTCTACCTGATAATGATAAAGATGATGACAGTGAAATATTTTATAGGTCTTACAGGTTGAAAAGTTCTTTCTTTCCATTGTTCCACTTTACTCACACAATGTCCTCACGCAGGGCTATTGGAATTACGATCCCATTTCTTTGCAGAGAAAACGGAGGCTCAGGGACATTTGCAAAAGTTTGAGTTTACCGTGTTTACAGTGGTGGGGCTGATTGGGTACTCTGACTGCAGACCCCTGGCCTTCCCTCCTGGCTTTCTCAGCACATGGAATTTACAAGAAGGCCCAATCAATTAATATTTCTGCAATTCTCCTGCAGGTTTGGCAGTACGACAGCAAGCTGGAACCCTTGCCGTTCACCTCAGCTGATGGCGTGAATGAGGACCTTTCCCTTAACGACCAAATGATAGACATTCTGTCTTCCGAGGACCCTGGGAGCATGCTTCAAGCCTTGGAAGAGTAAGAATTCTAAATCCCATTATACTTCCACAGATGTGATAAATGTTTTAACGACAGTGACGTAAGACCAAACACTGAGTGTATTTCATTCATTCAGTTAATCATTTGTCACTCTGTAGTCATAATTCAACAACGGCTATGCACTGAATGTTTGGCGTCTAGGAAAAGAAGTGTAGAAGCCATACTTCCTGCTCTAAGGAAGTCTGATCTAGTGGGAAAGACTGAAACATAAACAGAAGTGACCACAAAATTGGGTGACCACCATGCTAATGGGAAGGTCAGGGCTGGCAGAGCACAGACGAGGAAGTAATTACTTCTGAGAAAGTCATAGAAATGCTTCCCAGAGGAGATGGCATTGAACTATTTTTTTTTTTTTTTTGAGACGGAGTCTCGCTCTGTTGCCCAGGCTGGAGTGCAGTGGCGCGATCTCGGCTCACTGCAAGCTCCGCCTCCT
>NW_012107363.1:197384-213128 GCF_000951045.1 Mandrillus leucophaeus | reverse complement strand
GGAGTCTCGCTCTGTTGCCCAGGCTGGAGTGCAGTGGCGCGATCTCGGCTCACTGCAAGCTCCGCCTCCTGGGTTCTCGCCATTCTCCTGCCTCAGCCTCCCGAGTAGCTGGGACTACAGGCGCCCACCACCACGTCCGGCTAATTTTTTTGTATTTTTAGTAGAGACGGGGTTTCACCGTGTTAGCCAGGAGGGTCTTGATCTCCCGACCTCATGATCTGCCCACCTCAGCCTCCCAAAGTACTGGGATTACAGGCGCGAGCCACCGTGCCCGGGCTGAACTAATTATTTTTTTTAAAAATTTTTATTTATTTTTAACTTTTAAGTTTAGGGATATGTGTGTAGGCTTGTTATATAGGTAAACTCATGTCACAGGGGCTTGTTGCACAGATTATTTCATCATCCAGGTATTAAGTCTAGTACTCAGTTAAGAGGGAGAGAATCTGAATTGATTCTGAAAGCTTATGAAGAAGCTTTCCAAATTGATTAAGCATGGAAACGATTTTCAGACAGAGGAAAGAAAGGGCAGATGTAAGGATGTGAAAGGAGCAAGGTGCGTTTGGTGAGATGTCAGTAGCCAAGTGTGGCTGATGTACAGATTGGGGTATTAAGTATAGAAAATAAAGAAGAGGCAGCAGGGGAGAAAGGCCAGACCAGGTGATGTGACTGTATGCTGAACTGAATTCAGTTCTTCTTATGTAGTTAATGAATATTAACATCATACTTCCTATGTGCAATAGCAGATAGTGCCAGACACTGTTTAAGAACTTTACAGAACTAACTCGTATAATCCTCTTAACAAGCCTATGAAGTAGGTATTGCTCTCTGTAACATCTTATGGATGAGAACTTGAGAGAGGTTAAGTCACTTGCCCAAGGGCGTATACTAGTAAATGATAGGGTCAGATTTTAAACTCAGATCATCTGCTCCGTGGTCCAGGCTCTTAATCATTGTCCAAGATTTCTCCTGGATGGACACATGGTTCACAGTCTAATAGGTAACCTTAACTAGATAAGGTTCATCAGCATGGCCTTACCATTCCTTTTTTCCTTTCAACAGATATTTAAGATGACTTCTTCATGTTTTCTTTAATTTTCCTTTTTTTTGGGCCAAAAATCTCAATCTTATTTTTTTAATTTACTCTCAAACAAAATTATTTTAAAGTCGCTGTCTGAAGACGTTATTATCTGTACCCTCATTCTGTGTCTGTTATCTAGCATACCACTCAGTGTTTGATCATGTTTTCTTGTCTCATATCTCTGTGTATTTTTTATTATGTGCTAGACATTGTATATGAAGTTGAAAAGACAATCTGAGGACGAGGGTGATGTTATCTTCTTCTAAGAGGCTAGTAGCATAATTATGGATTATATTAATCCAATCAGAGATTGAGATCATTCAAAGCTGGGCTTCATTTCTCCCAGATCAAATTCTTATTTGGTTGTATCTGATTATTTTTATTTTAACATGCTTTGCTTTCTTGTTAGACTGCTGATGATTAATAATGGGGCCAAATGTGAACTCTTCGTATTGGATGTCATTTACAGGAAACCTTTTTTATTCTAGGTTCAAGATTTGTAGCTCTCTGCCCACTCACTGCCCACTGGAGGGTAATTTCTGGGAATTTGGAATCATCAAGATAACGATAAACTATAATGCCTTATGTTTTCAGATAAAATACCTTATGTTTATGTCACTTTTAGAAATGTGCACCCCTTATTTAATTTGGTGCTCATCATACTGCTTTTTGGTATGGCATCTTATTTTCAGTGTTTGATAGTTGAAGCAGCTGAGGCTCAGCTAGGTTGAGAGGTTTACCCACAGCAATACATCTGGTGAATGAAGAATGGGACTTGAGCTTCCTCACTGTTTAGGCTCAGGCACTTTTATAATTTACAGACGTTCTCTGAGCCCAGTTTTCTCATCTCTCAAACGGGGAACCCATAACCTAGAGCCTCGGGATACTGTCATGTGTAATGATGTGAAAGAGACTTGTGATAGGGACGTGTCCTTATGCTAATAGCTGCTGTGAGCCCTGGTCAGATTAGCAGACCCTAAAGAGAAGTGGTCAGGGTGATTTGCCCTTCCTTGAGTCTTTCTCAAGAAAATTGAAAGCATACTGAACTTGGGAGACCTGGGGAGCAAAACTGAGCAGCTTCCTGATCCTCCCTGGGTCCGAGAAATGGTGTCCTGTGACACAAAGAGGTAGATCCTAGGTAGAACCAGAAGCAGCTCTGTGTCATGCTTTTCAGGAGCAACTACCTACTGGCCTGAGAGAAGAGCCCCGCTATGTCTGACTCATTCCACTTTGTGAGCTCAATGACTGTTCTCAGAAGAAAGGGATTCCCCTCTTGTTTGAATGGATGCTCCTTCTTCACTGGGTGCCTGGTGAAGAGCCAGGCCTGGAGCCTCGTAAGTGCAGGGCTGACCTTGTACCAAGAGGGAAGTCAGGGCTTATTCACCCGTTTCTGGGTGCCAGTTGTATGGTTTGGTTAATTAAGCCTTGTGCAGCCATCCAGATACCATTCTTCATTTTCACTTAATTCCCTAATCAGAATGCCAAGGATTACAAATTAAAATTTGCCACCTTGTCTGAAGTAGTAGGGAGAAATGGACAAACAGTAGAAGGCGAAGTTATTGGCAGAGGTTCATAAATGTCACTTACTATATTAAGTGGTGTGAGCAGCTAATTATCAAATGACTTCAGAGCTAAAAATCTGTTTTCTTACAAAACATGAAAATGACAAGTAGAGTGAAAAGATTTGGATCATGCAATCAGCACCTGGATATTTAATTTGCAAGTATGTGGTACTCCATAACCTTCCGATTAAAGTAATTAGTACTTTAAAATAGGAAAGTATTAATCCTCCTGTCTTTGTTTTTTATTCAAAAAGTAATGGGGCATAAGAAGCCCAGTCTTTATCCCTACATTATATGAAATTATAAGCAGCCACTGCGGTTTGCCAGTCTTGATGCTTGAGTACAATAGGAATGTTGAAGTTTATAATGGTTTTGTTCTTGCACCTCTGGAATTTTATATTCATTTTCCTTGGGAGCTTGTCTTATTTTGCCTGAAGAGTGTTTAGCATTGATTATCAAGCATGCACTGAGTGTGTTCAGCTTGTGAGCTAAATTCACTCCTCTCTTCCTCTCCCCCAGCTTCCCATCCTCCCTCCCGTCCCAACATTCAATATTTATTGAACTCCAGTTCTGTTTCAGGCATTCTGGTTGGACACTAGTTTTAGAAACCCAGTCTTTTTTTTTTTTTTTCAATGATAGCATTGCCAATTACTTTTAATCGTTCCATCTTGCTGTATAGTCCTGCTTAGATGCTCCCAGAAAGAAAATGTCACTCAGAATGGCAGGAGCTTAGTATGCGTGGAAATCTGTGATACACTCCCCACTAAAAATAGCATTTTTCTCTGGCAAATCAGTTATCCCATTTGTAATTCTAACATGAAGCTTAGCTGGGATTCGAAATATGCCATTAGGTGACTTGATTACCCCCTCATTTCAAGCCCCATCAGAGCCATAACTTTGCTCTATCCTGCTGAGTTATTTTTGACGAGGCGCATTTCCTAGGTGTGCGTGGTGGTTTTTACATTGCTTATTCATAGGCTGTCTTACAGAGAGGATTTGAGGAGGGACTATTTCCTTTGATTTTTATCAGGCTCCTTGACTGTGTGGTTATAATGGAGGTGGGCTCAGTCTCAGCACATGCTGGGACTAGGAGGAAGGAGGAACTAGGCAGGACCAGCTGGTTCTGGAAGCTTCTAGGGGCATGGAGTGCCGATTGTGTTTTAGCTCCAGCCTTACTCTAGGCCTGACCACTCCACACACCTCTCGCCTGTGATCTTATTTAATTCTCACAACTCTCCCGTTTTAGACCAGGAAGCTGAGGTTCAGAAAGGCTTATTGGTTTTTGCCTAAGGTCACACAGGTAGTAATGGATTTGGCTTAGGCCTGAGTGTTTTCAATCTTTTCTTCTATTGACCGAACAGCTTTTTAAAAAGACTGAGCTTAGATGTTTCAGAGAGTCGAAGAAAGTAAGGCAAAAAAAGAAGTTCAGATCTATGTCTGTTTCCTCTATTATTAGAACAAGCTTAGGACTCTTTCTGGATGCTACCGACATTGCCTCTAAACTGTCTTGAAATTGTGTTTGTACAAAGTAAGTGTTTCATGAGTATTTGTCGAATTGAGGCTTTTAAATATGTGTGTTTAGTAGTTTTTTATGTACCAACCATATGGTTTATTTTTACAACTTCTACTCTTTTTATTCGTTGTAAACACTTTAGAGAAATGATTTTGTTCCTCATCTCTAAAAACCTGAAGCCCAGGGATATTAAACAACTCATCCCAGATTCTTTTGTTCAGTTGTTCTTTGATTGGGTTGCTGGTTCATGCATGCAGTACTTTTTAAAAAGTAATTAATGGATTGATGAATCCAACAGATTCTTGCCGAGGGCTCCTTCTGCACCAAGCACTGTGGTAGATCCAAGACTCTCGTTTGCCGGACACTAGCAAGTGTCTTGGTTTTTGTCCTTATAGAGCTTACACAAGCACACACAACTCCGTACACTGCTAATTCTTTGATTCTACACTGTGGTCAGAGCTATGAAGGGACAAGGGGCTCTGTTAAAGAATCTTGGAGAGGATGCTTCTAAGGGAGGCTTGTTAAGCTGAGAGCTGGTGAGGAGCATTTTGGAGTGGGCAGCATGCATAGGAGGTAGGAAGGGATGTGGACATTTGAGGACTCAAAAGAGGACCAGGCCAGGGTCGGAGGTGTAGACGGCACAGAGATTGAAGAGTCATTAGAGCCAGTGAGGGGCCTTCCCTGCAGCAACACTGCCTCCATTCTTTATCCTGAAATTCTAATTTTCTTCACAACACTCAAGGCTGCCGGAAACTACCTTATGTTTTCAAATTAATGTTGTTGTATTTCGTCTTACCCACCTGGGCAGTAAGTTCTTTGAGTGCAGGGATCTTCTGTCTTGCTCGCTGATTCATCCCCAGTGCCTCCAACAGTGCCTGGCACAGCAGGTGCCACTACGCAGTAGGTACACATTACACTTGGTGGAATGCTATAATTGAAAATCACCTGCAGAGAAAACTTGAGGCTATAAGGTACTTGATAGCAAAGACTAGGAGGAGGTGCAGCATTACTGAAACCAGAAGACAACACAACATGTTTCCAGATGTGATGTGGTCCTTCAGGCTACCCAGCTTCTTCCAAGGATGTCCTGTGGCTAGGACACCCTTGCAGGGAGATTCTGTTTGATGGAAGGACTGGACAAGAGTTGGGACATCATCTGTCATGATAGGAAGGATGGCAGAGTCTATGTAGATGTAGCAGGTGTGTGGCTTGGGGAGGGAACATGGGATGAACCTGTCAGATGCTTCTCAATGAAGTTCAAGGTGAGGACAACAGGGGAGGAAAAGGTGGGAATGTAGAAAAGTGTGAAACAGTCCTGACCATGCGGAGGGGGCTTACTAGAGAAACCCAGACTTGCTGAGCATCATGGACTGCCCATGTGAGGCTGGTGGGCCTCCCTGCCTGGACGAGGTGCCTTCGCCTGCAGTGGTCTCAGTGGTCTGGATGGAGGCGTGGAGGCCACTGGAGGGCATGGCATAGAGCCCAGTGGTTAAAACCCAGGCCTGACTGCTGGGGTTGAGTCCCAGCTCTGCCACTTACTGCGTTGGTGACTCCAGTTGCCTTATCTATACAATGGGATGCAGTGCTGACCTTAGCCCGGTACCAGGACCAGAGCTGGCCTGGAGAGCTTTTCCAGGTGAGAGGGAGAGGGATAGGGACTTAGCTATGTATCCTGTGTCTGCTGTAACAAATGACCCTGACCTTGGTGATTTCACGCAACAGAAACACCTGTCACTGTTCTGGAGGCCAGAGTCCCAGATCAGTTTCTCTGGGCTGAAATCAAGGTATCAGCAGGGCCATGCTCCCTTCAAATGCTCTGGGAGGGTCGTTCCTGCCTCTTCCAGCTTCTGGGGCTTCCAAGACTGCAGCACTTCTTGGCTTGTGGCCAACTTACTTCCGTCTCTGCCTGCATGTGGCCTCCCCTTCTTCTGTATGTATGAAATCTCCCTCTGCCTCTCTCTTAGGAGGCCACTCGGGACTGGATTTAGGGCTCACTGGATAATCCAGCATAGTCTCCTCGTGTCGAGATCCTTCACTTAATTATATCTGCAAAGGCCCTTTTCCTTTCGAGGGTCACATTTCCAGGTTCCAGGAATTAGGGCTACAAATCTTTGGGTGGAAGTGATCACAACATCTCAAGAGGATGAGGAAGGAAGTGGAGACTTGAGGGGCCTTGAGAAGAAGTAAAAGGAGGAGGTCAGTGGGTTAGAGGACTCGAAGGGGTGTGTCAGAGAATGGTTTCTGGGATGTTTCCGAGGAGCTGAGGGGTGTTTTTAGACACGGGAATGCTGGGAACGGTTACCTCTTCATCAGCAATGGTTGGTCCAGGGCTCAAACCCAGGTCTTCTGACTCCAAGGCCGGGACATCCTCTGGTGCTTCCTGGCTGTTTGCAGACCATTTGGTGGAGATTCTTCTTGGATCATGCAAGAGGAGACTCACAAAGAGGGAAGGGCCTGAGGTCTGCATGGAGGCAGCACTTCTCAGACCAGAGCGCAGCTCCCCCACCTCCCCTGCTTCCCTCAGGGTTCAGTGGGATAGACGTGGTTCCTTGCACATGGCAGATGCTCAGGAAATACTTCTGGAATTGAATCATCTCACTTCATGACCCGTTGTGAGATATTCCACTGGAGGTCCTTGTGGGGTGGTGGTCAGTTTTACAAGGCTTAAAAATAATGCCCATCTCTTTCCCTTCCAAATTCTAAGCTATTTTAAAACTCTGACCCCCTCCCTCCCTCCCTCTCTTCTTTTCTTTCTCCCTTCCTCCCTCTCTTCCTTCTCTTCCTTCCATTTCTTCTTCCATATGGATTAAGCATTTGGTCCATGCCAGGGACTGTGTGTGCGTGCTCTCCCTCCAAGGCTCTCAGCACGGTCTGTGATGCTCGGACTGTGACTGTTTCCCATATCAAATCCTGTCCCTTTGGTGGCGCAGGCCTGGTGGCACCAGGTGAACCTCAGAAAGCACGTCTGGGTTGGGTCTCAAGGGCCATTAGGATTTGTCAGAATGTGCGTGGGGCATTTCCAGCAGGGGGAACGAGTGCCAGAGGAACATGTGCAGGAGACTGGACATATGGGTGGTGGTGGGGAAGAGGCCTTACTCTCTGAAAGAAGGTCCTCGTGGACCCTTGAATCTCTCCTCACTCCAGCCCCATGATACAGATAACTCGTGTCTAGGCCCTTCTACCTTTCTGGAAGGATCAGTGTCAGAGTTCACCTGGAGCACCAGATGGTTGGCAGGAGCAAAGGTCAGCTAAGGTGGACAGCAGCCCTGTCCTCAAACCGGATCCTCGCTTCTGGATTTCCTGAGAGGTGGTGGGTTCCTGTGCAGCACCCGACATGGCGGGGTTCTTATGGAGTTTGTAAAGGGGCCGCTGGAGAGCAGAGCAGAGCAGAGGGAACGCCTGCTGGGTTCCCACGGCAACTCTCACTGTCTTCTTCCAGCAAGGTGAGGGTTTCTTGAGGAGTTCTGTCTGACAAACACCTTCTGTTCTTTTGGCAAGTGTTTACTGTGCTCTCCCTCAGCGCTAGGCACGATGTAGGCTGGGTGCTGGGGAGGAAGCCGAGAAAAGCAGGGAGCCTGTCCATGCCCACGGTCTGCAGGGAGAGAGGGCTCATGTGCCGAGAGGCATGGTGCAGGGTGCAGCGCAAGGTGGAACCACCATTGCAATGGCAGCTTCCACCCTGCCCGTGACACTCAGCGTGTGTCTCACTCCGTCCCCAACTGTTTATTCTGCTCAGTTGTGGCCAGCGGGGCCCGACTCAACGACAGAGTGGCTTCCTTCAGCGGCCTGGAATGGTGCTCTTGCACTCCTGGACACAGATTAACCATGCCCCGCACGCCCAGGCCAAGCCTGGATTCCAAGTTTCCTCAACGGCACAGTCCATAGGATTCTCCTCACTCCAGGCACCGGGTGGAATTCAGAAAACATCAGCAAAACTCCAGCCATCCCCGCAGTGATGCCCCTGGGCTCCAGGCCTGCACTGCTGTTACCCACCAGTGATTGGAGGAAACCCTTGGAAATGCAAGGGAAGGGCAGGTGGCCAGAGTCGCCTTAGGGAACGGAGAAGCTGACTGCTAAGTTGAAACCTCATGGATGTAAATGCAAGGAAGAGGCATCTCCAGTGAGAGGTCTGCTCTGGCATGTGGATTCCAGAACCCAGAGAAATTCATGTGTGCCCCTCTTCTCTCAAAGAGGAGCTTCTGAGAGACCCCTCAAAAATTGCAGTTTCTGCCGCGGGGCCTTCCCTGGGCTCCAGGGCTGACTCCAGGCTCCCTCTTCTCCCTATAGGATATATAGGCTGTTTTCAACCTCTTTTTATTTGAGACGAAGTCTCACTCTGTTACCCAGACTGGAGTGCAGTGGCACAATCTTGGCTCACTGCAACTTCCGCCTCCCAGGTTGAAGCGATTCTTCTGCCTCAGCCTCCTGAGTAGCTAGGATTACAGGCACACACCACCACGTCCGGCTACTTTTTGTATTTTTAGCACATACAGGGTTTCACCATGTTGGCCAGGCTGGTCTCGAACTCCTGACCTCAGGTGATCTGTCTGTCTTGGCCTCCCAAAGTGGTGGGATTACAGGCATGAACCACCGTGCACGGCCTGTTTTCAACCTCTTGTTTCAAGTTCCCGTTGCAGCTCCAGATTCTTGGCATCTCAGTGCTGAAGAGAGGGTGGGCCTCATTTGTAACAGGCACATACTAAGGAGTCCAGCTCTACTTTTTGTTTACTTAATAGATTATATTTTAGCACAGTTTTAGATTTGTGGAAGCATTGAGAGGAGAACACAGAGAGAGTTCCCATTGTCTCCCCTACCCAGTTTCCCCTAGTACTCATGTCTCATATTAGCATGCTACATTTGTTACAGTGAATGATCCAATATTGATACATTATTATTAGCTACAGTTCACAGTCTGTTCAGATTTCCCTCGTTTTTACCAAATGCCCCTTTTCTCTCCAGAGGAAAAGACTTTACCAGGGCCTTACCTTTCTTAGGGGAGAGAACATTTTCCCAGCTCATGAGCTAAGAGCTAACTTGAAGATAAAGCGATTTACACCTTCCCAGGAAAACAGAATCTTAGAATCTGGATGCTGCACAGGATCTTAGTGGTCGTCTGGCCCAAATTCTCGGCTAGAGCAGGAATAGTCTCTGGTATGCCTAATGGATGGCCAACCCATTTCTACTTGGATGCTGTCATGGATGGAGAGGGACTGCAGTACCTTCAGGGTTGCTGTTATGGGTGGAATTGCGTCCCCTCACAAAGCTATGTTGAAGTCATAACTCCTGGGACCAGTGAGTGTGACCTTATTTGGAAGTATAATCTTTGCAGTTGTAACCTCACTAAGGTGAGGCTATTAGGGTGGGCCTTGATCCAACATGACTGGTATATTCATAAGAAGAGGGAAATCTGGACATAGACACAGGACGGACACCATGTGAAGAGAAGCACACACTGAAATGATGCAGCTATAAGCTAGGGAATACCAAGAGTTGCTGGCAACACCAAGCTGGCATGGAACAGATCCTCCCTCACAGCCTGCAGGAGGAACCATCCCTGCCAACACCTTGACTTTGGACTGTTGGCCTCCAGAACTGGGAGGGAATAAATGTTGTTCGAAGCCATCCAGCTGATGGTACTTGGCTACATAGGAAAGTACCCTAGGAAACAAGTACATCTCCCTAAGCCACACCTTCTGAACCAGAACCTGAGAGCAGGCCTGGGGAGCTGCATTTTGTGTCTTCAGATCCTTCTTGTACATTCTGATGTTTAATAGTTTGAGAACTTCTGCAGGAGAGCAGAGTACCCCAAAGATGCATCCTCTGGTTGGCTCAGAGTTGAGTCACAAGAATCCCCATCTAAGGCTGCAGACCCTCCCTGCTACCTCCCTCACCTTGGGGTTTTTATCTACCAGCAACCCTTGCCGGCTGGAGGATGCTCCTGAGGACCTTAATTTCCTAGCACAGCTGCCTACTGTTTGCATGAGCCAACACCTTCATCTTGGCCTTCTGGTCTCCGAGCTGTGAGGTGACACATTTCTGTTGGTTGAAGCCACCCACTTTGTGGTACTTTGTTACAGCAGCAGTCACAGGAAACACATGCAGTTCTCCATCTCAGTGCTGGGCAGCTGACATTCCTGGAGGGTGCATCTGTCCTTAACCAGAAATCCATTTATACAGTGTCACGTGTGGTAAACATGGTGTTTACTTCAAACAGGCGGCTGACTTGTGGTGCCATCCTAATGCAGCCTCTCCTCACCTGCACACTGGTCCCTATGTGGGACTTCTCCCCTCTCCTTCCTGGAGCTCTCCACCTCTTCCCATCTCATCAACAGCACCTGAATCTCAGCCACTGCCATTTCTTTCTTGGCCTCTGCCACCAACTTCACGTCCATCCCTGACCGTCCAGTCCATTCACACACCAGCCAGAGGTACCTTTTCAGTGAATCCGGTTGGGCCACCTGTGCTGAAAAGCCTTCACCAGCTTTACCCTGTTCCGTGGTAAAACCCAAATCCCCACCATGGCCTGCAAGACTCCGTGTCAGAAGCCTAAGGCTGTTTAGCCTGGATTGGTGATATTTTGTGTTTACCTGATCATAATCATCAGATATCTGCAAGGTTGTTGTGGATAAGACAGTGGAAGCTGGGGCAGTGATGGAAATTTTAGGGATATAAATGTCAGCTAATTATGAAGAAGGCCTTTCTGCTTCTCTAAGCTCTTCTATAAGGGGAGTTAGCCTGGAGGGGCAGCTAGCTCCCCATTGTGGTGGGTGCACATGGCAGAGGCTGGGGACTGCCTGGCAGAGAAGATGTTGAGAAAACCCAGGTATTGGTTGGAAAGGTGACTTAGCTGACATCCGAGGTTTATTCCATTTCTAAAGCCACCTATACATTTTCCATCCTACAGTTGTTTCCTATGATCATCATCTAACCTTCATTTAGAGCACATTTGCCTTTTCAAATAAGGGTTTCAAATGTTATCTCTCTACCTACCTACCTATCAATCATTCATTCATCCACTAATCCATCCATCCATCTACCCACTCACCCATTCACTTGTTCTTCTACCTACCCATGTGCCCATGCACCTACTCATTCACCCATCCATCATCCATTTACTCATCTGTCCTTCCACCCATGCATCCATCCACCCATCTTTTTCACCCACCCATTTTTTCATTCATCTATTCATCCATCCATCCTTCTCTCTGCTCATCCACCCATCTGCCTATCTATCAATTTGCCCATTCACCCACCTGTCCACCTGTCATCCATCCATCTATATATCCATCCACTCACCTGTCTATCTATCATCCATCCTTCATCTACCCATCCAATCTTCCATCCAGCCAGTCAGTCATCTATCAACCCATCTATTCACCTACCCATGCATTCCTCCATTCATTTCATCCATCATCCATCCATCCATTCATCCATCTATCCCTCCATCTATCCGTGCATCCATTCATCCATCTGTCCATCTATCCATTCACCCATCTGTCCATCTATCCATTCACCCTTGCAGCCATCCACCCATCCATCCATGTGTTTATCATGTTTCCCCTGCATCTTCTTTTCTCTGCCATAAAGAATGATGTCAAGAAAGACATGACAGACGTAACAACAGCCACAACAATGAGAAGTCATGTTTTCCAGCATCTGTTCTATGCCAGAGACTGGGCTAAGTGCTTCATGTGCCGTTTTGAGACAGTAGGATGGATGGTACAGCAAGGACTCTGGAGCAACATGTCATGGGTTCAAATCCCAATTTTGTCATTTAATAGTAATGTGACTTTGAACAACGTATTTTAATTTTTCTGTGCCTCAGTTTCTTTACTTGTAAGAGAGACATTAATCACCTACCTTATGAGATTTTTTTGTGATGATTAAATGGCTTTTATATATATATAGCAATTAAAACAAAGCCTGATCATAAGAGGCACTATTACTAATCCTCTCAGTGACTGTCATTTGTTGTGGGTGATCATATTCTCACATAGCCAACAGGGAAACTAGGCTCAGAGACATGAATAACCCACCTGAGCTCATGCAGTTCCTGAGGGGTAAAGCTGAAATTAGAAGCTAAGTTAATGTGACTTCCAAGCCCATGCTTCCAAATATAACGAAATTTTACCTTCCAGGAAAAGTTGATTAGGATATGTGTAAAAGAGAGTTAGGAGGGAAGCACAGGAAGGACAGGAAGGACAGGGAGGATTTGAGTCAGAGAGAGGTGGTTCCACTTCTCCTTTTTGCCTCTTCCAGGGCTGACTGGTCTGTCACAGTCTGGCAGTGGGTGGAGTAGGCAGTGGGCAGTGATGTGGAAACCCCAGGAGGGAAGACTTAGTGGCATCTCTCTGCATCTTTTCCCCCTTTAAGGAGTAGGGCCTGGAGAGGGAAGGCCTAGTCCCACTTCTAAACATAGAAATCTTTAAGAGGAAAATTGTCAGCGAGGAAAGATGCAAACTGCTGACCTCTTACACCTTAGAGTCTAGGTTTTACCAAACTAGAAATTTAATAGTTTGTCATAAGTCTTATTGGTGTTTTGCTCATGTAGGTGACTATTTTTACTCTCATTTAACCTCTCATTACAATTTGGACAGCAAATGTACCCAGGAGATATTTTTCTTCTCAAATTTCCATTGTCCATGCCTGCAGATGGATAGTTTATAAACATGATTGATGGTCCCAGAGAGGAATCTTGCAGCATTATCTGTCCATTGGAATTACCTTCTGATGAGGAAAATTTCAGTTTCACTCATATTGAATTGGTTTTGGGGGTCTGTTGTGCTTACACCTGCTACCTTGAAGATGCCAAATTTATATTGTAAAAAAAAATGGCCATGGTGATTTCATTTTCCTTCTGAATTAATTATCCACCATGTTGATTAATGAGTCCTCTTTCAATTTCTGGAGAACATTTGCTGCATGTGCATCAAATTCTATCCTAATTTTGCTCTGACACCTTGCTTGCCGTTTGGTGAGAACTTGATTAATTTTTATGTGAAATAAGAATAAAGAAAGAATCATTAATGTCATCTTCTCTCTCTTTTTTTTTTATCATCAATAGCTAATCGAAGTATTAATCAGGTCTTGGATAATTTAAGCAGTCCTGTTTCCCCTTAGAAAGATGTTATCATCGGCAAACCTATTCCCAAGTTTTAATAGCCTACATTTAGTAAGTGGTTCCTGTGTGCTGGACGTGGTTCTAAACTCCTGTGTGAAGTCAGTCACTTCCAAGAGGAATATCACTTGGACAGTTTGTATATGTAGCAAAACTGGCCAGAGAAAATATGTTCATCTTTGAAGCACCGTGACAAGATGACATTTTTGTGACCTCGATTTTGCGACCTCAAAAAATAATTGTTCCTGAGAAAGCAGTGGGTGAATCCTGCTAACTTTGCCGAGCTGTTGAAGTAGTAAAGACACGTGAGAGTCAGAGCCCTGCTTATGTAGCCCAAAATGTCTCTGTCCGCCTCATGGGCTCGTTAGGGACTTTTGGGGAAGTGGAAAAATGTGTGTATTTCATTGTTGTCTGAATAATTAAAAATGGCGAAGTGCCATAGGGGGCAATGAAAATTTAACTCTTCACCAGTGAACCTGATTCTGTATGGAAATGAAGAATTCTTAGTATTTGTTTTCTTCTCTTGCAGCCCTTTGGGAAATTAATGGATAAGAGTTGGCTTCATTGGTGGCATGGTATTTTAATTGATTTAAAGGGACATTTCTTTTGTGGCTTTGGAACACCCTGACAGTTTTTATCATCGCCTCTTCTGACAGATTATCCATAGTGATTAACATTAAAACTGTTACAGTGAAGAGTGCCTCTGGGACTGTCTTCCCAGGCAACAGGGAAGGTGAGCTGTGGGCACCGACTCTGTTCTGCAGCCAGTCTTCTGTGAGAGGGAAGAACCAAGAATGAGGAAACTTATTATTTAGAACCAACAAAGGGTCAGGCTGTGCTGTGTGCCTTCTGTTTCTTCTCTTCTTTAACTCTGAACAGCAACCTATGAGGGTGGTCCTCATTGTGCTGGTGTGGAAACTCAGTTCTTTACCCAGGCCCCTTAGCTAGCAGGTGTTTTCACAGCAAACCACTGGTAAAGCAACTGGTACAGCACCTGCCGTTTTCCCAACACAAGCAGCCACACATTTGGTCGTGTAACTTAATGAATTAATGAATGATGGATGGAGTGGTCAAGTAAGGTGTGTTAGTTTCCTGTTCAGCTGTAACAAATTACCACAAACTCTGTGGTTTACCACAATATGAATGTATTATCTTAGAGTTCTGGAGGTCAAACTCCAATACAGGTCTGACCAGGTAAAAATCAAGATGTCAGTTGTAGATAGATCAGTGGGGTGGCTATCATTTACAATAATCCATTGCACATATCAGAATAGCTAGAAGGGAATAATTCTAATGTTTCTAGCATAAAGAAAAGACAAATATTTAAGGTGATGTCTATCCCAATTAACCTGATTAAATCTTGCCACATTAAATGAATGTATTAAATTATCACATGGGCCCAGAAAATGTACATCTGTTACTTGTCAATTAAAAAAAAAGATGTCAGCTCTAGGGGAGGTTCACTTCCTGGCCTTTTCCAGCTTCTTGAGGCTGCCTACATTCACTGACTTGGGACCCCTTCTTCTGTCTCCAAAGTTGACATCATCACTCCTATGTCGGCTTCCTTTGCTGAATGGCATTCTCCAACTCTGACCCTGCTACTCTGACCCTGCTTCTGCCTGTTTTCCTATTTTAAAAGGCCTTGTTCTTGATCTCAATCTTAAGGTCAGCTGATGAGTAGCCTTAATTCCCCTTTGCCATGAAACCTAACATGTTTGCAGTTCTGGGGATTAGGCTGTGAATGTCTTTGGCAGGGGCACTGTCCTCTCTGCCACATGAGGCTTCGTTTAAGGTGTGAAATCCATTCTGTATGCCTCAGAGTAGAGAAGGGATTTTGTTTTCTGAGCTTGTACAACATTGATTGTTTAGTTCATTTGACATTTAGTCATATACACACTGCCTTGAGGCAGCTCTTGTGTTTCTTTCTTGCTTTGTAACCTGCAAAGCACTCGTTGCATAGACACATGTTCAATAAGCACTTTTTGAGAAAATGAAAGAAGCAAATGAATGACCTGTTGTTTAAAACTAGGCTAAGTTGTGTCTTAAGGGAATGAAAGCTATTTTAATCTAAGATGGTAAAATTTGAGCATCAAAAAGAATAATGACTGTAGTTGATCAAAACCTACCAAATATATAAAAATCTTCAATTTCATAGTGACGCTATGCAGAGGAAGAGAGGGCTTCCTAGGTTTAGTTAAACATTTGGACTCACAAGACTCTCACAGGGCACTCGTGGCCTCATCTACTCAGAAGGCTTGAGGGTCTGCAACACCACTTGCTGTGAGGACAGCATTATTTCCCTGTGGGTGTCCTCACCACAGGTCACACAGCAGCCTACACAACTGTTTGGGGGGCATTTTCCTCCCAGGTGACACAGGTCAGGTTCAGGGAGATGCAATCCACATCAAGCAGGTGCAGGAGTCTTTCTGGCTTAAAATACTCCTACCCCACAGGTGGCAATATCTTTTGTAAC
>NW_012107363.1:194443-197334 GCF_000951045.1 Mandrillus leucophaeus | reverse complement strand
TTTCACAGCAAACCACTGGTAAAGCAACTGGTACAGCACCTGCCGTTTTCCCAACACAAGCAGCCACACATTTGGTCGTGTAACTTAATGAATTAATGAATGATGGATGGAGTGGTCAAGTAAGGTGTGTTAGTTTCCTGTTCAGCTGTAACAAATTACCACAAACTCTGTGGTTTACCACAATATGAATGTATTATCTTAGAGTTCTGGAGGTCAAACTCCAATACAGGTCTGACCAGGTAAAAATCAAGATGTCAGTTGTAGATAGATCAGTGGGGTGGCTATCATTTACAATAATCCATTGCACATATCAGAATAGCTAGAAGGGAATAATTCTAATGTTTCTAGCATAAAGAAAAGACAAATATTTAAGGTGATGTCTATCCCAATTAACCTGATTAAATCTTGCCACATTAAATGAATGTATTAAATTATCACATGGGCCCAGAAAATGTACATCTGTTACTTGTCAATTAAAAAAAAAGATGTCAGCTCTAGGGGAGGTTCACTTCCTGGCCTTTTCCAGCTTCTTGAGGCTGCCTACATTCACTGACTTGGGACCCCTTCTTCTGTCTCCAAAGTTGACATCATCACTCCTATGTCGGCTTCCTTTGCTGAATGGCATTCTCCAACTCTGACCCTGCTACTCTGACCCTGCTTCTGCCTGTTTTCCTATTTTAAAAGGCCTTGTTCTTGATCTCAATCTTAAGGTCAGCTGATGAGTAGCCTTAATTCCCCTTTGCCATGAAACCTAACATGTTTGCAGTTCTGGGGATTAGGCTGTGAATGTCTTTGGCAGGGGCACTGTCCTCTCTGCCACATGAGGCTTCGTTTAAGGTGTGAAATCCATTCTGTATGCCTCAGAGTAGAGAAGGGATTTTGTTTTCTGAGCTTGTACAACATTGATTGTTTAGTTCATTTGACATTTAGTCATATACACACTGCCTTGAGGCAGCTCTTGTGTTTCTTTCTTGCTTTGTAACCTGCAAAGCACTCGTTGCATAGACACATGTTCAATAAGCACTTTTTGAGAAAATGAAAGAAGCAAATGAATGACCTGTTGTTTAAAACTAGGCTAAGTTGTGTCTTAAGGGAATGAAAGCTATTTTAATCTAAGATGGTAAAATTTGAGCATCAAAAAGAATAATGACTGTAGTTGATCAAAACCTACCAAATATATAAAAATCTTCAATTTCATAGTGACGCTATGCAGAGGAAGAGAGGGCTTCCTAGGTTTAGTTAAACATTTGGACTCACAAGACTCTCACAGGGCACTCGTGGCCTCATCTACTCAGAAGGCTTGAGGGTCTGCAACACCACTTGCTGTGAGGACAGCATTATTTCCCTGTGGGTGTCCTCACCACAGGTCACACAGCAGCCTACACAACTGTTTGGGGGGCATTTTCCTCCCAGGTGACACAGGTCAGGTTCAGGGAGATGCAATCCACATCAAGCAGGTGCAGGAGTCTTTCTGGCTTAAAATACTCCTACCCCACAGGTGGCAATATCTTTTGTAACAACTCACAGACATCGCTTCCAAGGGTCCCACAAGAGATATGCCCAGTTCAAAGAGGCATCTTCCTCAGGGAGGTACAAGGTATGGCATCCCTGTTAGGTATTTAGTTTATTTACCAGTCTTCTCATCCATGTGTAATTTACCAATCTGGCATTATTTTTGCTAAAAGCCATGTTGCCTGGTAACCTATTTGATGTTCTTCCTCTTAGTACGTTTCTGAGTAAGAGTTAACTAAAGCTCAGATTCTCAGGAAGCTGAGAAAAGTTATGTAAACCTTTGCCCTCATGCTAAAACATAACAAAACAAGCTGATAAACAAACAAACCCAAACTCATTATTCACCATTGAAGGCTGCTAGATATCAACCCTTTAATTAAAAAATTGACAAAATACAAGAGAAATAATTATGCAGCTCTCTGAACTTTATGTCAGAGTAACAGAATTGTTGATGAAAGTTCTTTTTGAAGAATTTCAGCTTAAAAATGCAGAAGAAATGATAGAATTAGACAATGTGCATTTTTAAACCCCTAATGAAATCATGGATCTAGGTAACAATTAGAAATTTACAGGAAAGAAAAACCATTAAAAAGTGTACAAGGTACATGAATAGACACTTTTCATAAGAAGATATACATGCAGCCAACAAACATATGAAAAAAAGCTCAATATCACTGATCATTAGGGAAATGCAAATCAAAACCACAATGAGATACCACCTCACACGAGTCAGAATGGCTATTACTAAAAAGTCAAAAAATAGGCTGGGTGCGGTGGCTCATGCCTGTAATCCCAGCACTTTGGGAGGCCGAGGGAGGTGGATCACTTGAGGTCAGGAGTTCGAGACCAGCCTGACCATCATGATGAAACCCAGTCTCTACTAAAAATGCAAAATTAGCTAGATGTGGTGGTGCACACCTCTAATCCCAGCTACTCGGGAGGCTGAGGCAGGAGAATCACTTGAACCTGGGAGAGAGAGGTTGCAGTGAGCTAAGATCATGCCATTGCACTCCAGCCTGGGCGACAAAAACGAGACTCCATCTGAAAAAATAAAATAAACAGGTGTTGATGAGGTTGTGGAGAAAAAATAATGCTTATACACTGCTGATGGGACTGTAAACTAGTTTAACCATTGTGGAAAACAGTGTGGCAATTTCTCAAAGACCTAAAAACAGAACTACCATTTAACCCAGCAATCCCATTACTGAGTATATACCCAAAGGACTGTAACTCATTCTGTCGTAAAGACACATACACGTGTATGTTTATTCCAGCACTATTCACAACAGCAAAGACATGGAATCCACCTAAGTGCCCCTCAATGGTAGACTGGATAAAGCAAATGTGGTACCTATACACCATGGAATACTATGCAGCCA
>NW_012107363.1:191423-192042 GCF_000951045.1 Mandrillus leucophaeus | reverse complement strand
GTCTGGATGTGCCAGGAGACTTATGGATGTCGCTCCTTCCAAAGTGCTGGGATTATAGGTGTAAGGCACTGCACCCAGCCTGTTTTGAATATTTTATATATAATAATGACAGTGTAGGGAATCACACTCTACCTCTGCCCTCTTAGGGGTCCCAGCTGGGCCTGAGAATTAAATTGACAAGAGATAGATTAACAGGAAAACAACATGCAAATTTAATATAAGTTTGACATGACACTGGAGCCCACGTAAGGAAATGAAGACCCAAAGACATGGTTAGAGGTGAATGGTAATATGCTGAGCTGGACAAAGAATAGCACGTTGTGAAAAAACAACTAAATTATGTGGTGAGGCTAAAGGCAGGTAAGAATTATTTTACCAAGATCTATTTTTATAGAATTATGTTGGTCTCAACTTTTCATGCTTGATGATGAGAATGTTGCTTTCCTTCCAATATAGGGATGGCATCCTTCATGTGGGAATTTCATCCCTCTACTTTTAAGAAACAGGTTGGACCAGGCGCGGTAGCTCACGCCTGTAATCCCAGCACTTTGGGAGGCCGAGGCGGGCGGATCATGAGGTCAGGAGATCGAGACCATCCTGGCTAACACGGTGAAACCCC
>NW_012107363.1:186447-188643 GCF_000951045.1 Mandrillus leucophaeus | reverse complement strand
CATGATGAAACCCAGTCTCTACTAAAAATGCAAAATTAGCTAGATGTGGTGGTGCACACCTCTAATCCCAGCTACTCGGGAGGCTGAGGCAGGAGAATCACTTGAACCTGGGAGGGAGAGGTTGCAGTGAGCCAAGATCATGCCATTGCACTCCAGCCTGAGCGACAAAAACGAGACTCCATCTGAAAAAATAAAAAAATAAACAGGTGTTGATGAGGTTGTGGAGAAAAAATAATGCTTATACACTGTTGATGGGACTGTAAACTAGTTTAACCATTGTGGAAAACAGTGTGGCAATTTCTCAAAGACCTAAAAACAGAACTACCATTTAACCCAGCAGTCCCATTACTGAGTATATACCCAAAGGACTATAACTCATTCTGTCGTAAAGACACATACACGTGTATGTTTATTCCAGCACTATTCACAACAGCAAAGACATGGAATCCACCTAAGTGCCCCTCAATGGTAGACTGGATAAAGCAAATGTGGTACCTATACACCATGGAATACTATGCAGCCACTGAAAAAGAGTGAGATCATGTCCTTTACAGGAACTTGGATGGAGCTGGAGGCCATTATCCTTAGCAAACTAACTCAGTAACAGAAAACCAAACACCGCATATTCTCACTTATAAGTGGGAGCTAAATGATGAGAACACATGTACACATGGAGGGGAACAACAGACATTGGGGCCTATCAGAGGGTGGAGAGTGGGAGGAAGGGGAGGATCAGGAAACATAACTAATGGGTATTAGGCTTAATACCTGTGTGACAAAATAATCTATACAACAAACTCCCATGCCACAAGTTTACCTGCATGGAAAACCTGCATGTGTACCCCTGAACTTAAAAGTTAAGAAAAAAAAAAAAGTGGATGTTAAAATCATTAGACGCATGGTTGATGAGAAATATTAGAATGCAGGGATCATGCTGGCACTGCTTGAACCTATGGGTTCACCCTAACCTTACCCTGTAGTATGGATATAAAGGAAGCACACAGTACAAATATACTACCACTGTGGGGATGCTGGAAAACGAAAAATGGAACCAACATATAGTCCAGCCATTCCACTACTAGATATATGTCCAAAAGAAAGGAAATCAATGTGTCAAAGAGATATCTGCATTCTCATGTTTATCACAGGACTATTTACAATAACCAAAATGTGAAACCAGCCTAAGTGCCCTAATGAATAAAGAAAATATGGTATAAATACACAATGGAATGTTTTTCAACCATAAAAAAGAACAAATTCCTGTTATTTGAAGCAACATGGATGGACCTAGAGGTCATCATGTCAGGTGAAATCAGCCTGTCACAGAAAGACAGATATCGCATGTTCTCACTCATGTGAGAGCTGAAAAAGTGGACCTTGTGAAGGTATAGAATAGGATAGTGGTTACTGGAGCCCAGGCATGGGAAGGGGTAGGTTTAGACGAAGGAAAGCAAGAATATAAATAAAATATATTTATTACCACTGCACTGCACACTTAAGGAAAAGATGGTGGCCGGACGTGGTGGCTCACACCTGTAACCCCAGCACTTTGGGAGGCCGAGGTGGGCAGATCACGAAGTTAAGAGATTGAGACCACCTGGCCAACATGGTGAAACCCTGTCTCTACTAAAAATGCAAAAATTAGCTGGGCGTGGTGGCGGGCGCCTGTAGTCCCAGCTACTTGGGAGGCTGAGGCAGGAGAATTGCTTGAACCTGAGAGGTGGAGGTTGCAGCAAGCCGAGATTGCACCATGGCGCTTTCGCCTGGCAACAGAGTGAAACTCTGTCTTAAAAAAAAAAAAAGAAAGAAAGAAAAGAAAAGAAAAGATGGTAAATTATATATGTATATTTTGTCTCAATTTTTAAAGGTCACTCAAAAAAAGAAGTAAAACCAATTGAATGAAGATCTTCGATCTAACTGTTAGTTTACAGGAAATACAGGGAATAGAGAGAGGTGCGGTGACTCCCATGGAAGCAACTGGTCAAATCCAGGACATGGGACATTCTGCAGGATGGTGGCCTGACTTCCCTAATACATCAATGCTGTAGAAGGAAAGATGGAAGGCCAGAATGTTCTAGAATAAAGGAAACTTAACTGGCATTATGGGATTTTGTTTGGTTCTTGAATTAAATGTTCAATTGTAAAAAGACATTTTGAGACACTTGAGGTAGTCTGAATAATGACAGATAACTAGAC
>NW_012107363.1:144255-185277 GCF_000951045.1 Mandrillus leucophaeus | reverse complement strand
CCTTCAGCAACAAGGTTAGGTAAAGTAGATATGCGTGTACATATTCATGTAGACAAGTTACTCGATACATAGACATACACACATCTCTCTGTCTGTTGATTGGTCTGTCTACGTATAACTCCTTGACAGTTAAAGAAGCATGGTGAGGTGTTTATAGGTAAAATGGCAGATCTGATATTTCCTTTAAATTGCTCAAACATGAAAGGCAGTAGAGAAAACAAGATTGGTCAATATTGACGAGTTTTGAACCTGGTTAATGTGGAAGTCACATACTGAAGCCCTTGCAAATTGTATAATAGTGTTCTTAAAACCCTTGTATTTTTACAATTGTACACCATTCAGATGATCAAAGATGTTTGACATGGTGGAGGGTGGGGCTAAGTGGGAGGATCCTGATGTATGGCTGGGGGTCTCTTCTGGAAAGCAGTTTGTCTGGATGTGCCAGGAGACTTATGGATGTCGCTGACATCTGACCCAGCAGTTCCTCTCATGGGAATCTGTACTGAGGAAATTATTGTGAATATCAAGAGCTCTGTAAAAAGTGATTTGCTTCAGGATTATTTTAGATTTTGAAATTTGCAAGTAATACAAATGTGCAACAATAGAATAATGGTCATTGAATGGTGCTGTATCACGTGACAAAATATTTTGCAACCCTTATAAAGAAGCATTTAGTTTTTAAATACCACTGGAAGATACCTATAATAATGTTAATTGGAAAATAGCTATGTTAATTGGAAAAAAAAAAGGATAAAATTGTACCTGCATGGATCTGTGTAAATAGTGGACATTTATGAAAAACTATGCATAGAAAAAAGACTGGAAGGAAATATGACAAAATGTCTTCATTAGTTTGAATTGAATCATGACCTTCTACTGTAAAGACATGCAGCACTATTTACAACAGCAAGGACTTGGAACCAACCCACATGCCCATCAGTGATAGACTGGATAAAGAAAATGTGGCATATGTACGCTATGGAATACTACGCAGCCATTAAAAAAAAATGAGTTCATACACTTTGCAGGGACATGGATGAAGCTGGAAACGCTCATCCTCAGCAAACTAACACAGGAACAGGAAACCAAATGCTGCATGTTCTCACTCATAAGTGGGAGTTGAACAGTGAGAATATATGGACACAGGGAGGGGAACATCACACAGCAGGACCTGTCAGGGGTGAGAGAAGGAAGAGCATTAAGACAAATAGCTAATGTATGAGGGGCTTAAAACCTTGATGACGGGTTGATAGGTGCAGCAACCACCATGGCACATGTAAACCTATATAACAAACCTGCACGTTCAGCACATGTATCCCAGAACTTAAAGTAAAATAAAAAGTAATAATAATAAAATAACAAAATGCCTTCATTAGTTCTGATTGAATGATGGATTCACAGTGAATGAAATCTTTTTCTATTTGTCTTTATTTTCCAGACTTATTTTTACCATGAACATAAATTAATTTTTTTCCTATGTAGCTTTTCTTAGCTTTATAGAGGTATGATTAGCATATCATAAAATTCACACATTTTAAGAGTACAGTCTGATGTGTTACTGGAAGTATATACAGTTTTGCAACTACCACCAGTCAAGTTTCAGAACACTGTGACTCTGTGAACTGCCTCATACATATTTTCAAGTAGACTTTATTTTTAGAGCAGTTTTAGATTTACAAAAATATTGAGAAGATAATACAGATAATTCCCATATATCCTGCACCCAGATTCCCCTATTATTAACATTTTCTGTTATTATGTTACATTTGTTAAAATTAACAAACCAATGTTGATATAGTGTGATCATGTATCAGTTGTTATCAAAGTCCATGCTTTATTCAGATTTTCGTAGTTTTTAATCTAATGTCCTTTGTTCTGCTCTGGGATTCCATCCAGGATATGACATTACATGTAGTAGTCATGTCCATAAATTAATTTTTAATGGGAAGAAAAGTAAAATAAACTTTATTTTTAAATCCTCCAAATATATTAGCTATCCATTTTTCCCTTGGTTTCCTTGTCGTTGTTGACTTGTTACTTGTGGACAAAAACATGTCTTATACGTTCCTTTTTGTACATCTTGTGGTACCTTACAAATTTACTAAGAGTCAGCTAATGGCCTTCAATAATTGGATGAAGCAGAAGTGAGCAGGGAAAGGAGGAAAAGGAGGACAAAGAAAGCCCTTGCCTCCACATAATTTAGAACCTCAGAGCTTTGAAAGACCGTTGGTTTCTGTTGCAATTTTATGTAATGGACTTTTTTTGGTTTTTGTGTTTGCTAGGTTGGAGATTGCAACCCTGAATCGGGCAGATGCAGATCTGGAGGCTTGTCGAACACAAATCAGCAAGGATATCATTGCCCTCCTACTGAAAAATCTCACCAGCAGTGGCCACCTCTCACCCCAAGTAGAGAGAAAAATGAGTGATGTTTTCAAAAAGCAGTTTATGTTGCTGGAAAATGAAATACAAGAGGAGTACGATCGGAAGATGGTGGCATTGACAGCTGAGTGTGACCTGGAAACAAGAAAGAAGATGGAAAACCAGTACCAGAGAGAGATGATGGCAATGGAGGAAGCAGAAGAGCTGCTGAAACGTGCTAGTGAGAGGGTAAGACAGGTCTGAAAGGAAGGCGTTTACTTCCCTTTCTCTCAGGGATTTGTCATTTATCCATCTACCCACTCATCTTTCCATTTGCCTCCTCCATCCATCTACCTGTCACCCATCCAACCATCCACCCATTCATCTATTCACCCTTTCATTCATTCATGCAACCATTCCCACCATCCATCCATCATCATCTATCCATCCACCCATCCACCCATTCACCCACTCATCCATCCACCCACTCATCCATTCATCTATGCACCTGTCCATCCATCCACCCACTCTTTCACCCATCTGTCCATCTACACATCCATCTATCTGTTCATTTATCCACCTACTCATTTATCTATTCACCCTCCCATCCATGCCACCCATCACCCATCCAACCATCCATCTACCCATCCACTCATTCCCCATCCAGCCATCTACCCATCCACTCATCCATTTACCCATTCACCCATGCTTCCATCCATCTACCCATCCACCTGTCTGCCCATTATCACTCATCTACCCATCCATCTATCCAGAATTCATTAGCAAAAATGTGTTGATTACTTACTGTCCGTCAGGCATTGGGTTAGGCAGTAAAGGTATAGGGAACAGTGAGACATGGTTCTTCCTTTCAAGAAGTTCATAGTCTTATAAAAAAAATCTGTACACATAAAAAATGAGACTTTATTCAGTCATGTTATAATAGAGGTATGTTCACAGTGCTGTAGAATTAATGGGTAGAGAAGAAAGGCTTCATTCATAGCAGAGCACGTCTGTAGAGGGCATGGTTCACAGAAGGTTGTGATGTCAGAGTGCATGTGTTCCCCTCTGGACTATAGCCTGTTAGGTTACAGTTCTCTCCAGCACAGGCTCTAGAGTCAGAAAAACCTGGACTCACAGTCTAGTACATTCCAGCTCTGCTCCTGAAGGCCTTAATTAGGCACTACAAGCCTAATGGCAGCCACCTCTCAGGGTGGGTGGGAGAAGCAATGTAGGAAAAGCAGCTGCCCGGCGCCCATGGGCTGCAGAAGGCTCTCAGCTCACAATGCTCAGCTGGAGTTCTCATCACTCAGCCTTCCCAGGGCTGGCCCAGATTGCTCAGAAATCAGCTCTTATTTTTCCAAAAGTTGTGTCAGTTGCTGCCCTGAAAGAACTAGAGTTTTTCCTGAATGTACCAAATCAAACCTGATTTTTGTTTTCCTTTGTGAAAGAGATGGCTTATTCAGTTCATGTGACCTGAGCCTGCAAATCCTGTTCTGAACATTTACTCCCCTAGGGAGGGCTTCCAACTGCTTAAGAACAAGCTTCTGAACTCAGCTTCCCTTGCGCAGACTGTGGCCATCTACAGCTCTCTTGTTAACAGCTCGTGACTCACAGATGGTCATCTGTAGTCAGATGTGGGATGAGCAGTAAAGAAAAGGGGCGAGGTCCTCACTGTCCTGCCCGCATCTGCTCCCTTGCTTCCTGGGGCCTCCCTTGCCTTCAGAACCATCTCATTTTAGGGTGTGGCTTGTGTACTCTTTGGCTGTCCTGTCCTAGTTTCCTGTGGCTGCCCTAATAAATCACCACAAATTTAGTGGCTTAAAACAACAGAAATTTATTCTGTTATATAATAATTCTGCAGGCCAGAAGTCCAAAATCTAGTTGTCAGTAGGATCCTTCCATGTTTGGTTCAGCTTCTGATGGGCTCCAGGTGTTCCTGGGTTGTAGCTGCATCACTTGAATCTTTGCTCTGTCTTCCTGTAGCCTTTTCCCGGGTAACCCTCTCATCTCCTGTCTCTTATAAGGACATCTGTCATTGAATTTAGGTCCCACCTAAATAATCCGGGATGATCTAATAAGATCTTAAATTAATTTCATGTGGAAAGACCCTTATTCCAAATAAGGTCCTGAGGTTAGGATCTAGACATACCTTTTTTGGGGGGTGGGGGTGTCACCATTCAGTCCACTGCAGCCTCCCTTGCTGACACTGGCCTCTGATGCCCTGTCTATGACTGTGCTGGTCAACATCACGCATCCTTGAGCCGGGCCCTGAGGAAGAATGTATTGAATGCACTGTTCAGTGATTCAGCCCCTAAGTGATCCCATTATCTCTCTTTTGATTCCCTCCACAATCTGTTACCATTTTTGTTGTTGTTGTTTTTTGAGATAGAGTCTCACTCTGTCACCCTGACTGGAGTGCAGTGGTGCAGTCTTGGCTCACTGCAACCTCCACCTCCTGGGCTCAAGTGATTCTCTTGCCTCAGCCTCCCGAGTAGCTGGGATTACAGGCGCCCGCCACCACGCCCAGCTAATTTTGGTATTTTTTAGTAGAGACAGGGTTTCACCACATTGGCCACACTGGTCTCGAACTCCTGACCTCAGATGATCCGCCCACCTTGGCCTCCCAAAGTCCTGGAATTACAGGCATGAGCCACCATGCATGGCCAATTTTTTTTTACCTTTAAAAATAGTACATGCTTAACAAGGGAGGCCTGGACAGTACCTTAAGGCAGCAGTCAGCAAACAAGGACCCACAAGCCCAATCTTGCCCAGCTTGTTTTTGTGTGGCCCACAAGTTTAGTATGTTTTTTACATTTTTAAAGAGTTTTAAAAATCAAACACACGAACAAAAAGAAGAATATGTAACAGAGACCTCAGATCGCAAAGTCTAAAATATAGCCCCTTACAGAAAGCCTATCTGATTTCAGATCCAAAGCTGAAAAAGAAAAAGCCCTGGAAAAAAAAAAAAAAGCTGGGGGAAGCCCGTCCCACCACTCAATGGCAGAGGATCATTCATTCGGCCCATTATTGAGTTCCTACTGTATACCCAACCCTGGAGATACAGGGATGGCTCAGGCCGCCTTCACAGCTGCCCTCAGGTGCCAGCATACATTTTAGCCTTTTGCTTTATCCATTTATTTTTACAAAGTAAGGATTATGCAGTTTGTATAATTGTATGTTTCTTGTTTTCACTTTACATCACAGTATACACATTTGCTGATTTTATTAAATACTCTTACAAAATATGATGTATAAAAATAACAACTCATTCTTCTTAGCATGCACAGTGTGTCTGACTGTGTTCTAAGCACATCCCATTGACCGTCTCTTTATTGTTCACAACAACTCAGTGAGGTAGAGACTGAGAGGATCTCACTTTGACAGGTGAGGAAACTGAGCTGGGGAAGGTTCACCAACCTGAGGCCAGTCAGCCGCATGTTCGGCAGCACGCCCCCAACCACTGTGCACACTGCCCCCTCCTGCAGTGGAGGTTACATCCCTCTGCTGTGTGCCCCATGTGAACCCATCCTATGGGGCATCTAGAATGTTTCTAGTGCCTTTGCTGTCAAAAGACTGCCTGGGGCAATGCTTTTTTATGTGGAGAGCATGAGGACAGGATGCTGGGACTATGCCCTGCTCCCATCTGTCACACAGTCCCTCTCCTCCTCAGGGCTTCCTGACCCTGTATTCTCCATGACTTTTCTGCAGCCTCTCTCCCACCCACACCACCTTGCCCACCAGCGTGCAGTGGGTGGGCACCATCACTCTAGATTTCCTAGGTTACCCTTTTCAAAGACAAGCAGCCACCTTATTTGAACCAGTCTATTTCCAGAAATAGTATCTGAGCTGCAGAATTTAATAGAACTAATTTCCTTCCAGTCCATGCAAGTGATTCCATCTCACAAAACCACAGACTACTTTATAATTATCCATCATGTGTTATAGTCATCTTTAAATAAAATACATAAAAATATTTTGGATGTATTATTCCACCAAGAATTGGTTTTAAAAAAAGAAAAACAAAAGGAGCAGTATCAGCTTTCCTAAGTAAAGTTTAGTGCAATGCTGAGTAAAGTTTAGTACGATACTGAGTAAAGTACAGTCATCCCTCCCTCGATACCCAGGAAGCATTGGTTCCAGGACGCTCCCCACCGTGCCACCCCCATGGATACCAAAATCCACAAATTCTCAAGTCTCTGTTTTAAAATGGTGTCAAATTTGCACATAATGTACACAAATGCTCCTGTATACTTTAAATCATCTCTATTACTTGTAATACTTAATATGATATAAATGTTATACAGTTATAAGTAGTTTATATAAGTGCTGTATAAAAAATAGTACTGTGTTGTTTAGGGAATAACAAGAAAAAAAAAAGTCTGTATATGTTCAATACACACAGAAATTTTTGACCTACAGGTGGTTATATCCATGGGTGCAGAACCCACAGATACAGAGAGCTGACTGTAATTAGTGGAGAGCTGAAATGTGTTCATATTATAATATTTAAATGCATATATAATGCCTTATAGTTCTCAAAGCATTTCTCCATTGAGAAGCCCTGGGGAGAGTATTGGGGGATATAGGCACGGATGGCAGGTAGCTGGGGATTATTTCCTCACCCTTTTCCTCCAGTAGGCACATTGCCCAGTCACCCTGGGTCTCCTTTCCCCATCCTTAAGACAGGGATAATCACGAAACCTGAGGTCTTAGAGGGCTGTTGTGAGAATAAGTAAGTTAATTCTCATATAGTATCTCAACCATTGCTCGGCACAGAGTCAACCCTGGACAAGGGTTTACTATGATTCATAACTGAATGTAGTTTTTAAAGATGCCCGTGGCATAGAACACAGAATGTGAACTCTTTCTACTTGAAGGTGAGCAAACCGAAGCCCGGAGGGGAAGTGACTGGCAATCCAGCTTCCTGCATCCGGTTCAGAGCTGGGTCCTTCCTCTGGGGTTCGTCTTCTCTACCCAGGCTCTCCCCGCTGCTTTTCTGCCGCTTAAAGTGGAGGCCCAGCAGATGTCTTGTCCTGGGCTGCCTGAGGCTTTCTAACCCCTGTGTGAGTCTTTGTCCTAAAGGAAGAGATTCCTTCAGCACAAGAATTCTGACATTTTCACCGTTTCTGATTATTTGTTTTTATAAAATATTTTTACAATGTGCCTGTCTTACTGAGTACGGGGAGTATGACAGCACAGTCAAGGCTTTTGAGCGGGATTTCACTTTGTAATGCTGTGAAGTCAATATTATGCACAGCAGCTGCTCCAGCCAGCCTGATGCAGGCCTGTGCTTCTCACACTGGAACTTCTGTACCCTCCCTTCAGGTTTATCCCCCCCAACTCCCTCCATGGGACACTCCCTGCATGGGACACTTGCTTTTCTAGGTGTTGGAAACCATAGGATACATGTGCCTTATCTCCCTGAAGTCTATTTTATTAAGAAGTTCAATAAGGTGTTGGGGGTGAGTAATCATTACTTTCACATTCCTTTATAATGCACATTTGTGGCCAGGTGTGGTAATGCTAACACTTTGGGAGGCCAAGGCAGGTGGATTACCTGCGGTTAGGTGTTTGAGACCAGCCTGGCCAACATGGTGAAATCCTGTCTCTACTAAAAATACAACAATTAGCTGGGCATGGTGGTGGACGCCTGTAATCCCAGCCACTCGGGAGGCTGAGGCAGGAGAATCACTTGAACCCGGAGGGCGTCAGTTGCAGTGAGCCAAGATCGAAGCACTTCACTCCAGCCTGGGTAGAAGAGTGAGACTCTATCTCAAAAAAAAAAAAAAAAAAAAAAAAAAAAAAAAAAAAGCACATTTGTTGATAATATTTAAAATGTAAACTGTTATATAAGAAAACCCAGATTTCCAACTAAAGGATGGGAAGACTGAGCTGTGTTACGTCCGTATTCCTGCGGAGCCCTTTGGTGGACGGGATAGAGGCTGCCCCTACAGGCAGGGCTTGCTCTTTGTCCCAGTCGCTAGTACTTCCTAGTGCCTGTCACATCAGGCAGCTTCACTAGTTTGCAAACATGACCTCCCCTACTTGGCAGGCCCGGGGGTGTACCTCTCCTGCTTTAGGGCTTAGTTTTCTCATCTCTGTCACAGGAGGTTGAACTAGGTCAGGGGTGGAACTAGCATCTGCAAGGCTCTGAACTCCCATTCGGAGTGGGCATGAGAGTCCTGTCCACATGTATTTTAGAGAGTGTTTCACTATGGCACAAATACATTATTGCCTCGTACTTTATTCTTCTGCAGACATATAATTCTAAAAAAAGGCCCCAAAGTTTTATTTTAGGATTTGTGTGTGTCTGCTTTTTATCTTGTCTGTGAGAAGCTAAATGGAAATTACCCCTTATTTCATTTCTATTAATTAGAATAAATTGAAGTTTGTGACTTGTCAAATTCTATACTGTCCAAAAAAGGTCACTTTGATGGATGAACCGACATAACTGGGCACCAGCTAGTCGTTCGTAGCGGAATGCCCCTGCAGTGCCCAGACTCAGGATCCTGACACCCTCCTGGTTGTTGGTGAATTGCATCCTTTGATTTAGATCAAGTCAGTTGTGAATACCATTTCTCTGATATAGAGTGACTCATTTTGTCGAATCTAATCCTTTGTTATGAAATCAGCTTTTTAAAAAGACTGAATTGTTCTTTGGGGGGCAAGGCAAACCGTTAGTATGGGCATGGGTCCTGACAGAGTTGCCAAGAGGATGCATGTAAAAACCTTTGACTTCTAGCCTTGTGGCCCCTGCTGTCATCCACTAGGCTTTGCTTTGAGCACCTGCAGGGCAGGGGATGCCATGTGTTGGCCCTTGGACCTCTTTGGAAGGCTCCAAATAATGTTTCTTTTTCTGGCCCGGATTCTGAACAAATCAAACAGTAAGTAAAAGGAGCTGGAGAGACTGAGAAAGCTAGAGATCAGCATATCACCTTTATGAGCTTCTGTGAGTTATTGGAAGTGGAGGTGAGCAGGTCTGCGACTTGGGAAATTGGGGAGCAGGTGATGCTATTTACTGCAACCAGAGAATTCCGGTGGGTGATAGAGCATTCCGACCTCGTTTAGCGTGAGGGAGCTCTGGCCCTTGCCCTCTGCACTGGAGCCCCTTCTGCCTTCCCTGGGCCTCTGCTCAGCCCAGCTATGGCATGATGCCACACCTGCCTGCTTCCCAAGGCCAGGCCTCTATTGGCCGTTCGGGATGGCTGTACCCACGCCTCCTGCACATGTAAGCCTTTCCCTGCCTTCGCTTCACCAACAAGCTCCACTGTCTTGTCACCAACAAGCTCTGTGTAGTTTCAGAGCTTGGGGCCTGGACACTTGCTTTCAACACCCTTCCTCCCCTGCTGAGCATGAGTGAGAATTTGGGAAAACTCTTCCCTTCTCTCAGCTGTGTTTCTTCTCCTATAAAATGGAGGGTGTCCGCTTTCTATTCCTGCCTAACCAACCACACACATTGAGTAACACTGTCTCAGTGTCCATGGTCAGGAGTCCGGGCACAGCTTCACTGTGACCTATGCTCAGGGTGTTGCAGGCTGGCAATCAAGGTCTTGGCTGGGCTGCATTCTGCTCTGGAGCTTGGGGTCCTGGTCCAAGCTCATTCAAGCTGTTTGCAGAATTCACTTCTTTGTGGGTACAAGACTGAGGCCCTCAGCTCCTAGAAGTTTCCCTTCTACGTAGACAGTTTACAGCATGGCTGCTTGGTTCTTCAAAGCCAGCAGGAGACGGTCTCTGTCTTTAGGAAGGTTCCAGTGCTTTTAAGGAGTCAGGCCCACCCAGAAGAGTCTTCATTTTGATTAATTCAAAGTCAACTGATTAGTGACCTTAATTACATCATCAAGACACCCTCAGCTTTGCCATATAATGTAAACCAACCACAGGAGTGACTTAATCAGATTTATTCCCATGCTCAAAGGGAGGGAATTTATGTGGCGTGTGTATTGGGGACTGGGACTCAGGGTCCATTCTAGAATCCCGCCTACCCATGTGGAGTGAAGAGCAGCTCCCTCTGAGGGCATGAGTCTTACTGAGAAGTTGCGGGGAGGCTGTATGCAAATACATCAGGAGCTGAGTAGAGGTAAGCTTCCTTTCTTTCCCCATGCAGGACCTCATGCTATGCAGGCATCCAAGCAGCCATTTCTTAACGCCTCTTTTGCTTCTCCTTACCCAGAGGATCTCCACTTGGGCCTGATTGCTGGTATTTTTCTCTTCAGCGAAGTTGAGAATGAAAGACAGGGGAAATAATCTTGTGAGCCTGACAGCGTGATCCATTGATAGTGAAGAGATTTCTATTTTTAAAAAAAAGTTCCATTTTTTACAGGCTATTTTCTAGCAGTTTGATTTGCACATTTCCACCCCTGTAAATATTCTGCTTTAAGATTATTCTAGAAAACATTTAGATAACAGGGGGGGACAGGTTGGAACAGCATATTCCAGGGCTTAGTAACCTCATTATTGTCAGCTTGGTACTGTGTGTGTATGTCTATGTGTGCACATTGTTTTTGCTGTGTGTGTATATGCTGTGTGTGCACATGTACTTGTGCCTTGTGTGTGTGCATGTTCTGTGTGTGCACATGTGTGCGTGTGCATATTGCATGTGTGTACATTGCATTACACATTGCGTGTGTGCATGTGCACAGATATGCGTGTGCATACTGCATGTGCATGTGTATATATATTGTCATGCATATGTGCATGCACCTGTGTGTTCATGTACACATTGTGTGTGCACATGTGCCTGTACACACTGCATTGCATGCACATGTAGGTGCATGTTCAGTGTGTCAGTTTCTCACACACTCCCTCTCCTCTCTCCAGTCTGCTGTAGAGTGCAACAGCCTTCTGCGGACCCTCCATGGCCTGGAACAGGAGCGCTTGAGGAAGTCTCTCGCTTTGCAGCAAGAAGAAGACTTTGCCAAAGCTCACAGACAGCTAGCTGTTTTCCAGAGAAACGAACTGCACCGTATCTTTTTTACCCAGATAAAAAGTGCTATTTTGAAAGGGGAATTGAAGCCAGAGGCGGCTAAAACGCTGCTGCAAAATTATTCTAAAATACAGGTAATGCCTCAAATCAGCCTGGCTGTGATGGAAAAGTAATTTTTCTTAATTGTTTCAGTAAGTGTCTCCTCTCTCAGAGTTCAGTCCTGCCTCTCCTTTGTACTGTGCACTAATGAGCTTTCTCTTCTATTTCTTGATGTGTGGGTTTCCAGTAAGCAGGGAAAATGGTGGCTTGGAGTACAGGTCTTGAACTCAGGCTAACCTGGATTCGAATTTCAGTTCCACCGCCGGTCTACTGCGTGAACTTGAGCAAGTTACCTCATTTCTTTGAGTTTCCTCACCTATAAGATGAGTGTGATAGAATGCCCACACTCGCAACGGTGTGATGAAAATTTGATGAGCTGACTCATGGAAAGTTAGTGCTTGGCATAACATATGTTTAATGTATATAGCAGTGGAAAATAAATATAGGCCAGGCTTGGTGGCTTCCAGCACTTTGGGAGGCCAAGATGGGAGGATTGCTTGAGCCCAGGAGGTTGAGGCTGCAGTGAGCCATGATAGCACCACTGTGCTCCAGCCTGGGTGACAAAGCCAGACCCTGTCTCAAAATAAATACATATATATATGTGTGTGTGTGTGTGTATATATATATATATATATGCATGTATGTGTGCATGTATCGATGTAAATGTAGGGTTTAGTATCTGTGCCTGGATTTACTTGGAGGGATTTGTGTATTTTTGCATGTCAGCTTGAGTGAGAATGTTGTTAGTCCAACAGAATAATTTCTTAGGCAGTAGTGAAAATAGTCTATCTGAAATCGTGCACATCACTGTGGAATTTCTTAGGAGGCCTGTGTGAGGTATTTTATGTGCACAAGTGCATGCACACACAGGCACACAGAGTGACATCACTGCTTTACAAGAATGCACTTTGTTGTTTGGCTCCAGCACTATCCCTGGTGCTGACAGCTTGCTGTAGCTGATGGTAAGGGTGATTGTGAGCACACTCTTATTTTACTGTATGGAACTTTCTATCTCGAATGTCAGATGTTTGAGAAATGCAAATGTCATTGTTTAGACAGGCGGCCTCTTCCAGGTTTTGAGCCAACCTCTGTTTCTAAAACAGCAAGGGTACCTCTGAATACTGCTGGAGGCCTTGGAGCAGCATCTGGCAGAGTCAGGTCCACAGGGGTTGATTCGTTCCTCAGTCCAGTAATGTGTTCACAGTCATGAGTGCATCCCTGTGGTTCTTGAGCAGTGCTTTTTCTGATGTAGTGGACACTGCTATCTCATTTTTATCTTTATAAGTGAAAATCGTTCCAGAAAGTTGGCTTGCTGGTGAATTTTCCCACTGTGAAATTCCCTGTTTGTACTAGAAGGACAGACTCCACCCATAGCAGAATGAGCCACATCCACCTAGGGGGAATCAGGGCTTAACGACCAGCCTTTGTCACTCCATTGTTAAGACAGTGGCGAAAGATGAACTGGAACATCCAGAGGAGGTGCGGGCATAGGCGGCCGTCCCTGCATCTGTGAGCAGGTCCTCAGCATTCTCCCAACTACTGACAAAGACAAAGGCTGGCCCTGCCCATCCTCCAGGGACCTGCAGCCAGCACCAAGTTGAGTGCATGAGGACTAAGACATTAGGGCCGTCCCAGGAGGAGACCTAGTAATCGTCACAAGCCTCTCCCTCCCAGAAGGCACCCAGGACGTAAAGAGAACGAGCTCCCCGCTCCATTTAATCTAGGTTTTTCCTAGATTTATATACGCATATAAAGCACAAATTCTGTCGTATTCGTAGCTTGGTATTCAGACATCATGGCATTACTTAGATATTTACGGAGTTGTTGTCATTTTACTCTCATAATGAGCAATGGCTGACTCTCAGTACCAGAGCACTCAAGTTAAAAAGAATGCGTGCTATTGTGAATGATATTATGCCGGAAGAAGTAACTCCACAGGTGATAACAGTACTACCATACAAGCTTTTTTGACCAGAGCTGTGAGAGTATTTAAGGATGCCAATTCTGAATTTCCTTACGACCCATCAACCAACACGCATGGATCCCATTCCGTGGAGAACAGGAGCATTGCCACAACCTTCCTATTGTATGGATTCTGGTGCCAGTGGCTCTTAGGGAGATGCTGGTGTGTGTGAAGCCACACCTGACTGACCACGCAGCTTTTCAACGACTGGATGGTGCTAATTCCCAAGTGTCGAGATGTGGAGATGTTACAGCTCTTAAGTGGAAAGGAGAACGTCCATGCCGTCGTATGTTCCCCGTTGAACAAAGCGTTGACACTTTTGGTTATCCATTGTATGGGTGATACTTCCACAGATGGAAAAAGGACAACCAAGCCAGTCCATAGAGTAGTTCTACTGATGTTCCTGGTCTAATTACTATGCCTCTGGTTAAAGTGGGATTTTTGGAAGCAGCCTATTATGATGTTAGAGCACAGGTCCTGGAATTAGACTGCTGAGTTCAAATCCCTGCTCAGCCTTTTGTCTGATGTGGACTCAGTTTCCTCATCTGTGAAATGGGAATAATAGTACTGTCTCCCTAGGTTACGTTAGATGGGACATGAAACACTCTTGGCCCAGTGTTGGGTCCAGAGAACACACCTCACATTAGCTAGGTTATTACTCTCCTGTATTTGGTTGGGTTTTGTTCATTTTGCAGGCTGAGGGAAAACCTTCTTGCTTTCTTTGTGCCCACCCTGGTCTTGTCTTCTCTGTGGTGATGGGAGCTCCTTGGGGTTGGGCTGATGGCTGACTTATCCCAGAACTTTAGCACGTCCTCCTGGTGCTCAGCACTTGTGGGAACTCCACAGGTGGGAGGGGTGTGTGCATGGTGAAGGATAAATGAATAAGTGAAATTTATGTTCTGCAGAGCAGTAAAGTTGTTTTGTTAACTCTTTACCATCTGGGTCTAGAATGTACCTTTTCAAAGCCCTCATTTCTTAATTGTGTGTAATTTTCTCATAAGCCTTTGTTATAGGCAGGGAAGTTAAAGGTGTTAATTGTCATGTTTCTTTTCTTGTGTTTTTCTTATAAAAGGAAAAATAATATTTTAAATGTCTAGAAAGATTATGCTCTAAATTTTAATTAGGCATATTTTCTTGATTTTTTTTTTTATTGACAGGAGAATGTAGAAGAGTTAATGGACTTTTTCCAGGCTAGTAAGAGGTATCATCTAAGTAAAAGGTTTGGCCACAGGGAATATCTGGTTCAGAACCTCCAGTCATCAGAGACGCGTGTGCAGGGCCTTCTGAGCACCGCTGCAGCCCAGCTGACTCACCTCATTCAGAAGCATGAGAGGTACCACCCAACACTGTCCCAACAGTGCAAGTTGTCTTAGTCTGTTTTCTGCTGCTATGACAGAATACCACAGACTGGGTAATTTATAAATAGGAGAGATATATTTGGTTCACAGTTCTAGAGGCTGGGAAGTTCAAGATCTAATGAGGGCCTTCTTACTTCATCATAACATGGTAGAAAGGCATCATGTGGGAGGAAGTGCATGTGTGAGACAGAGTGAAAAAGGGGGTCAAACTCCTGTGATAACTAACACAGAAATGGCATTAATCCATTCATGAGGGTGGATCCCTCATGACCTAATCATCTCGTAAAAGTCCCGTCTCTTAATACTGTCACAATGGCAATTAAATTTCTAGTTTTGGAGGTGACATTCACACCATGGCACAAATGAACTGCCTGACACAAACCTTCCTCACTGGAGACCTACTACTTCTGTTTATTCAGCATATGTGCTGACAGCTCCTCACTTATTATTTCTAAAGAAGAATTATCTTGTAAAAATCCTTTGTGTTACAGAATTTTAAAAGCATTTGCAATAGTCTAGACAACTGTATAATGAACCCCCCTCATGGCCAATTTTGATGTAGCTACATGTCCCCACACAGGAGTATTCTGAAGCAGAATCCCAACAACATATTCTGGAGAAATCAGTGATGAGGCTCACGTCGACCATGTGATGGAAGAGCCTACTTCTCTTTAAGATCTAGCACACTGCTGGCTCTTGCATTCACCTTTGACACTAAATACAAACACAGAGATGCTTGTCTCAGATTCCAAATGGCTTTTCAGAGCAGCACCTGGGATTCCGTGTGGTCAGGTATATGGTGATGTCACAGAGTTCTAAGTGCCATCCCTTGCCTTTCTCCAGCATTCCTTCTCAGCTATTCTTTGAGGTGACTTAATTGTAAAGAACAAAATTTATTCTTTTAGGTTACAGGAAGCTCTGAAATGAATAGGGACATGACTATAAAATGGCTTTCTTATGACAATCTGTTGTTTTACTGTGGTTCTGCTACTTAAGTAACCTTATTGGGACTTTGACCCTCTCCTGCTCTGTTTAATGAGGATTTGGTAAGGTGCAAATTATGCAAACACTCCCCACCTACAGGTGCTAATGAATTTATCACTGCAATTTACTTGGCATTCCTGATTTTAATTTGCACTCAAGTGAAAGAAACAGTTCTTTGCCTTGAAATTAAGGGCCCACCAGCTGGTTGTGAGCAGTCACCAGGGAAAGATGCTTCATCTCTTCTTTTCAAATTCTATTTTAAAAGACATAATTATCCTTCACCTGTTCATTCCTTCAAGGAACCTCCGTTGAGAGTCTTCCCTGGGCCAAGCTGGGGACTCAGCCCAGGGATGCAGGCAGTCTAGGAATGATAGTGGTGATGCTAGTAGCAGAATGTACTTGTCAGGGTGCTCCAGGGAAACAGAACCAACAGGATATATAAACATATAGACAGCATCATCTGCTGTTTCCAGCTTGCCATACAAATAGCTTCCTATATAAATAGGAACTAGCTCAAGCAATTATGGAGGTTGAGAAATCCCCTTGTCTGCTGCCTGCAAGCCGGAGATGCAGGAAAGCCAAGGGTGTAATTCAGTCCAAATCTGAAGGCCTGAGAACCAGAGGGAGCTGCTGGTGTAAGTCCCAGTCCAAGGGCAGGAGAAGAGATGAGCGATCCCACTGTAAGTTGTAAGGCAGAAAAAAAAGGGACAGATTCCTCTTTCCTCTGCCTCTGTGTTCTATTCAGGACCCCAGCATATTGGATGATGCCCGCTCACACTGGGGAGGCCCATCTGCTTTACTGAGTCCACTGATTCAAATGCTGACCTCCACTGGAAGCACCCTCACAGCACACCCAGAAAGAACATTTCATCTGGGTCCATCAAATTGGTCCATAAAATTAACTGTCACACAGAGGATTCCCTGCTTTTGCCTCTTTGACTTTGTTTGTGCTGTTCTGGATTTTTAATCCACCAGGATTTTTAATCCACCATCTCCCCTTGGAAACTTCTGTCTGCACCAGAGTGGTCCTCTCAAATGTTACTTTCTCCCAGAACTCTTGCCCACTTCCACCCTAATAACGTCTCTCTTGTGTTGAGCTTTCTCTGCCCTTATGCTGCTAGTACTTTAGTAATGTCTTTGCTGCCCATTCTCCTAATTCTTCTGGAGGGTAAAGATTTTCTGATTCAAACCAAACTAATATGGAGATGAATGCTCAGGCACAATAGCAGTTAAGCTACAAGTGAGTTTGGAGACCACATTCCTAACTTTACATCCTTTCCATCTAGAGCAGGGTACCTGGATGAAGACCAAATGGAAATGCTATTGGAACGGGCTCAGACAGAAGTCTTTTCAATCAAGCAGAAGTTGGACAATGACTTAAAGCAGGAAAAGAAAAAACTCCAGCAAAAATTAATAACTAAGAGAAGACGAGAGTTGCTACAAAAGGTATATAAGGCATGATGCTATTTATTCTTTGCATAAGCACTTTCTAATACCTATCAAGTGGAGGTACTGTGCCAGACATTGCCATTGATGCACTAGGATCAGAAGGGCAGCTGGGCAGGCACCATGATGTGCCATCTACTGTTGATTGGTAGCGACTTTTCGGAATGCTGTGTTCAGCAGGATGCTACAGTTCTTATCCAGCCCAAGCACAGCAGAGGATCATGGTAGACTAGTAATGTCTGCATGGACAAGGGAATTAGGAGTGCTGGTTTGTTGCGGGAAGTCAGGGACCCCGAACAGAGGGACCGGCTGAAGCCACGGCAGAAGAACATAATTGTGAAGATTTCGTGGACGTTTATTAGTTCCCCAAATTAATACTTTTATAATTTCTTATTCCTGTCCTTACTGTAGTCTCTGAACATAAATTGTGAAGATTTCATGGACACTTGTCACTTCCCCAATCAATACCCTTGTGATTTCCTATGCTTGTCTTTACTTTAGTCTCTTAATCCGGTCATCTTTGTAAGCTGAGGAGGATGTATGCCGCCTCAGGACCCTGTGAGGATTGTGTTAACTGCACAAATTGTTTGTAGAGCATTTGTGCTTGAACAATATGAAATCTGGGGCACCTTGGAAAAAGAACAAGATAACAGCAATGTTCAGGGAACAAGGGAGATAACCTTAAACTCTGACTGCCGGTGAGCCAGACGGAACAGAGTCATATTTCTCTTCTTTCAAAAGCAAATAGGAGAAATATCACTGAATTCTTTTTATCAGCAAGGAACATCCCTGAGAAAGAGAATGCGCCCCTGAGGGTAGGCCTCTAAAATGGCCGCTTTGGGGGCAGCTATCTTTTACGGTTGTAGACAAAGGGATGAAATAAGCCCCGGTCTCCTGTAGCACTCCCAGGCTTATTAGGCCGAGGAAATTCCCACCTAATAAATTTTGGTCAGACCAGTTATCTGCTCTCAAACCCTATCTCCTGGTAAGATGTTATCAATGACAATGCGTGCCTGAAACTTCATTAGCAATTTTAATTTCTCCCCGTCCTGTGGTCCTGTGATCTTGCCCTGGCTGCATTTGCTTTGTGATATTTTATTACCTTGTGAAGCGTGTGATCTCTGAGACCCACATCCTATTCATACACTCCCACCCGTTTTGAAAATCACTAATAAAAACTTGCTGGCTTTATGGCTCAGGAGGCATCACGGATCCTGCCGACATGTGATATCTCCCCCAGACACCCAGCTTTAAAATCTCTCTGTTTTGCACTCTTTCCCTTTATTTCTCAGGCCGGCCGACACTTAGGGAAATAGAAAAGAACCCACGTTGAATATCGGGCGTGGGCTTCTCCTGATACTGGTTTGAGTGACTAATGATGATGGTAGGTGCTAACATTTGTTGGGTGCTTACTTAGCACTGTGCTAAGCATGTTATATAAGATATCTTGTTTAATCTTTACATTAACCCTATGAGGAAGATACCACTGGGTTTGTGTGTGTGTGTGTGGTCAAGGTCAATTATCTAGTAAGTGGCATGCATGGCATGTATTTGGGGACTCTAAGAATATGATGAGGCTGGAGTGTGCAGAGGGACTAGGGTAGGCCCCAGAAGGGAATGCAGCAGCATGTCAATGGGGGCATGGTGTGCCGGGCTAAGGGGTTACCCTCCATCCAAGGATACTGAGGAATGTTGAAGGGTCTTCAGGAGGTGAGAGAGACATCAGATCTGTGATTTAGGAAGCTGAGGTGAGCACCTTGTCAGATGGAGTTGAGGAACCTGGGAATATAAACCCCATGGGAGGTTCTGGTACTTGTCCAGGTGTGAGTGAATGAAGGCCTAAACTGGCACAGACCCCTGAGTACAGGGGATAAGGACAGATTCAGGGAATGTATAGGGCATGCAGGGTGACACCCAAGTAGTTGGTTGGTATGATTTGCAGGGAGGGGATGAATAATAACTTTCAAATTTGATCAGTGGAAACTCTGCTCTTTATTACTAAGTTTGGAACCCAACAGAAAGCCGTGATTCTGACCTTGATCACTGATGCATACCCCATCTTTGAGCATCACACCATTCATCTCTGAGCCGCTGGTTAAGGGATTAAAACAGTGGGGCCCAGGGCTCCATTTCCCTACTGTCTTGCCTGAAGGTCAGTGTCTAGAAAGAAGGATGAACTCCACATCCTATAGGAGATTCTGGCAGTCTTCTGTGACTATTATTTCTTGCAGCTACTGTTGATAAACATTACAACTGGCCCAGAATTAGGATGTAGCTCCGTGAAGGCAAAAACTTAGGTTGCATCCCCACTGTTGAGAACACTGCCTGACACTTGGTAGGTGCTCAATACATATTTGTAGAATGAATGAATTGACACTCTCTGGTCACCAGGACCCATAAACACAGGTTATGGTATACTAGTAATGTCTGCATGGGAAAAGAAATAGGAGTGCTGGTTTGAGTGACTAATGATAATGGTTGGTGCTAACATTTATTGAGTTCTTACTTTGGAAGAGCATCTTATGTTCTCTCAAAATAGAGCTGAGAGGCCGGGCGCAGTGGCTCACGCCTGTGATCCCAGTGCTTTGGGAGGCCAAGGCGGGCGGATCACGAGGTCAGGAGATCAAGACCATCCTGTCTAACATGGTGAAACCCCGTCTCTACTAAAAAATACAAAAAATTAGCCGGGTGTGGTGGCGGGCACCTGTAGTCCCAGCTACTCAGGAGGCTGAGGCAGGAGAATGGCGTGAACCCGGGAGGCGGAGCTTGCAGTGAGCCAAGATTGCACCACTGCACTCCAGCCTGGGCCACAGAGCCAGACTCCATCTCAAAAAAAAAAAAAAAAAAAATAGACCTGAGACTATCTGTGGACCCACTGTTATAAAGAACACCATAATGGACATCTTTATGCATCTCAATTTTTTTCCCCACCATGGGGCCTTTGCACCAACTGTTCTTTCTCCCAGGAATGTTCTTTCCCCATTTCTTAACCTGATTCAGATGAGACCTCCTTCCTTAGGTCTCACTTAGATCTTCTTCCTTAAAAGCTTCGCTGACCTCCTCATTTAAGTTGTCTCTCAATGATCTTAGCTTTTTGATTCCCCTTTATAATATTATAGCTTGCAGATCCTGTGTACCTCGCACATAGTAATAACACTAACAGATATTTATTGGCATAAACTATTTCAGGCACTTTTCTATGAGCTGTACGTGTGTGAAGTAACTCACATAATCCTCGCAACTATTCTGAAAGGGAGGTCCTATTATTGTCCCCATTTTACCAATCAGATAGGGAAATGGAGGCACAGAGAGGGTAAAATACCTGCTTTGGATCACTCAGCTTGTGAATGGGGGACCCAGGACCCGAACCCAGGCGGTCTGTCTCCTGGGCTTTACCTACTCAATAAAATACATGTTTAATGAATGGTGAACACATAAGGATTCTACCGTATTTTTTTTAAAAAACAGTAACTTTCTAGACCTGGCGCAATGGTTCACAGCTATAATCCCAGCGCTTTAGGAGGCTGAGGTGAGTAGATCACTTGAGGTCAGGAGTTCAAGAGGAGCTCGGCCAACATGGTGAAACCCCAACTCTACAAAAAATACAAAAATTAGCTGAGTGTGGTGGAACACACCTGTAATCCCAGCGACTGGGGAGGCTGAGGCAGTAGAATCACTTGAACCTGGGAGGCGGAGGTTGCCGTGAGCCAAGGTAGTGCCACTGTACTCCAGCCTGGGCGACAGAAGGAGACCCTATCTCAAAAATAAATAAATAAATAATAAATTTAAAAATAAAATAAATTAATTTTTTAAAAAATTAGCCTGGCATCACGGTGCACGTGCCTATAATTGCAACTACTTGGGTGTTTGAGGCACAAGAATTGCTTGAACCCAGGAGGTGGAGGTTGCAGTGAGCCAAGATCGCACCACTGCACTCCAGCCTGGGCGACAGAGCGAGATTCCATCTAAAAAATAAATAAATAAATAAATAAATAAATAAATAAATAATAAACAGAATAACTTTCCAAATGTGAGATTGTTGGGGCAAAGGCTATAAACATTCTGTGCCTCCTGCACCAAAGTGTTTCAGCCAAAGGGCTGTACCCGCCAAGCCCCGCCCCCACTTAATTTTCTTTTCTGAAACTCCAGCACAGGGAGCAGCGGAGGGAGCAGCTCTCCATCAGCGAGGCCTTCCAAGCGGTTGAGGATGCCGGCCAGTACCTGCGCCAGTGGAGGAGCCTGATGGAGGAGCAGGGCGCCGCCCTGGAGGAGCTGCAGGAGCGTCTGGACCAGGCTGCCCTGGACGATCTCAGGGCCCTGACCCTCTCGCTGTTTGAGAAGGCCACCGACGAGCTGCGGCGCCTGCAGAACTCAGCCATGACCCAGGAGCTGCTCAAGCGCAGCGTGCCCTGGCTCTTCCTGCAGCAGATCCTGGAGGAGCACAGCAAGGAGATGGCCGTGCGGGCCGAGCAGCTGGAGGGGGAGGAGAGGGACAGGGACCAGGAGGGTGTCCAGAGCGTGAGACAGAGACTGAAGGACGATGCTCCTGAGGCCGCCACGGAGGAGCAGGCGGAGCTGAGACGCTGGGAGCACCTGGTCTTCATGTGAGTGCTCCTGCGCGTCCTAATCACACCTCCCCACCCCATTGATGCCAGGGAGATTCCTCCCCTGTGGTTGTGGGGATGGCCAAGCATGAGATACCTGGCACCAGACAGATGACTTTACCAGCGTTAATTAGTCATAGGAACTCACGCCCCCAGGGGAGGACCTCGAATGTCACACAGGACCCTACAGGGATTGAGCAGAGTGCAGAACCAGGACCATAGGGTTTGTAGTAACAAGAGGATGGGTGGCCCCTGGCTTCCAAGGGAAAATGTGATTAGCTTGTCTGAATAATTCCCTGGGCTGAATAACTCCAGGGAGCTGAGTACTCAGGGATAAATGCTGGTTCCCCTAATAAGAAATGTCCCCTGGGGAGGGGGACATGATCCACAGGAACAGAGGGGGAAGGGGAGCTTGTGGTTAGGCCATTCCAGGCCCTGCTCGTTTCACCAGGCATCAAGGCTGCTCATGATCTTGACCTTCATGTTAGTTCTTCACCACACTACATCATCCTTTCACCTGGCCCTTTCATCCCTGGTCCATTTCTCGGACTATGTATCTTTATTATTAATTCAGGAACCATGTAATGACTTCCCCTTCTGAGTGGGATGCAGTGGACCACACCTAACACTCCTGCTGCAGTAATTAGAAAATAATGGATACATTTATTTTTAATATTTAGTTTATTTTTTGTAGAGGGGGGGTCTCACCCTGTTGCCCAGGCTGGTCTCGAACTGCTGGGCTTAGGCAATCCTCCCGCCTCAGCCTCCCAAGATAAATTTCACCAGTAATTTTTTAAAGACATGGGAGAGTGGTGGAAACAGTGAAGACAAGTTGGAGTCGTATTCCAGAGGGGCCAGTGCCCACAGTCCTTTACTTCCCTGAAACATTTGCCAGTTCTTTGTGCAGCTAGGATTCGGCCTGGCCCAGGAAGGGAGCCTTTTGTGCTGTAATAGAGACCAACAGAGCTTTTGGTGGTTGTTTGTGGCTGGCAACAGATTGGAAACTGGAGGGACCTCTAACATAGCCAGTGTAGAATGAGACATGGGCGATGGAGACCAAAATACCCAGGACCACCACTTACATTTATGCAACTTGTTTAACCTCTCTGGGCCTCAGCTTTCCCGCTTGTAAAATGAAGACCACAAAAACGAAATCAAATCATTTAAGGTGCTTTTGGCATTACAGTGACACTATCGAGTAGTTTAAATGTGAAGACAATGTTTATATAAGAGCCTGGGCTCATCTTGGACGCTTTAAAGGACACAGGATCTGTCTTCAGTTTCCCTCCTCCCTTGTAGAAGTTATCTCCTAGAATCTTGCTGGCCTCCGTGATTTAACGTCCTTTCCTTTCCCACACAGTTTTCATCCCCAGAGTCTGACCTTGCTACCAGGAAAATAGGTCCCCAGGTGTTTGCAAAGATTGATACTGTCTTGGTTTGCATTAAGTGAAGTTTGGCCCTTTCCCGTCTCTCTCTTTTGTGATTCTGGCCTCATTTATTTTTTAATGCTTGTTAGCTTTTGCTTTCTTGACAAGGAAAACAAGATGCTGTCTTCTCTTAGTCCATAAAAATCAGATCCTTAAATGCCATTTCTTATTCCCGTGAATTGCCCTCAACAGTATTTATTCAGCTTAGCCTACATTCCAGAAAATTCTCCTCTCATGTTCAAATTGACTTTGGACTCTTCGTAGCAAGTGAATTAACTTTGGCATTCCTATTACCAGCTGGTCATTTTCTTCAACTTCATTTGGATTCATTTTGCAGGGAGTATTACCAAAGCCACTGCTGATTTAGCCATTTAACGGGAAAAAGAGAACTCTCACTTGGCTAGCAGAAAAGTGTATGATTTTTCCAAGGGTTAAAGAGGATCAACTCGCAATGCGAGTCTGCTCATATACTTTGCTTATTTAAGATTCTAAAAGGTTGCAGCCTTTATTTCCGAGGCATTATGCAAAAATGGCTTTGCACAATAGATTTGAAACACATTTTTAGAAGCTTTCCAATTTCAACCAAGATGGGGTTGCTGTAAAACTAGTTGGCTAAAGTAGGAATTAATGAGGAATATCTTTGCAAGAGAAAGCGTGTCTTCGAGCCTTCTTTCCTGAGTTCCTGTCTTGATTTCAAACTCCTTCAGGGCAAAGATCTCGCCTCCTCTATTTCTGTATTCTCTTGGCACTTACATAACAGAGGATTAAGACAAGAGTGCTCAGGGCCGATCTGGTTTGAAAGTGACAGGAATAATGACAGAGTCATCTCAGAGTTGCTTTTACTTTGGGTTCGGCGTAATCAACAAACAGTGGGGCGAAGGCTTTGCACAAGGGAAAGTGCAAGGGGGTTGCTGCAGTTTCCAAAGGTTGCTTTAAAAATCGTTGGGCCCCATGAAGTGAGGAACCCAAGATGGGTGTCACATGACATGGGGTCAGGCCTCAGACTGTTTTCAGCAGAGGGCCCGCGTAGTCTCTGAAGGTCTCCTTCTCTTTCCAGAGACCTTTCTGGCAGAGCCACAGCCCCACATTCCCACACTGAGATTTGGGTATGGTAAACCTGACTCTGGCCAACCACGTTGGGTGTTCTGCAGATAATTCTGAATTTTAAAGCCTCCATCGATGCTGGCTGCATTGACAGAACATTACCAGAACATTCAAACGAATCTACAGAGAATCTTTGTTCATTGAATAATTCTGTCCAGACTTTCTGAGCAGATTTCCTCTTATATCTCATGGGCCAGAACCAGCCCCGTTGAGGCTGAGAAAGCAATTGTGTGGCCATTTTCTCCATTAGAGTGGGCTATGGGCCTTGCTGGAAAGGAAGAGGGACTGTTCATTTCCTTGTCTGTAATTTGGTGTAAGGAACAGCAATGATGTAGGTCATTGCATTTGTTTCTGAGCACTACCGTAACAAAGTACCACAAACTGGGTGGCTTAAAACAACAGAAATGTGTTCTCCCACTGTTCTGAAGGCTGGACGTCCAAGATCAAGGCATTGGCAGGACCGTGCTCCCTCTGAAGGCACCAGGGGAGAATCTGTTCCATACCTTTACTGCTGGTGTTTCTGGCAATTCTTGGCATTCATTGGCTTGTAGATGTCACACCCCAATCTCTGCCTCCGTGTCAGATGGCCTCCCTGTGTGTTTGTCTCTTTTCTTATAAGGACACCAGTCATACTGCATTAAGGGTCCACTGTGCTCCAGTATGGCCTCATTTTAGCTCACTTCTTAATTACATTTGTAAATACCCTATTTCCAAATAAACCGACATTCACAGGTCCCAGGTTAGGACTTGAATATATCTTTTTGGGAGCCATAATTCAATCCATAACACTAAGTCACTCAGCATGGTTCCCAGCATGGAATCGGTTTTCACTGAATGATAGCTGTCAATCATTACCCTTCGGAACCAATCACAAGGGACTCCCATTTCCCTGACCCCCCTGAGCTGAGTATTGTGCGTCTCTCCTCTGTCCATTGGACCTGCATAGAGAATGCTGCTGACCAGGCTCCGCAGACAGTGCTTTGTTTACGTGTCTGTTTCTGAAGTGAGACCAGGTTAATTGAAAGTCATGGGCACTGGAAGGCCTATTGCCTCCTCAAAGACACCCTCACAGCCTGACCTCATCCAGCTCTTGTTCTTACAATGTCCTGTGCAGCACGACGTGCATTAGGTGCTCAAGGAATGCCTGTGGCAGGAATGCATGATTAGGGAGCCAAGGTTTTTTTGCAGACCTAGATTTGAGGAATGAGCTTTGCATCTTTAGCTTCATCACCCCAGCCCAGCCCCCAGGCTTTCTCTGTGTAAGAGCATGTCTCTGTTCTTCCTTCCAGGAAGCTCTGCTCCTCAGTCTTCTCCCTGTCTGAAGAGGAGCTGCTCCGGATGAGGCAGGAGGTCCATGGCTGCTTTGCTCAGATGGACAGGAGCTTGGCCCTCCCCAAAATCCGGGCCCGAGTTCTGCTGCAGCAATTTCAGACTGCGTGGCGAGAAGCAGAGTTCCTGAAGCTGGACCAGGCCCTGGCTGCCCCCGAGCTGCAGGTAGGATGGACGTGTCAGTGGCCTCTCGATTATAGAAGCAGGGCTGTCTCCCAGCTGCTGAGCCTACAGGGTCTGGCCTGTCCACCACCCTGAGTCCATCTCACCTCATGCTCGCCTATCCTCTCCTCTCTGGCTGCATTGGTGTCTAGCTATTCCAGGAATCTCCAGCGTTGTCCCAGCTTTAAAGTTTATAGTGGACACCGCTGGTGCTGTGCCCTGATCCTGACACCTGGGCTGTTGCACCATCCACCAGCAGCCTCGCCCAGCCACAATCTTCTCCTGATGGGAGCTGCCTGGCCTGAGATATTACTCTGTCTCTCCTGCCCGCTCCTCCAGCCACAGCTAATGACTGGCTCTGAGTACAAAAGGCCTTTCTATATGGCATGGAGGAGGGATGCTCAGCTCAGCTCAGGTGGGTCAGGGAAAGAGGGGCTCTTGCACAAGATCTTAAAGGATGATGACTGGCAGCTGCCTTTTAATGAGCAGCTATTATGTGCCTGAGGACAGACAACTCTGGTGCAGTTTTTGCTTCAAAGCCCCCAGGGACCAATTTAGGCTCAACTTCACCTGAGACCACAGCCTTACTTGGCTCTTCCCTTTCCTGTCCTGTTCCCTTGTTCCCCAAGAGGTTGATCCTAAAGAGACCTCCTTCAGGAAACCATGTGCACCTAATCCCTGCCTCAGGCTCTGCTTCTGGGGCTCCCAACATAAGATAAGGCCTTTGAACCTCTGTTTTCTCTGCCATGTATACGCTTTGTAGCCCATTGAGGTCTCGGCTCAAATGCCACCTCCACCAAGAAGCCCTCCCTGAGCACCTGTCTAAAATTACCCTCTCCCTAGGCATTCTTTATCACATGCTGGGTTTCATGATTTTATTTGTCATTATCTGAAATGTGCTGGTTCCTTGACTTCCCCTTTGTCTGTGCTTTCACTAAAAATAAGCTCCCGGGCCCATTCAGCACTCAAGAGTGCCAAGTACATAGTAGGTGTGCAGTCAATTTTGTTGGCTTAAACATCCCAGCAGCCAAGCACCAGATGTGTGCAAAACACATCTGAGACTTCTCTTAAGGTAGTAATAGTTGAGACTGAAAACATATTAAAATCACCGAAGCTTCCATCATCTCCCCTGAAGTTCACAGCAGTGCTAAGAGGTCGATATGGTGTCCCATTTTACAGATGAGAAAACAGGCCAGCAGAGGAAAAGGGAGTAGCGCTATAGGAGGTAGAGAACTGGGCTGGGAGCTGGTGTTTCCTGACTTCAAACTCACTTCTTTTCCTTTAGAGAAAGAAAAAAACTCAGACACATCCTTTCTGAATATAAACCAGTGGATGCAGAAACCACTTGGAAGCTTTGACATTCTTTTAATGTTTTTTTAAAGTACTGTTGTTTTTTTTCCTACTTCTGTTCTTACAAGGAGGTAGGAGATACAGAATAAGAGTAACGGGTAAATTATAAAAATTTTAAATAATTTTGAACAACGGGGGAAAATAATTTTCACTTCACCGAAGTGAGGGGAGGGAGTCCATGAGCTGCTGGTTCCCCTGCCTTGAAGCTGGTGAGTCCCGGCAGGAACGAAGTTTCTACCTTCAAAGTTGCCCAAGGTGCTTGGTTTTCAGATGGAAATGGCTTTGGCCATTGCCTCAGAGGAGGCAGATGTCATGAAGGTGCTCGCTCCACATTCTCCAGAGGGAAGGCTGAGCCAGCACGGTCAGGCTTTTGCACCGATGGAGCCACAGCTCCCTTCACTTGCTCAGTCCCGAGATAGCAGCAGAGAAGGTGGCGGGAGAGCCTGCTCTCAGTTTCCTAAGCACCAAGGCCTGGGGAGAAAATTGTTGTTTTAGTCTTCATGTTTTCATCTGTAAAATGGGTATCATGAGGATATATGGGGCCAGGTGGAGCAATGTTAGTGGATGCTTAGTGCATTCTCCATCCCTTGGCCGTCCTCACCCACCTATCGTGTTACCACCAGAGAACCCCTGCATTTCTTCCCCGCACACTTCTCTTTGATCTAGGCCCGCAAAACAGGTAGTGTCCACTGTTTGACCTCGTCTGCTGGTGGCCCCCAGGGCTCCCAGACCATTCACCGACATGAGTTTCAAAGGTACTTGCAAATTCTAAAGAGATGTGCAAGTCAGATTCACCCCCCTCTTCCTTCAGCCCTTTTTGTGGCTCTCTGAGCTGGGATCTAAGTTCCAACATGACCTCAAGGCTCCCTGTGGACTGGGCCCTGACCAGACTCATGCTGGGAAGGCTCTCAAGGGAGAGGGAAGGTAGGGAGGGGAATCCTGACTTGTAGCATTCACCCATTTCCATGGTGTAAATCCTCCTCCCAAGGCCAGTTTCAGGCTACCAGCTTGACATCACCGCCTGGTAGTTGGGCAGAGATGTGCACAATGGGCTCCCTGCCCGGCCCTCTCTGGGGATATCCCCTCCCAACTCCAGTCTGTACCCTGGGCTTCCAGGTCCTGTCTGCCAACGTGGCTCTACTCCTTGTGTCCTTATTTAGTTTCCATGTTTTCAGACGGTTTTCTCCACTGTCATGGAAGCATTGCAAGAACAGGGACCTCATTCGTCACATCCCCTTCTCAGACAGGCTGACAGGTCTGAGGTCCCACGGCTAGTTAGGAGGTGGACACAGCTTGGTTCTGCTGTCTGACTGCAGAGCTGAGATTCTGCGCACCAGATTGTGTGAAGATCAAAGGCTCTGAAACTGAGCTCCTTCCAGAAGAACATACCTCTCTCCTCCCCTCTCTGGCTTAAGGCAGAGATTCGCAGTTCTGGGAGCTGCAGAAACTTCTCTTGACCTGCAAAGCCCTGGGGGGCTGCATGGACTTGCTGGTGATAACCTTCTTACTAGTGTCTTCCCCAACCCCTCTCCAGCAACAGTCCAAGGTGAGAAAGTCACGGTCCAAGAGTAAAAGCAAGGGAGAGCTTCTGAAGAAGTGCATCGAAGACAAAATTCACCTCTGTGAGGAACAGGCCTCTGAAGACCTGGTGGAAAAGGTTAGTACTTGTGCTTCACCCACTGTTTCTCTCTGCACATGGCGGGGCTGATAGCTGTTGTATTTGCAGGTACACAGAGGCCTTGGGGCTGTGCCGTGCATTTCCACCCAACCACTCACTCACTCAGGTGCTATGGTAAGAAAGAGTTGGAAGACCCTCCCCCTGGGCCTTTCCCCTGTGCATTGTGCTTGGAGCCCTCTCCCTCCACTTCTCAGCCTGGGGATCTCACCAGATCCTTCAGGCTTCCCCTTGGGTGCTGCCTCTCAGGCTGAGTCACTTGCTGTATTTGTACCTGGCTCTATCCTGGGGTGTGTGCATCTGCCATTTCACCTCCATCACATTCTTTTTCTCTCTCACACTCTCTTCCATGTTCCTACAAACTCACCAGGCTCTCCCTTCAGCCCCATTTTTTGTTTGTTTGTTTTTTGTTTTTTTGAAATGGAGTCTTGCTCTGTCACCCAGGTTGGAGTGCAATGGTGTCATCTCGTCTCACTGCAACCTCCACCTCCCGGGTTCAAGTGATTCTCCTGCCTCAGCCTTCTGAGTAGCTGGGATTACAGGCGCCCACCATCACACCAGGCTAATTTTTGTATTTTTAGTAGACATATGGTTTCACCACGTCGGCCAGATTGGTCTCGAACTCGTGACTTCAGATGATCCACCCACCTCAGCTTCCCAAAGTGCTGGGATTACAGGCGTGAGCCACTGTGCCTGGCACAGCCCCATTACATACGTGATGTTCTAGCACACACCACAGTCTCCTAGGATGCTTTAATCTGGATTCTTCTGTCTTTCTGGAATTACTTTTCCACCTCTATTTACCTGGATAAGTAACTTGTGTCCTTTGCTGTCCTGAGCTGTTCCCTCAGCTCTTGGATGTCTCTCCTTCCAAGAAGGCTTCCCCGAACACCCTAGATTTTCCCACTCGTTCCACCCCACTTCCAGCTCTTCCTTACCATAGTACCTATCCCATGGTTAATTTGTTCCACAAGTATTTTCGGGAGGCACCAGTGTCCCAGGCACTGTGTCAGTGCACTCTGGGGTTGCAGCAGTGACTGAGGCAGCCCTGGTCCCCGCTCTCCAGTAGAGGAGAGCACGTTCTAGTTGGGGAAGATGGATGATAAACACTTAAAATGATAGACTGTCGTCAGTGCTATTAAGGACATTAATTAGATAATGTGGCCTTAGAGGTGAAGGAGGCTGGCAGCGGGGTGGACTGTAGGTAGGGGAGGAGGCAAGGTCTCCTCTGCAAAGGTCCTGCTTAAGAGTAGATGCTATGTGACCGCAGCCTGGGTGCCTGTCTGCCTTTCCCAGCACCCTCTGAAGGGTGGATTCCCAACAGGAGTATGCTCAGTGAATGAATGTATGAAGCCATGCTTTAGAGCTGCTGTTTTTGTTCTTACCTTCCCTCTATCTCCTTTTTCTAGCTTTTCTGCTTGGTTTTATTTTAGTGCCGGTGTATTTCTCAGAACACAAATGTGTAATCTGGCCAAGAGCCACAGAAACTGCTCTGGGCTCAGTGTCTCCCATCAGGTGTGTCCGGGCTGTTGATGTCTTAAGGGATCCAGGAAGTGGCAACCCTATTCTCACCCAGGTTCTGTATGAAATTGAACAGTAAGACAAAGATTAGGCAGATAGAGGCAAAATGTCATCTTCCCTATTGTTAAAGGCTAATTCCAAGAGCTATACATCAATGTGAGAGCCAGTGGGCTTGTCAAACTACCTGAGAGTTAAACAAAACTCCATCACCCAATCACAGTATCACTAGGGGGTTCCTTGTTGGGGGCAGCCTACCCCTAGGAAAGCAGAGCAGAAGTCAGAGTCCCAGAGAGAAGCGAGAGAGGTAAGCCAAGCTGTCCCAGTTTATTCCCAGTTTATAGCGAGAAGAGGAGAGAGCCGGAGAGAGGTCAGGTCCTGCGCACATTGAGCTCCTGGCACAGGGAGGAAGTAGCCACACTTGGGGGTAGAGGGAGCATTTCCGTGAGTACCGGCTGCTTTGTGATCCTCTGTAAGAGGCGAAACCCGCCAGAGTGAAGGTGACTGTTGTCAGAGAAGAGCTGCTGGTGAAGGGAAAGCTGGGGTTTGGTTTGGCAGAGGGAATGGGTATTGTGAACTGTGCTGGAGGCCACACTGCACAGAGGGAACCCAGAGGGTTGAAGCCTTGTGACAAGACTGCTTTTCTGGAGTGCTGGGTCATGGCCAGTGGATGGGGGAGCAGCCCTGTGGAGGAACCTTCTCAAAGACCAGACTGAGAAAGGAAAGGGCCATCTCACCAGCACCCTTGGAGCATAGTCACAGGATGAATGTCTTGAACGAGAAGGTGATGCAGAGGTGGCAACCCATGGGGACATCAGGTGCAGACTGCACCACTCCCACCCAGCGGCTCAAGGCTGGACCTCAACATCCTCCAAACCCCTCCCTGCCCCTACCTCATCTCCCCCTGCTCTGTCTCATAATTATTTCTAATCCATCTCCTCTGTTTCCGGCTGTGCCCAGCACCATTTTTGCCTAGATACATACAGTGGGCTCCCTACTGCTTCCTGTTTGTTCCCCCTTCCTTCCAATTGGTTCTCCGTGCAGCAGGGAGCATCCTCTTCCTAAAGCCCAGCTCTAATCCCTTATGGATCCTGAACCAGCAGACCCGTCTCTTTTTTTCCCCAAACTAGTCATTTTAATAGAAGGAACTAAGCACATTCCTTCCTGTAGTTTTTTTTCTTTTTCTTTTTTTAAAACCATGTCAACCTGAAATAATTGAAAGAATCAGAACCCAGTGTTTGAGAGTTTATCCAAGAGAAAACCTGGGTATTGCCATCTGGGAAACACAGACTGCAGAGAAATGGGGTCAGCACTCTAGAGCTAAAAGTTAAGGTCTTGCTTATATAAGAACAAAACAAAGAGATTTAACAGGATTACAACATTTTCTACACAAGGCTAGTTTGTAAGTTACAAGTTTAATTAGTTACGGTTTGTTTTCTTTTCTGTATGGCTCGTTTTCATTTCCTTTCCAATTTAAAAGAGTATATTTAACATTCCGTCTTGGCAAATGAGATAGCCATGAGGTCTGTGTGTGAGAGAATAGAGAAGTTAATCTGTAAGGAAGATCGACAGCAGAGGGAAGGGGTCTTTTCTGGCGCCCTCTAGTCATTTACGGCATTTTACACAACAATGTAGGCTGGGAAGAAGGCTAATCTGTAATCAGAGAAACAAAAGTTCAGCCCGGTAGGTTACAGCTACCTGTCACGTGACTCAGGCCCCATAATCACATTCCTTTATGGCACCCAATAATTTAAAGTTTCTGCAACTTAGGTTTCAAATTACTTATTTTCACGACTATTTACATTTTCTCTTGGTGGCAAGTGTAGAATATTGTTTTCTTTGCCTTTTAGTTTTTTTCTCTTTGTTTTTGTTCTGTTCAGGATTTTTGTTTTATTTAGACATTTCAATGCTTTATATCTCACATTACCACTTTTCTTTCTTAGGTTCTTTCAATTTTTTTTTAGTTTTTAATTCCAATACTCAGTATTATTACTGAAAATACCTTCACCTCATTCTTTTTGTTTGTCACCCATGGTCCTTTAGAAGTTTGTTACTCTCCCAGGCCTCTGCTTTCATCATAATGTATAAAAGACGGCTCTGTGTATAATTAACTAGGCTTACAAGGCAATCAGTACACTGTACTAATATGGCATAGTGATACTAAAAAACTGTTGCTACTCTCTATCAAATTGCTATCAGATACCAGGCTTATAGCTGATGCTCTTCATGAGCGTGAATCTCCATACTCAACATTGCTACAAGAATGGCATCTTGAGGTCCATTCTAAGCTCAAAAAGGTTAGTGCCCAACCCATGGTCCACCACCAGGCATGTGATCGGACTTGGTCTGCCTTGGCCCTCTGTGCAGCATCTCCTAGTTCACACTGGCATCCTGGTCCCAAGTAACATACTAGTCATCACTTCTTCCATAGCATGAACAAGGGATCCAAGGCAGATGGGGAGGAGACATCTAAGGATCTCCATGCTACAGAGGGTACACACGATGACAGCTTGCCTTGGGAATCCTTGTGTACTGGGCCACCTTATCCAGTTGACACGTGAGGGACGGCATCACCAGGGGGCTGTGGGACTTGTTCAGGACCATCCAACGAATGGGTTATGACCCTTACAAGTCAAAGCCACGTCCATTTGATTCCAGCTCACCCATCCTAATCTACTTGCCACACATTCATAGACACCTAAGGAAGTTCCACAAAAGGCATTTGTGGAAAAAAAAAAAAAAAAGAAGGAGCAAGACATAAGACACTGACCAAGAACATAGTGCAAGAGTAAAGACCAGCTGAACCAGGCAGGTGAGCCCAGCAGGTGAGCAGAGGCCTTCAAGGACGGGAGGTGAAGGGAGCTGGAGGTCTGCGATTCCCTGAGCCTGTTTCAGCACCCTCCCCTGCCCTGAGCTCACGTCTGTGGTTTACATTTGGGGCAGACCTTTGTCCTACCTCCCAGTCCACACGCACAAGCCAGACCCTTCACCTGGTCCTGGGCTGAAGACACAGCCATCTGCTCTGGCTCTGGAGGAAGGACTGGCCAGTTGGTGCTCCCCAAGGTGTTTCCAAGGGTGATTTCGATTTCGTTTTTGTCTTATGCACTGATTGAAGAACTTACCTCCCTTCCTAAAGTGTGATGGCATTTTAATAAGAATGGTGCCTACTTCCTTTGTTTGCATTTTAGTGCCAGGCACCTTGCTAGACACTGTGTATGTGTGTATGTGTATGTATTAATATATGCATATGGTAGAGGTATATGTATGTGTGTGTGTGTACATATGAGCCATCCACATGTGAGTTCTACGTATGAGTACCTATATGTACGTCCATAGTCCATATATATGCTAGTGAGGTGTACGGAGAGCTAAACACTTTCCATCTATCCACTCTAATCCTTACACAACGTTAACAGAAGTGCCACTGTTATTGCTCTATGAGAGATAAGGACTCTGAGGCACAGGGAGGTGAAGTGACTCCAGGGTCACGACTGGTCTTCAGACCTTGCATTCTTGCTGCTCTGCTGACCTGTGCCTTGTTCATTACTTGCTTTACCCTTCCCAACTTCCACCACAAGTAAGAACCATCAACGTCCCTGTTTTATGGATGTGGAAACTGAGTCTCAGAGGTGTTAGTGACTTTGCCCAGGTTCTTTTATGTAGCCAGGCAGTGGCAGACCTGGCACAGGAAGCAGAAGCTCTCTGTGCTATCACTGTCACGCCACCTCCTGACCACATGCCCTGATCAGAAATGTCAAAGAATGTTTTCACCAAACAATGGCGGTTATTTCCCCCAGTTTCACAATGCAGGGTGAGTGTGCCTTGGCTCCTGCATCTGTGAAATGCGGCTTGTGACAATGATAGCTCAGTAGTTTCAGGGCTTTTGTGAGGTGGCTTTTAACTTTGGAGTGGGCTGCAGTGCTCATCTTCTTTCCCACTAATGGAGCAGCTCCACATGCTACATGATCCAGGCCTCACATAGAAAGGCAGACACGAGGCATTTGTCATCTGTGACCTTTTCGTGACAGTCCATCTTCACATTCGGCCATTTCATTGTGGCAGGTGCCAAGAGGATAGGCACTCTTGAGTTGACAGCTTTGATGTTCCTCCTGAAATTGATCGATTACATCTCTTAGCACTTGCATGGCAGTTGTTCAGATGTTTTATTTGCAGGATAATTGCAGAGGGAAAAATGACAGCTCTCGTTCTGTGAATGCCTACAGCTAAGAGTTGCTTGATCATGGTATTAATCATGGTTTTCTAGAGAAACAGAACCCATAGCAGATAGATAGATAGATAGATAGATAGATAGATAGATAGATAGATAGATAGATAGATAGATAGATAGAGATTTATTCAGATTTATTCAGGGAATTGGAACATGCAATTATGGAGGCTGAGAAGGTCCACTGTCTGCCATCTAGAGGCTATAGAACCTGCAAACCTGGTGGTATAAGTCAGTCTCAAGGCCTGAGAACTAGGGGAGCTGCTGGTGTAAGCCTGAGAGACCCAAGGCCAGAGAACCAGGAGCACTTTAGATGTCCAAGGGCAAGGAGAAGACGGACATCCCAGCTCTGGAAGAGAAAGAGAATTCACCGTTTTCCCAACTTTCTGATATATTCAGGCCCTGGAGATTCAATGATGCCCACCAACATTGGGGAGGGTAATCTTTACTATCTGCTGACTCAGATACTAATCTCTTCCAGGCTGGTGTGGTGGCTCATGCCTGTAATCCCAGCACTTTGGGAAGCCAAGGCGGGTGAATCACTTGAGGTCAAATTCGAGATCAGCCTGGCCAACATGTTAAAACCCCAGTCTCTACTAAAACTACAGAAAAATTAGCTGAGTGTGGTGGTGCACACCCCTAATCCCAGCGACTTGGGAGGCTGAGGCAGGAGAATTGCTTGAAGCTGGGAGGCAGAGGTTGCAATGAGCCAAGATTGTGTCATTGCACTCCAAGCTGGGCGACCAACTGAGACTCTGTCTCAATAAAATAAAATAATAAAATAAAAAGATGCAAATCTCTTTCAGAAACATCTTCACAGACACACCCCAAAATACTGTTTTACCAGCCCCCTGGGCACCTATTAGCCCAGTTCAATGACACATAAAATTAACTATCACAATCATGTCTTGAGAGTGGGAGGTCCCTTGGGGTTCATGAAGCTGGAAAGATGGAGCTGCATCTTGCTGACACTGCCCCAGAGGCCCACTGTGGAGCCCAAGCCTGGCAGGCCATGTGCTGTCCCCAGAGGGACTTTGACTTCACTGTTGGGCTGCAGAGTATGCTGGGACTAGGAGCACCTGCTGGGTGACCCCTTCCTTTACTGAAATCTTCTGCAGATATCCACACCAACCCTCAGCCCCAAATTGATACGGCTCTTGTCTGGACTCTTCCGTCCAACTTAAGGGGAAAGAGAGGCCAGGAGGCATTGGGAGAATTGTCCGCAGCCACACCAGCATCAAGTAGTGGAGTTGGTGTGTCTGCCTCCATAGCCCAGGCCTGTGGCTGGGACTGCAGGGAACTGTTGGGATGAGAAGGCCTTCACCTCCCATGGTGATTCTTTGTGTTCTTCCCACTGCCTCCCCTGTCCCCTCCCCTTTCTCCCATTTTCTGTCTTCTCCTTGCCCTTCTCTGCTCTCCCCCATCCTTGTTCCTTCTGCTTCCTTCTTCAGGGAATGTTTTGTGTGGTGGTTTCTCTGCGCTAGGCAGTTTTAAGTTTCTGCTTTTGAGATGTTCACAGTTTCAGGTTAGCAGCCAATTCTTCCATCAAGCATTTGGAAGTTTGCATCCTGCTTTCACATGGAAAACCCACCTGACTACTCTGTAGCTCTACCTTGAAAGAGTGGTTGTGTGGCTAATTCAGGAAGATTTGTATGACTGATTCCTGGAGGAAAGGAGAGACCGACAAATATGAGCCTCTGGCGGCCACTTTGTCTGTACAGCTGGTAGATTAAGGGAGGAAGGCGTCAGCTGTGGTCACAGGTAGCTGTCCCATGGGGCCAAAGTGAGCAGATGAGAAATGGGAAACTCAGCTACAGATGCCCAGTCCTTCTGATGGACTGATTACAAATGCACAGATACAGAATTTACAGCCTGGAAGGCACTGGAGGGCATATACATTTTAGAATAAGTTAATCAAGTTTCTGGATAAATTTCTATTATGATTGCATTACAGAATCATTTAGCAGTTGCCTATCCTATCCAAAAATGTAGAATATTGCTTATTTTATTTGGAGCTTCTTTTAGGACCTCTAGTGAAATTTTACAATTGTTTTCATGAGTAGGGTGGCCGTACATCTCAATTTGCTTGAGACAGTCCCAGTTGCCTTATCATCCCCACATTCCTTCCCATGAACCCTCCCTTTCTTTCTCAGCTTAGGAGAGAAATCATATGGTGACCTTATGCCTAAGGTCTTGTATATTCTTTATGGTGATTCCCAGACACAGTATAGGTTTGGCTGTAATTGTGAATGATTCGATTATATGTTTTATATTATTCAGTACAGGCATAAAACATGTAACTAATTTTTATAAGCCTTTCCAGACTCCCGTATGCTATCCTGGGAGCCAGACTTCTGGCTCCAGAGTCCTGTCTCTGCCATGTTCTAGCTGTGTGACCTTGAGCAGGTTACTTAACCTCTCTCCACCTTAGCGTACTCATCATTCAAATATGGATAATAGAAGTGCCTGCCTCCTAGGATTTATCTGTTGATTCCATTGATGTTTTACACAGTCATAATGTCAACAAATGACTACGGCTTTGTAGTCTCCCAATTCTTACACCTTGTTTCTTTTTCTTATTGCTGTTTCAATGTCCTTATCCACTTGTTCCACCATCTCTCTCATTTCTATTGATTGGGTTTTCTCTGGTTTATGGATCATATATTCCTGCTTCTTTGCATGCTTGGTAATTTTTGATTGGATGCTGGGCATTGTAAATTTTATGTGTTTGGTACTGGATTTCATTGTGTTCTCTTTAATAGGGTTAGAGCTCTGACAAGTAGTTGAATTACCTGGAATCAGTTTTATTCTTTGAAAACTTGCTTTTAAGCACTGTTAGCTTGGGTTAACAGCTGCGTTTAATCAAGACTAATTTATTCCCACTACCAAGGTGATGCCCTTCTGTGGATTCTGCCAGAAGTGTTATTGATTTGTTATTGATTTCTAATGTCATTGCATCTTAGTTAGAGATCAAAGTATGTATAAAGATTCATTGGAATGTATTGAGGCTTACCTTGTGGCTGTATACTAGGTCTGCTTTAAAAGATTTGTTCTCAAAAAGGCTGAGTGTTTTCTGCTGAGTATGGAAAAGGGAGCATTAAGAGGTGGGTGGGAGCCGGTCATGAGGTCTGCAAGGCTGCACATAGCAGCTCAGATGTTTTGAAGTAAAATCAACAAGATTTGGTCATTTTGTAGAGAATATTTGGTGGGGAGTACCATTGGGGAGGTCTCTTGGTCCATCCTCCTCTCCTAACCTCTGCTGTGGTTGGCTTAGGGGGTTTGGGCCTCATCTTAGTTTGACCTAGTCCTTTCCTTCTGTATGTCAGCCTGTGCTGAAAGTTACAGCGGTCCCCTCGGGAAGGGGATTGGCTTCTGTGAACCTACAGGTTCCCGTGGCACAGGAAGGTCTCATGCCACAGCAAGGATATGGTTGACCTGAGGGGGGGATGTCAAAGTTGCTGTAAGTGATGCTCGGTTGGGTCAGTCCCTCCACCCTCCCCAGTGCACAGAGTCCACTCAGTGTAGGGACATTCTGGCCACCTGCCCTGGCCTCAAGCCAGTCTCCTCAGCTTGGGGCAAGTTTGTCAGATCTGTTGGACTGTAAGGCTGTCGCTCAAAATGCCTCCTGGCCAAGCCCTTCTTTGCTGAATTCCTGGCCAGGATAGATAATGTGCCTTCTTTCTCTTGCCTCAATGTCTGAGTGAGTCCACAAAGCAGATTGGAGACACAGCACAAATTATGTGGTTAACGTTTTACTTACCCATGATTGGAAATAGATCTGTCTGTCTGCATCTATCTGTCTATCTATCCATCCATCCGTCCATCCATCCATCTGCCTATCTGTCTGCCATCTGTCTATCTGACCCTTGAACAACATGGGAGTTAGGGTGCTGACCCCTCACACATCACAGGTGGAGCCCAGCAGGCTCACCACGTTAAACAAACAGAAATCAAAGTTTCAGAGGCTACTGTGCCTACGATTTGTAGGGCAGAGTTCCCAAAGACAAGGTAGCTCCAACAGAGAGAGACAGAGTGCGCTCCAGAGATCTGCAGGGCATCCTCAAGTCTTTGGCTAAGTCCTGTGCATGACGTGCATGAGTAGAACTCGTGTGTAACATCTGACTCCCGCCAAATATGCCGTTATACGAATAACGTACTGTTGACAGAAGCCTTACAAATAACATAAGCAGGTGAGTAATATGTATTTTGTGTGTTATTAAATATGTGTAAGAAAGTAAGCTAGGGAAAAGGAAATGTTATTAAGAAACTCATGAGGAAGAGAAAATATATTTACTGTTCATTAAGTGGAAGTGGCTCATCATAAAGATCATCTTTTGGGAGAACCCGCCCCCAGTGTTTGACTTGGGTTCTATTCTATTTCCCTAAGCATTTTGGCTGGTTTGAGAAATAAAGGGAAAGAGTACAAAAGAGAGAAATTTTAAAGCTGGGTGTCCAGGGGAGACATCACATGTTGGAGAGTTTCTGTGATGCTCTCCCAGCCATAAAATCAGCAAGTTTTTATTAGCGATTTTCAAAAGGGGAGGGAGTGCACGAATAGGGTGTGGGTCACAGAGATCACAGGCTTCACAAGGTAATAGAATATCACAAAGCAAGTGGAGGCAGGGCGAGATCACAGGACCACAGGATGGGGTGAAATTAAAATTGCTAATGAAGTTTCGGACACACGTTGTCATTGATAACATCTTATCAGGAGACAGGGTTTGAGAGCAGACAACCTGTCTGACCAAAATTTATTAGGCAGGAATTTCCTCGTACTAATAAGCCTGGGAATGCTACAGGAGACCGGGGCTTATTTCATACCTTCGGCTTCGACCATAAAAGACAGCCACCTCCAAGGGGGTTGTTTATAGACCTACCTGCAGGATGCTTTCTCTTTCTCAGGGATGTTCCTTCCTGAGAAAAAGAATTCAGCAGTAGTTCTCCTATATGCTTTTGAAAGAAGAGAAATATGGCTCTGTTCCATCTGGCTCACTGGTAGTCAGAGTTTAGAGTCTTACCTCCCTTATTCCCTGAACATTGCTGTCATCCTGTTCTTTTTTCAAGGTGCCCAGATTTCATGTTATTCAAATATACATGCTCTACAAACAATTTGTGCAGTTAATGCAATCATCACAGGGTCCTGAGGCGACATACATCCTCCTCAGCTTATGAAGATGGTGGGATTAAGAGATTAAAAACAGGCATAGGAAATCACAAGGGTATTGATTGGGGAAGTGATAAGTGTCCATGAAATCTTCACAATTTCTGTTCAGAGATTACAGTAAAGACAGGTGTAAGAAATTATAAAAGCATTAATTTGGGGAACTAATAAATGTCCATGAAATTTTCACAATTTATGTTCTTCTGCCGTGGCTTCAGCTGGTCCCTCCATTCGAGGTCCCTGACTTCCCACAACTTTCATCCTCATCATTTTCACACTGAATAGGCTGAGGAGGAGGAGGTATAAGAGGAGGGATTGATCTTGCTGTCTCAGGGGTGGCTGAGGTGGAAGAGTCGAAGGAGGTGGAAGGGAAGGCAGGAAACACAGGCACACTCAGTGTAACTTAAAATATTTTAATTGATACACAATATTTGTACATATTTATGGGGTGCATGGTAATATTTTGTTACATACGTAGAATGTATAATGATCAAGTCAGGGTATTTAGGATATCCATCACCCCTTGTATTTATCATTTCTATGTGTTGGGAACATTTAAGTCCTCCCTTCTTGTTATTTTGAAATAGAAAATACGTTGTTATTAGCTATAGTCGCCCTAATCTGCTATTGAACACTGTGTCTTATTTCTTCTATCTAACTGTATGTTTGTACTCATTAACCGGCCTCTTTCATCTCCCCCACACCCTTCGCCACCTGTGGTAAGTATCCCTCCACCATCTGCCTCCATGAGATCAGTTCTTTTTGCTCACATATATGGGTATGAACATGTGGTGTTTGTCTTTCTGTGGCTGCCTTATTTCACTTACCATTGACGTAACTTTAATTGAAAGCAAATCCATGTGTAAGTGGAAACAGGCAATTCAAACCCGTGTTATTCAAGAGTCAACTGCTTATCTACTTACCTATTATCTATTTCTGCTTTTTGCTTTACTCCAAAACTTGAAGATTTTTGATACCACTATATGAGAGTTCCCTTATTGCTTTTCACAGCAGCATAGCATTTCACTGTATATGTGAGCCTTAAGTGATTTCGTCTGCCCTTAACTAATGGATATTTAGGTTGTTTTCAACCCCTTGATATTTTAAACAATCCTAGACCCTCTGCATATATCCTACGCCCCTCTGTAGTGAAGCAGGCAGAGCAACTATTGCTATCTCTATTTCACAGATGAGAATATTGAGGCTCAGAAAGAGTAAGAGGCTTATCCAGGGTCACAAAGCTGGTACATGGTAGAACAGAGACTAAAGCACAGGCCTCTCCATTACCATCCCTACATTTGATTAGAAGATCTATTTGATGGATCCACAAATGAAA
>NW_012107363.1:140885-141695 GCF_000951045.1 Mandrillus leucophaeus | reverse complement strand
AGGTATGTGGTCATCTTTGATGGTCTGACGATATTTAAGAGTGGGATAATAAGAAACTGCCTTAAGGCTCTGAGCCTACAGCCAGGGCTTGTAGATTGTGGCCTTCACTCTGGTGGCTGGGCTGGGCCACTCTGTGGGGGAATCCCCAGTGTGAGTATCTTTAGCTCTTTCATCAAGGCTAGTTGAATTCCCCAAAGACCACTCCAAGTCTTTTGTCTAGATGGTAAAGGCCCGACTGCCCAACATTTGGGAAGCCAAATGCAGGAAGAGAGCTGGGGTTTCAGTAGTCAGTATGTAAACTTTCACTAGGGCCCTCTGTTTTCAGATGTGCCTGAGTTTCTTCCCCTAAATTCAGAGACTTTTCCTGAGACTAAATCTCCAGTCATCTGCTGGGTATAGGGAAGAGAGTGCCCTGCTGAGCAGAGGATGGGTGGGGGGAATTCTAGGAGCCTATTTCCTAATGAGGTGTTTACCCTTTTCTTCTGTTTTAGCTCCATCTTTTACCTCCCACTTCTAGATGTATCTGATGACTACATTTTCTGAGACTTGGGAAGGTAGATTCTGCAGTATAAATTATGCTGCTTCTTGCTTACTCCATGGCTTACTTAAGATTCCGTGTTTTCTTTGGGGAGGGGAATCTATATAGTTCTTTCCCAATCAGTCATCCAGTTTCTAACTTTCAAAATTTTGCCACTGTTGTTTCCTCTCTCATTTCCCCCATATTTACCCTCTGCCTTAATGAAAACACTGGATGCATCTTAAAAATTTACTGTTCTTCACTAGGAATCTCCACTGTAAAGATTTTTTTTT
>NW_012107363.1:136525-138890 GCF_000951045.1 Mandrillus leucophaeus | reverse complement strand
CATTGACGTAACTTTAATTGAAAGCAAATCCATGTGTAAGTGGAAACAGGCAATTCAAACCCGTGTTATTCAAGAGTCAACTGCTTATCTACTTACCTATTATCTATTTCTGCTTTTTGCTTTACTCCAAAACTTGAAGATTTTTGATACCACTATATGAGAGTTCCCTTATTGCTTTTCACAGCAGCATAGCATTTCACTGTATATGTGAGCCTTAAGTGATTTCGTCTGCCCTTAACTAATGGATATTTAGGTTGTTTTCAACCCCTTGATATTTTAAACAATCCTAGACCCTCTGCATATATCCTACGCCCCTCTGTAGTGAAGCAGGCAGAGCAACTATTGCTATCTCTATTTCACAGATGAGAATATTGAGGCTCAGAAAGAGTAAGAGGCTTATCCAGGGTCACAAAGCTGGTACATGGTAGAACAGAGACTAAAGCACAGGCCTCTCCATTACCATCCCTACATTTGATTAGAAGATCTATTTGATGGATCCACAAATGAAATAACATTTCAGTTCCTCTTTGGTGTGATTCTTGTGCTGTGTTTGAACAGCATGTACACAAATTTCTCACAAATAATTCTTTTTTTTTTGAGATGGAGTCTCGCTGTCACCCAGGCTGGAGTGCAGTGGCGCTATCTCGGGTCACTGCAAGCTCTACCTCCCGGGTTCACGCCATTCTCCCACCTCAGCCTCCTGAGTAGCTGGGACTACAGGCACCTGCGACCACGCCTGGCTAATTTTTTGTATTTTAGTAGAGACAGAGTTTCACCGTGTTAGCCAGGATGGTCTCGATCTCCTGACCTCGTGATCCGCCTGCCTCGGTCTCCCAAACTGCTGGGATTACAGACGTGAGCCACTGCGCCTGGCCCTCACAAATAACTTTAGGAACATTTAAATGTAAATGACAATGACATATCCATATTTCCTCTTCACCCATTATTTCTGGTCTTATTTTAATGATCTTGCTGTCTGTCTGCTTGGCACATCTGCCACGTATCTGTTCACCCATCCATTATTCATTCACTATTTCCAGATTTCATGATGTGTCATGCATGCACAGTTCACTAGAAATGCCTTCATTCAGAAGTGGAGCTCCTGATTGCCAGCGACGGTGCATCCTATTGTGTTTCTGCGGCTGCCTCAGCAATTATGCAGGGGTAGTCGGTACTTGTCAGGAATGGCCCTTCATACTCTCTGACTTCAGAAGGGACTAGTGTTTAAGCATCAGAATAATGTGCTGCTTTTCAGTGGCCTGACAAGAGAGAACCCTGGTGGTCCTTAAAGAGCTCAGAAAAGAAGGCATGTTGAAAGGGAATCCATTTAGGAAGGGAAGAGAAAAATCCATCCATCCATAAAGATTGGGAAAGCCTACAGACAGTTATCCTGACATCTCCCCTTGCCCCATCTTATCCCTTGAGGCAGCCTCTGTCAAATTCATCTCCCTGAAGCACCATTTTGAGAGATGTTCCATAGCTTCCCACTGACCCCAATAAAATTCACATTCCTGAGCTTGGCATTCAAGACCTCATGGTCAGACTTCATCTTACCTTTCTAATCTATTCAGTTTGTACCTTTCATATGCCAGAAGGTTACCATGGTTATCTTGGGATGGGTTTAATTTAGTAACTTTTCTCCTACTTTTTTAGATTGTCTATTTTTTAATTTTCTTTTTCATTGTTATCAAACATATGCATGCCTTCTTTTAAAGGGTCAAATAATTCTACAAAGCTTGTGCTGAAAAAAGAGTAGATTCCTCCATCCGTGCACACACACACGCATTTTCAGCTCCCCAGAGTTAACGACTTCCAACTGTTTAGCTTGGTCTTTTGGTGCTGACCTCCATAACTCTAAATAGCATGCTTGCTTTGCTATTTCTTGATTTCTCTAATTTGGGATTATCTGTTTCCTTTTCCATATGAAAGATGAGGATTTACTCTATTTTATTCTCTTCACTCAACCTGTGCCACATATCAGCCCTTTCATTATCCCCCACCATAGTTAGGTCAGTATTTATGGCTTCCATGATTATAAGCATGTAAATGTTACCTACAGTTGAATCTTGTAGGAAACTAGAATCCTTTTTCTTTACTGTATAACTTTTTGTTTTTCCTGGAGTTAATATTGTCCTTTAGTTTCCTTAGGAAACTGTTTTACTCTCTTTCCTCTCTAAACCTGGACCACATATCAGCTCTTTCCTCATCCCCCACCGTAGTTAGATCAGTATTTGTGGTTTCTATGATTGTAAGCACTTAAATGTTATTCACAGTTGAATCTTGTAGAAAACTGGGATCCTTTTTCTCTACTTTGTAACTTTTTGGCTTTCCTGGAGTTAATATTGTTTTTAGTTTCCTTTTTGGT
>NW_012107363.1:128993-134371 GCF_000951045.1 Mandrillus leucophaeus | reverse complement strand
GTAAAAATAATAAAGTGGTAATGATGATGACAGCTACTGTTCATTAGGTACTCACTAGCTACCAGATACTATTTCCTTTTCACAGGAGAAACTGAGACTCAGAGAGGTTAAGCACCTTGCCCTGATCACACAGCTAGGTCAGTGGTAAGTTTGTATGTAAGAATTAATAGATCAACCTTAAAATACAACAAAGCAAAACTATGCTAAGTGATGTGAGGTGATGCCCCTCATTTCTTTGGGGAATTTGCACTTTGATAATGTAGATGATAAGGGTGGTAGAAGTAACTTTCTAGGCATATAAATTAATTTGTCGGTGTCTGAAATTTAAGCACTAATGATGCTTATTTAGCAAGATAGTATTTCATTCAACAAATATTAACCCAATGGACCATCAGTGAATCTACTTTCCTCCTGATACAATATGCCACAGGGAGTTTTAAACATTTCCCATCTTTTTACCTGCTCTGGGTATCTTGAACCCATTCAACAGAACATGGATTAAACTTACCTGCTTTTTAAGGGGACCAGCCACTGGAATGAGAATCTTCAAATGCACATTTATATTTCAGCAGCGTTTCTTTAGCCTTATTCTCCCAATGTTTGGATGCAAGTTTCTTGATAATGTTACCAGCAGCAAATCTGTACAAATCTGTGGCAACTTTAATTCTTGACTCCTAAGAAGAAAGACTTTAACCAAGGAGCATAAGACAGAAAGAGAGATTGAGTCAAGTTTTCAAACAGGAGTAAATGTTTATTGAAAAGCTTTAGAGCAGGAAGGAAAGGAAGTAAAGCACACTTGGAAGAGGGGCAAGCAGGCAACTTGAGAGACCAACTGCACAGCTTAACCTTTGACTTGGGGTTTTATACATTGGCATACTTCTGGAGGGTTGCATACTGTATTAGTCCATTCTCATACTACTATAAAGACACACCCAAGACTGGGTGATTTATAATGGAAAGGGGTTTAATTGATTCACAGTTCCACAGGGCTGGGGAGACCTCAAGAAACTTACAATCGTGGCAGAAGCGGGAAGCAAACATACCCTTCTTCACATGGCAGCAGCAAGGAGAAATGCAGAGCAAAGAGGGAGAAAAATCCCTTATAAAACCATCAGATCTCATGATAACTCATTCACTCTCAGGAGAACAGCATGGAGGTAATCACCCCCATGATTCAGTTACCTCCTATGACACGTAGGGATTATGGGAACTACAGTTCAAGATGAGATTTGGGTGGGGACACAGCCAAACCATATCACATCCCTTCTCCCATGATTCTTCCCTTGGGGTGGGCTGTTCACATGCACAGTGGCCTGCCAGCACTTGGGAGGAGCCGCATATGCAGTGTTTTTGCTGAAGTTATGCACATGCTCACTTGAGGCGTTCTTCCTTACCAGTAGAATGTTCCTAGAAGGTCATATACTAGTTATACTCTGCCATTTTGCTTCTTAGTGCACATGCGTGAGCCCACTTGCCCGACTCCTGAGTTCTTATCGGGAAGGTGCTTATCACCAATTTCAGGTTTTTTCTATCGTTGGGAGACTGCCATTCCCTGGCACCAGTTATTATTTTAAAGATGTAGTTAACAACCACTTGACCATCACCTACCTGATGGCCACCTGACATTCCTGGTAGTTGGGGGGCTCTCTCCTGCCCTGCTCATGTCTGACTAGTTACCTACTGTAACAAAACCTCTCTAAATACCTCTCTTTCCACTGAAGGATGTTGCTAGTGGCACTCCTAGATTCTCCATCCCTTGCCCATTTTTCTCCAAGGAGGAGATCATAATCTGATCATAATGATCATAATCATAAATGCAAGGAGGGCATTTATGATTGGTGGGATTAAAGAAGGAATGGGACAGGCTCAGCTCAGGCCCCTCCTCTCTGGGAACCAGCCTGCCTATAGGAAAGCCCCTCTTATCGGTTTATTAAGTGATGAGTTTGGTAGGGAGGCCTACTGTTTGGGGGATTATGAATTTGTTTGGATACAGATCTGAGCCACATTCTCTAATCTAGTTTTCAATATCAAAGCTGACATTTGGTGTCTGTCTGGGTCACCCTTTCATCTAGTTGTATTTGTTTCCAAACTTGGGCAAGGAGAGGTGTGATTTATTGAACTCTTTAGAATCCCAATAACTCTCTGCTGGTTGATACAGGTAGACTTTATTATATGTTTAAAGGACATTATAATGCATAGAAGAAACTTTTCCTTTGAAATCCACATGTTGTCAGGGAAAAAGTAGTAAGGAAGTTGTTTGAACTTCTCCTTTAAAGAGTATTTAGCAGCATATCATTTTGCAAATGAATTTGTATTATTCTCAGTGGCTTGAATATTTAATGAAGCCTGTCATTAATACCTCATAGAAATGCAAATCTGTGTTGTTTCCCAGGATTTCTTCTAGAAAAGGATTAAAACCCTCTCTAGAGACACATTCTCATGATGCTGGAACTAACAAACTAAGCTTTCCAAAGAAGAAAAAAGAATTTTAGAGAAGCTCTTTTTTTTTTTCTTTTTAATTTCACTATCCATGTTGTTCATATATTATATACAAAAAGCTTTACACTTCACCCACATTTGTGCGTGCATTTGCATAAATAAAACTTGAGCTATCCCTCATGGCCACCTCACTCTGCCCTCTGCTCTGCACGTCTGCAGGGGTCTGGGTCTTACGGGACACTTGGACCACCACCCGCCCAAGAGGGGAAGATGGAGACCACCAAAGATAACGTGAAAACCCTAGCTCATGGCAGGCATGTAATAAAGAAGACCTCTATTGGCTGAAGAATGATGAGGTTCATAAATTTGGAAAGGAGACCTTTATTTCTCATAACAGGTTGCAGCCTGCAGGGGGGCAATTCTGACAGGCTAGGAAGCATAGCATCTGGTTAGAAGCTGAAAACAGGCACTTAGAGAAAGGGGTAAAGGAAACAGGAATTTATGCTAAACAAGGTGGCTTAATATACATATGTAATAAGCTATAGGAGAAGTCATGAATATTTATGAAAGGAGAAACATGCACAAGTGCCATCATTGAGCTTCATGCCCCTTCATGGGTCCTGTGTCTCCACCCAAATCTCATATTGAATTGTGGTTTACATAATCCCCACGTGTGTCATTGGAGGGACCTGGTGAGAGGTAACTTAATCACGAGGGCAGTTACCCTCATGCTGCTCTCGTGATAGTGACTGAGTTCTCATGAGATCTGATAGTTTTTTAAGGGGCTTTTTCCCTTTTTGCTTGGTACTTCACCTCGCTGCTGCCATGTGAAGAAGGATGTGTTTGCTTCCCCTTCTGCCATGATTGTAAGTTTCCTGAGGCCTCCCTAGCCCTGCAGAACTGTGAGTCAATTAAATCTCTTTTCTTTATAAATTACTCACTCTCAGGCAGTGCTTTATAGCAGCATAAGAACGGACTAATACAGGTCCCATGCACCAAAAAATGGTGGTGCTGGCATGATCTGAGGGTGGTGTTTTCTACCTTCTGACATCAAAATGTGAAGTAGAGGACACTAAAACCCTCACTGAGCTTCCTCCATAGACTGTCCAGAACAAATCTGTGGTCAGTGTGTGTTATCAGGAAGGAATGCTAGTTGGTTGCTTTGTCAAAACAGCAAAAAGGAGGGGCAGTGTCAGGTAGTTGGTTAATATCAGGGGTGGAGTCTTTTGAAAGAGCTGGTTTCTATTTAGCCCTTAGGGAAGAAAGCCTAATGATGGTTAGTGGGGGAGGAGGTGTAGCAAGGTGTGTCCAACCTCCCATCCCATTATGGCTGGGAACTCAGCTTCCAAGGTTTCTCTGGGGTCTTCTTGGCCGACAGGGGGCCCATTCAGTCAGTTAGGGGGCTTAGAATTTTATTTTTATTGATCACCTTTTACCCAATTCTTGCCATGCCTCGCCCATCACTCAAGTTTTTCCTGTTCAGGGACATTCGGCTCTCTTGCCCTTCTCACTGTCTGAGGGGAAGCTCTGCCTTCTTGTCCCTGACAGTTCAGGGCCTCTGCAGTATAGGTTCTTCTCCCCCGCCTTTATGGCTTCATCTCCCACTTTGCCTCTTAGCTTTTATCTAATTCAGCCTCACAAGTCTCTGTAGGGCCCCCTGCCTCTGTGCCTTCGGTCATGCTGTTCCTCTTCCTGAATGCCTGGATCCTTCAGTGTCTGCTTCAAATGCCAATGTTGTCATGACCTTCCCTGACCCCTCCACCTTCTCCTTTCTCTAAACTACATAGCACCATATATGGAACCTCCCTTATGGAACCCACCATATTCCACCTTTGGTAATAAGAGTATTAACACCATCACCACCACCAAGGACAATAACGGCAACATTTGTTAAACCCTCCAATGTGTCAGGCACTGTTCTGAGCACTGAAAAGGATTAGATTATTTAATAATCAGAATAACCCTATGAGGGACTTCTGCTTGTGACCAAGACAGAATAAAAAGTATCGGAATTACTCCTTACCTAAAACAAAACAAACAAAATCTATGAAACAGTGATTTTCAGGACACTGGACAGCAGTCAAAACTGATCCCTAAGAAATAAGAAATAAAGGAATTCAGCCCTGTCATTGTCCCAGCTTACTGACCTAAAAGGGTTTCCAGGCTGAGGCACAGCAAGAAGGCAAGGCCACAGCAGGTCTACTAGGGTAGACCCCTTGAGTAGAAGAGACAAAGCTAAGAATTTGGGGAAGCCAAGTCAGCTAGATTTCACAGGACAGAATCCCAGAAAAGAAAGAGCTGCACAGAGAAAATTCCAGAGGTGTCCACTGGGTCCCCTTGAGTATTCTGCTGAGACCTGCTCAGCACTTCCATGGAAGAAAATTGCTCAAAGCCAGGGGAAATACCACCCAAAATAATTAGTGAGAAGAGTACCCAGCATTCACACCAGGCTGGGGATAGTGACAGTTTCTTCCAGCCAGACTAGAAAGCCTCAATTCAGAGGGCATCAAATATAGTACTCAAAAAGGTCTTGCCTCGGCAGTGGAAATACTGAGCCCTATGCTGGTCCTACATAAAAGAGCTTAAAAACATAACCCAAAAGGTCAGCCTGTTTCCAAGTAGCTTAACTGCATCTCAGAACAAAGCTAAAGAATAATTATAGAAACACAAAAATATCCAGGACCCAACAAGGTGGAATTTACAATGTCTGTAGTTCAGTTAAAAAGTACCAGGCATGAAACAAACCAGAAAATATAACTCCTCATGAGGAGAAAAAGCAATCAATTGAAACCCATCCAGAACTGACACAGATGTTAGAATTGACAGAGAATGGCATTAACCCATTTATGCCTAGTGTTCCATTATTGGAATGGTAAGCTTGTGGGAGTTGTTTATATCCTACTGCTCAAGGTCATCACCAAGTTGTGATTTTTCACACA
>NW_012107363.1:124066-128943 GCF_000951045.1 Mandrillus leucophaeus | reverse complement strand
TAAGTTTCCTGAGGCCTCCCTAGCCCTGCAGAACTGTGAGTCAATTAAATCTCTTTTCTTTATAAATTACTCACTCTCAGGCAGTGCTTTATAGCAGCATAAGAACGGACTAATACAGGTCCCATGCACCAAAAAATGGTGGTGCTGGCATGATCTGAGGGTGGTGTTTTCTACCTTCTGACATCAAAATGTGAAGTAGAGGACACTAAAACCCTCACTGAGCTTCCTCCATAGACTGTCCAGAACAAATCTGTGGTCAGTGTGTGTTATCAGGAAGGAATGCTAGTTGGTTGCTTTGTCAAAACAGCAAAAAGGAGGGGCAGTGTCAGGTAGTTGGTTAATATCAGGGGTGGAGTCTTTTGAAAGAGCTGGTTTCTATTTAGCCCTTAGGGAAGAAAGCCTAATGATGGTTAGTGGGGGAGGAGGTGTAGCAAGGTGTGTCCAACCTCCCATCCCATTATGGCTGGGAACTCAGCTTCCAAGGTTTCTCTGGGGTCTTCTTGGCCGACAGGGGGCCCATTCAGTCAGTTAGGGGGCTTAGAATTTTATTTTTATTGATCACCTTTTACCCAATTCTTGCCATGCCTCGCCCATCACTCAAGTTTTTCCTGTTCAGGGACATTCGGCTCTCTTGCCCTTCTCACTGTCTGAGGGGAAGCTCTGCCTTCTTGTCCCTGACAGTTCAGGGCCTCTGCAGTATAGGTTCTTCTCCCCCGCCTTTATGGCTTCATCTCCCACTTTGCCTCTTAGCTTTTATCTAATTCAGCCTCACAAGTCTCTGTAGGGCCCCCTGCCTCTGTGCCTTCGGTCATGCTGTTCCTCTTCCTGAATGCCTGGATCCTTCAGTGTCTGCTTCAAATGCCAATGTTGTCATGACCTTCCCTGACCCCTCCACCTTCTCCTTTCTCTAAACTACATAGCACCATATATGGAACCTCCCTTATGGAACCCACCATATTCCACCTTTGGTAATAAGAGTATTAACACCATCACCACCACCAAGGACAATAACGGCAACATTTGTTAAACCCTCCAATGTGTCAGGCACTGTTCTGAGCACTGAAAAGGATTAGATTATTTAATAATCAGAATAACCCTATGAGGGACTTCTGCTTGTGACCAAGACAGAATAAAAAGTATCGGAATTACTCCTTACCTAAAACAAAACAAACAAAATCTATGAAACAGTGATTTTCAGGACACTGGACAGCAGTCAAAACTGATCCCTAAGAAATAAGAAATAAAGGAATTCAGCCCTGTCATTGTCCCAGCTTACTGACCTAAAAGGGTTTCCAGGCTGAGGCACAGCAAGAAGGCAAGGCCACAGCAGGTCTACTAGGGTAGACCCCTTGAGTAGAAGAGACAAAGCTAAGAATTTGGGGAAGCCAAGTCAGCTAGATTTCACAGGACAGAATCCCAGAAAAGAAAGAGCTGCACAGAGAAAATTCCAGAGGTGTCCACTGGGTCCCCTTGAGTATTCTGCTGAGACCTGCTCAGCACTTCCATGGAAGAAAATTGCTCAAAGCCAGGGGAAATACCACCCAAAATAATTAGTGAGAAGAGTACCCAGCATTCACACCAGGCTGGGGATAGTGACAGTTTCTTCCAGCCAGACTAGAAAGCCTCAATTCAGAGGGCATCAAATATAGTACTCAAAAAGGTCTTGCCTCGGCAGTGGAAATACTGAGCCCTATGCTGGTCCTACATAAAAGAGCTTAAAAACATAACCCAAAAGGTCAGCCTGTTTCCAAGTAGCTTAACTGCATCTCAGAACAAAGCTAAAGAATAATTATAGAAACACAAAAATATCCAGGACCCAACAAGGTGGAATTTACAATGTCTGTAGTTCAGTTAAAAAGTACCAGGCATGAAACAAACCAGAAAATATAACTCCTCATGAGGAGAAAAAGCAATCAATTGAAACCCATCCAGAACTGACACAGATGTTAGAATTGACAGAGAATGGCATTAACCCATTTATGCCTAGTGTTCCATTATTGGAATGGTAAGCTTGTGGGAGTTGTTTATATCCTACTGCTCAAGGTCATCACCAAGTTGTGATTTTTCACACACAAAAAATTGCAACCTCCAGTCTAAATGGGGTAAAACAGTCATTATAATTGTGTTTCATATGTTCAAAAAAGGTTAAGTATAGATATGGAAGACATAAAAAGATATATCTATATGTCTATATTTACATCTATATCACACATTTTTTTCTCTAAAAGTTTGATTTGAGTATACACACACACAAACATATACGTGTGTGTGTATGGGAATTAACAGCAGATTAGACATTGCTGAAAAAAATTAGTTAACTTGAACATAATAGCAATAGAAACTATCTAAAATGAAAACAGAGAAAAGTGAACAGAGTACCAGTGAGCCATGAGACAACTTCAAGTGGCCTAATGTGTGGGTTATTGGAATTCCTGGAGTAGAGGAGACAGAAAAAGAAGGATGAAAACATATTGGAAGAATTAATGGTAAAATTTTGCCTAATTTGATGACAACTGTAAACTCACAGATTTAAGAAGCTCAGTGAATCCCAAGCATAAGAACCTTGAGGAAAATTTTTCCAAGGTACATCATAATCAAATTGCTCCAAACCATTGATAAAGAGAAAATCTTAAAAGCGACTAAAGGAAGAAGATACATTATGTACACTACAAAGCCAAGGTCAGGGTGACAGCTGATTTCTCATTTCAAATAATGCGAGTGAGGAGACCATGGAGCAATGTCTTCAAAGCAATGAGGAAAACCTGCCACCTGAAATTCTTTATTCAAAAAAATACATCTTTCAAGAATGAAGATGAAATAAATGTTTTAGACTTACAATGCTGAAAGTTTTCCTTACTAGGAGATTCATACTGCAAGAAATGTTATAGGAAATCAGGCAGAAGGATTTTCGTAACAGATAGAAATCTAGAACTAAGGGAGGAGACCACCGCTCATACTGTCTTATGTCCAATTTCTGCCTCCAAAGAAAGAAGAAGTAAAAACTAAAAGGCAGAAATGAAATCCACAAGCAGACAGCCTGGCGCCACACCCTGGGCCTGGTAATTAAAGATCGACCCCTGACCTAATTGGTTATTTGCATTAAAAAGGCACTGTGAAGATCCCTGCCCTGTTTGGTTCCTTTCTAATTACCAGTGTATGCAGTCCCTAGTCGTGTACCCCCAGCTTGCTCAATCGATCATGACCCCCTCACGCGGACCCCCTTAGAGTTGTGAGCCCTTAAAAGGGATAGGAATTGCTCTCTCAGGGAGCTCGCTCTTGAGACAGGAGTCTTGCCGATGCTCCCAGCCGAATAAACCCCTTCCTTCTTTAACTCCAGTGTCTGAGAGTTTTTGTCTGTGGCTCTTCCTGCTACAGAACCACACAAAAAAATGAGCAATGGGAATGGTAACTACATGGGTACTTATGTTAGATTCTCCTTTAATTTTAAAAGTCTTCCAAAAATTGACTGACTGTACATCCAATGGAATATTACCCACCATAAAAAGGAAATGAAGTTTTGATACAACAAGTAGATGAACTTTGAAAACATTATGCTAAGTAAAAGAAGCCAGACACAGAAGGTTATTCTGTAGTTCCGTTTATATGAAATATCCAGAATAAGGAAAATTTCAGGAAGGGAGGATAGGAGGACATTTCAGTCATTTCAGAGAGCACGAACCACAGACACAAAGCGCATGGCGTGTAGGGCACAGTGCGCAGTTGGGAATGGGAGTCCCAGATGTGCATGTGTGAGTAGGGTAGGGGCAGAAAAACAGACCAGACCTGTCCAAGGGGCCTTGGCTGGGATTGGGGTTGGGAGCTCCTTGGATCCCATGCTAAGGAGTTGAACTTCCAACGCTAGGACATGGAAAGACTTAGAAGTGTTTTCAGGAGAGCTATGGGCTCGGGTGACTCTTGAGGATGATATGTATGGAATGAAGGATGGCTGGGCTCCCCAACCCTCCTGGAGTCTTCATAAGCAGGGACAGTCTTGTCTGATGTTGCTCCCTCCAGGTTCCCAGTGCATCTCCATTGTAAACCTTTGGTGGTCCTCAGAATCCCAGGTCTGTGAACTCTGAAAGACTGTTCTCCTCCACCCTCCTCTACTCACTGTTCTTTGGGTTTGGGTCCATTCCTGTCCCCTCCCAGGTTCGAGGGGAATTGCTGCGGGAGAGAGTGCAGCGGCTGGAGGCACAGGAGGGAGGCTTTGCACAGTCGCTTGTTGCTCTGCAGTTCCAGAAGGTGGCCCGGGTGACTGAGACCCTGTCGGCCTACACCGCCCTCCTCAGCATCCAGGACTTGCTCCTGGAAGAGCTGAGTGCATCTGAGATGCTGACCAAGTCGGCCTGCACGCAGATCCTGGAATCGCACAGCCGGGTGAGTGCAGGCGCTGGGAAGGAGAGGCAGACAGAGCTGGTTCTTTCTGGTACCTACCTCTGCATCTTCCCCTGTGGAATAGGCTGCAACCCCTGTCCTGTCTATGCTGCAGGGTTGTGATGAGGATTAAATGAAGTGACTTATTGGAGAGTACTTTGCACTCTCTCAACCAAAGATGGCTCTATTTCATTGCTCTGAGAAGCAACCCTTTTGGATTTTAACATCTGTGAACCTTGGCAGTTGCCATGGTTTCGTTGGCAGTATTGTTTCTTTCGTTATGCTAGGGAGGACAACAGTGTATCTTCCAATTAGCACATCCTAAATGTAATAATATATTGGGTTATTTATTATTTTAAAAATTCTAATTATTAGTGTTATCGCAACATGCTACATTCTTTCCAAAATGTGAGAGGTATATCCATAAAACAAAAGCTATTGTAATGACTGTTTTGGTGACTAATTTTAGGTCTTTTATGTGTAGATTTTAGAATTTCATTTAT
>NW_012107363.1:118416-121996 GCF_000951045.1 Mandrillus leucophaeus | reverse complement strand
CCATCTCAGCTGGGCTCAAATGATCCTCCCGCCTTGGCCTCCCAAAGCTCTGGGATTACAGGTGTGATTTAAAAATTTTATTCACCTGGAGCATATAGTGAGTTTAACTTGCATATATTTAATAAAAGACTCAAAATAACAAGAACAATTGCTAGAACAGGGAGAAATTGATAAATCTATCATCATAGTGGGAAATTTCAGCATACTTCTGTCAGTGGTTGATTTATTGATCAAATGAAACACAAGTAAAGATATAGATGAACTAAACAACACATTTAACAAGGTGTTTTAATGCACATATAAATAACCTTATAGCCAAAAAATAATGAATCTATATCTCCAGCACACATCAGAACAGTTAAAAACAATTGACTATACAATATTATTTTAATACCTTTTGACAAGGGGAAATTAAGTTTAATTCGTTTTTAAAAAGATGATTATAAAGTGTCCATAATTTGGACTTTAGAAATTTTTTAATTGACTTTGAAAAATCCATTTTAGGCCGGGCACAGTGGCTCACACCTGTAATCCCAGCACTTTGGGAGGCCGAGGTGGGCAGATCATGAGGTCGGGAGATTGAGACCATCCTGACTAACACAGTGAAACCCCATCTCTACTAAAAATACAAAAAAGTAGCTGGGCGTGGTGGCGAGCGCCTGTAGTCCCAGCTACTCGGGAGGCTGAGGCAGGAGAATAGCGTGAACCTAGGATGCGGAGCTTGCAGTGAGCCAAGATTGTGCCACTGCACTCCAGCCTGGGTGACAGAGCAAGACTCCATCTCAAAAAGTGGCTCTTCCTGCTACAGAACCACACAAAAAAATGAACAATGGGAATGGTAACTACATGGGTACTTATGTTAGATTCTCCTTTAATTTTAAAAGTCTTCCAAAAATTGACTGACTGTACATCCAATGGAATATTACCCACCATAAAAAGGAAATGAAGTTTTGATACAACAAGTAGATGAACTTTGAAAACATTATGCTAAGTAAAAGAAGCCAGACACAGAAGGTTATTCTGTAGTTCCGTTTATATGAAATATCCAGAATAAGGAAAATTTCAGGAAGGGAGGATAGGAGGACATTTCAGTCATTTCAGAGAGCACGAACCACAGACACAAAGCGCATGGCGTGTAGGGCACAGTGCGCAGTTGGGAATGGGAGTCCCAGATGTGCATGTGTGAGTAGGGTAGGGGCAGAAAAACAGACCAGACCTGTCCAAGGGGCCTTGGCTGGGATTGGGGTTGGGAGCTCCTTGGATCCCATGCTAAGGAGTTGAACTTCCAACGCTAGGACATGGAAAGACTTAGAAGTGTTTTCAGGAGAGCGATGGGCTCGGGTGACTCTTGAGGATGATATGTATGGAATGAAGGATGGCTGGGCTCCCCAACCCTCCTGGAGTCTTCATAAGCAGGGACAGTCTTGTCTGATGTTGCTCCCTCCAGGTTCCCAGTGCATCTCCATTGTAAACCTTTGGTGGTCCTCAGAATCCCAGGTCTGTGAACTCTGAAAGACTGTTCTCCTCCACCCTCCTCTACTCACTGTTCTTTGGGTTTGGGTCCATTCCTGTCCCCTCCCAGGTTCGAGGGGAATTGCTGCGGGAGAGAGTGCAGCGGCTGGAGGCACAGGAGGGAGGCTTTGCACAGTCGCTTGTTGCTCTGCAGTTCCAGAAGGTGGCCCGGATAACCGAGACCCTGTCGGCCTACACCGCCCTCCTCAGCATCCAGGACTTGCTCCTGGAAGAGCTGAGTGCGTCTGAGATGCTGACCAAGTCGGCCTGCACGCAGATCCTGGAATCGCACAGCCGGGTGAGTGCAGGCGCTGGGAAGGAGAGGCAGACAGAGCTGGTTCTTTCTGGTACCTACCTCTGCATCTTCCCCTGTGGAATAGGCTGCAACCCCTGTCCTGTCTATGCTACAGGGTTGTGATGAGGATTAAATGAAGTGACTTATTGGAGAGTACTTTGCACTCTCTCAACCAAAGATGGCTCTATTTCATTGCTCTGAGAAGCAACCCTTTTGGATTTTAACATCTGTGAACCTTGGCAGTTGCCATGGTTTCGTTGGCAGTATTGTTTCTTTCGTTATGCTAGGGAGGACAACAGTGTATCTTCCAATTAGCACATCCTAAATGTAATAATATATTGGGTTATTTATTATTTTAAAAATTCTAATTATTAGTGTTATCGCAACATGCTACATTCTTTCCAAAATGTGAGAGGTATATCCATAAAACAAAAGCTATTGTAATGACTGTTTTGGTGACTAATTTTAGGTCTTTTATGTGTAGATTTTAGAATTTCATTTATAATATATTATTATCGTAATTACATATAGTGAGGAAAAAACCCCTCACATTTATTGAAACCCTAGTGTGGGGAGGGAAGCGCTACTAAGTTGTGAATAGACATGCTCTCACTTAAGTGTACATAATTCTTTACTTAGTTATACTTATTAAGATTATTACTGAAGCATAATTAATAAGAAGGTACAATTTTATGCTACTTTACAATTATGCTGTTTGTCATTATATTCATCATTTAGCTGTGTGGTAAAGTAGATCTTGTTATTATACTTAGTTCTCAGGTAAAGAAACTGAGATTGGGGCAGATGGCAGGTCAAGTTCTTTGTGAAGACCACATGACTGATTGTGAAAGGAGCCAGGAATGGAATCTGTTTCTGACTTCAACCCATTATGTCATGTCTATGGACTACACCAGTTGAGTTTGCCATGTGAGGTTCCCATTACTTTCTTTAAAATGTAGCAACAGTAGATGCTGAAAAGTCTAAAAGTATTTCGGGAGTGGGCAGACACTATGCACCCTGCACTGTAACAACTATTTCAGGGATAGAAAGGAAGCAAAAGCATTGTAAGTAATTCCAGCACAAAATAGCCAGGTGCTGGACATATAAAAATGAACATATTTTTAATGCTTTGTGAGCTCACAAGGGCCTATGGAAGAAAATCCCTAAAGATATGCAAGATATGTCCTAGATAAGGTGAACTCACGGAGATAGGTGGGGGCAAATTCAGGAGCCAGGTTTACCTCGGAACAAAGGCTGAAACCTGCAGCACAGAGACTTGGGATTAATTTTGGAGGAATGGGAGATGAGGCTGTGGGATGTCTCAGTTAGTGAGAACACCCAGCAAGGGGTGGGAGGAGAAAGCCGCCTGCTGGCAGAACCCATCTCCACACCTGCTCCAGGTGAAGCTCTTCCTGTGAGTTTTTAATCGAAGGCCTCTGCTAACATGAAGAACGAATCCAAATGCATTTTAGCCATCCAGTCACGAAATCTCTGAGGTGATAAATTAAACTAATTCCAGGTTAGTTCACTGTCTGCATGCAAAGACAAATCCTCTCCAGAAAAAAAATATTCTCAATGGGGTAGCTCAGGATTTCCATAGATCAGGTTCAGCCGAATGTGAGCTCTCAATTGAAGAAGAAAGTCACCGAACACATAAAGAAGCAAGGCAAGATGACCTGCATACAGGAGAAACAAACAAAGCCAGATTACGATCCCTGAATACTTTAGAGATCCAAATTATCAACACAGAATCTAAAATAATAATAATTTGTG
>NW_012107363.1:56529-117388 GCF_000951045.1 Mandrillus leucophaeus | reverse complement strand
AAAAAAAAAAAAAAAAAATCAATTTTAGAGGTTGATTTTAGGAAAAAAAAATCAAAATTTTAGAAAAAATCAATTTTACAAATTTATTTTAAAACATGCTTTTGAATAGTTTATAGGTCAGGGATAACATAATGGAAATTTAAAAATACAGAGAATAACTGTGATATATGAAATTGTGTACAATTCAGCTAAAGCAGTTTTAAGAGGAAAATTTGTGCCCTAAACTGATAGTAGAAAAGAAGAAAGGCTCACAATTAAGATTATATAAAAAGGGGGAAAATAACACATGTATTTTTATTTTGTTTACACCATGTTTCTTCTAAAACATACAGAAATTATACCTCAATAAACATATGTTTAAAAGTATGTGCATTTTGGGAGGCTGAGGCGGGTGGATCACCTGAGGTCAGGAGTTGAAGACCAGCCTGGCCAACACAGTGAAACCCTGTCTCTACTAAAAATACAAAATTAGCCTGGTGTGGTGGCACATGCCTGTAGTCCCAGCTACTGTGGAGACTGAGACAGGAGAATTGCTTGAACCCAGGAGGTGGAGGCTGCAGGGAGCTGAGTTCATGCCACTACACTATAGCCTGGGTGAGACAGAGCAAGATTCCCTCAAAAAAAAAAACAAAAGTGTGTTTCTTCTGAAATATAGCATAAACAAAATAAAACACAAAACTACCGTAGAATTGAGAAAGTGAAGAGATTTTTTTGAGAAAAGTCTAATAAAATATACAAACCCTTGGCAAGAGCAACCATTAAGAAATATAAAAGACAATAATATTAAGAATATAAAAAGCAACATGACTATAGTTGCAGTAGAGTTTTTTTAAATAAGAGAATGTTATCAACAACTTTATACAGATGAATTCAAAAACCGAAATGAATTCAAAAACTAGAAAAATGCAAATCACCAAAATTGGCTCAAGTAGAAAAAAAAAAGTCTGTATAACCCTGTTGTCATGAAAGAAATTGATTCAGTACTTTAAAATCTTCCAAACCCACACAAAAGACACCCAACTCGTTGCCAAAGTTTAAGGTATTTTGCCAATCTCATATATTAATTATTCCTGGTGTTAGAAAAATAGGGAATATTCCTCAACTCATTTTATCACGCTAGATAACTTTAACACCAAAACCAGACATGAACAGCACCAGAAAGAACAATTGCACTTCAATCTTGCATGTGAACATAGATGTACCATTTGAAAACAAAATAGCAGGATTCAGCCATCTGTAAAAAATAAATACATTATGGACAGGTTAGGTTTATTCTAGGAAGATAAGGTTGGTTTAACATTAAAACATCCATTTACAAAATTCACCTGATTAACAAATTAAAGGGGAGTGACTCATGTGATCATTTTAGTATATAGAGAATAAGTCTTTATATTAGTCTGTTCTTGCATTACTATAAAGAAATACCCTGAGACTGGGTAATTTATAAAGGAAAGAGGTTTAATCGGCTCATGATTCCACAGGCTATACAGGAAGCATGATGCATCTGCCTAGCTTCTGGGGAGGATTCAGGAAACTTACAATCATGGTAGAAGGTAAAGGGGAAGCAGGCATGTCTTACATAGCCAGAGCAGGAGGAAGAGAAGTAGGAGGAGGTGCCACACACTTTTAAACAACCAGATCTCATAATAACTCCATCACGAGAAGAGCACCAAAGGGATTGTGCTAAACAATTCATGAAGGACCCCCGTGATCCAGTCACTTCCCACCAGGCTCCACCTGCAACACTGGGGATTACAGTTCGACATGAGATGTAACCCCACCCAAATACCATGTTCTTCTCGCATTTCAAGATATAATCGTGCCTTCCCAACAGTCCCCCAGAGTCTTAACTCATTCCAGCATTAACTCAAAAGTCCAAAGTCTCATCTGAGACAATGTAAGTCCATTCCACCTATGAGCCTATAAATTAAAAAACAAGTTAGTTACTTCCAATGATGCAATGGAGCCGTAGGCATTGGGTAAATATTCCTGTTCCAAAAGGGAGAAATTGGCCAAAAGAAGTGGTTACAGGCCCCAGGCAAGTCTGAAATGCAGATGGTAGTCATCAAATCTTAAAGTTCCAAATAATCTCCTTTGACTCCATGTCTCATATTCAGGTCATGCTGGTCCAAGGGATGGGCTCCCAAAGCTTGGGCAGCTCAGCCCCTGTGATTCAGCCCTGACAGCTGCTCTCAAGGGCTGGTGTTGAGTGCCTGCAGTATTTCTAGGCACAGGATGCAAGCTGTCAGTGAATCTACCATTCCAGAGTCTAGAGGATAGTGGCCCCCTTATCACAGCTCCACTAGGCAGTGTCCCAGTGGAGACTCTGTGTGGGGGCTCGAACCCCACATTTACCTTCCACACTGCCCTAGTAGAAGTTCTCCATGAGGGCTCTGCCCTGGCAGAAGGCTTGTGCCTGGACATTGGGGCTTTTCCATATATCCTCTGAAATCTAGGCGGAGGCTTACAAGACCCAACTCTTTCATTCTGTGCACCTGCAGGCTTAACACCACATGGAAGATGCCAAGGCTTACAGTTTGCATCTTGTGAGCAGTGGTCCAAGCTGCACCTGGGGTCCTTTAAGCTGAGGCTGGATGCAGGGAGCAAGGTCCCAAGGCTGCACAGGGCAGCAGGGCACTGGGCCTGGCCCAAGAAACCATTCTTATCTCCTAGGCCTCTGGGGCTGTGATTAAAGGGCTGCCGTGAAGGTCTCTGAAATGCTTTTAAGGTCTTTTTCCCATTCTCTTAGCTATGGTGGGCTGCAAATTTTCCACACTTTTACACTCTGCTTCCCTTTTAAATATAAGGTCCAGTTTCAGGTCATTTCTTTGCTCACACATATGAGCATAGGTTGTTAGAAGCAGCCAGGTCATACCTTGAATGATTTGCTGCTAGATATTTCTTCCACCAGATACCCTAAATCATCACTCTCAAATTCAAAATTCCATAGATCTCTAGAGTAGGGGCAGAATGCCACCGGTCTCTTTGCTAAAGCATGGCAAAAGTGACCTTTACTCCAGTTCCCAGTGAGTTCCTCATCTCGGGTTGAGACTTTCTCAGCCTAGAATTCATTGTCCATATTACAATCAACATTTTGGTCACAACAATGTAACAAGTCTCTAGGAAGTTCCAAAGTTTCCCTCATCTTTCGGTCTTCTTCTGAGCCCTCCACACTCTTCCAACCTTCTTTGGTTACCCAATTCCAAAGCTGCTTTCACATTTGCAAGTATTGTTGTAGCAGTGCCCACTCCTCAGTACCAATTTTCTGTATTAGTCTGTTCTCACATTGCTATAAAGAAGTACCTGAGACTGGGTAATTTGTAAAAAAAATGAGTTTTAATTGGCTCATAATTCCGCAGGCTGTACAGGAAGCATGATGCATCTGCTCAGCCTCTGTGGAAACCTCAGGAAACTTACAATTATGGCAGAAGGCAGAGGGAAAGGAGGCACATCTTTCGTGGCTGGAGCAAAACGAAGAGAGAGTGGAGGAGGTGTTACACAGTTTTAAACAACCAGATCTCACTATAACTCACTCACTGTCACAAGAACAGCACCAAATGGATGGCGCTAAACCATTCATGAAGGATCCACCCCCAGGATCCAATCACCTTCCAGCAGGCCTCACCTCCAACACTGGAGATTACAGTTCAACATGAGATTTGGGTGGGGACACAAATCCAAACCATATCAGTCCTTAACTGAATTTAACACCCATTCAAGATAAAACTCCGTAGCAAATTAATAATAGAAGGAACCCTCCAAAGCCCACAGCAAGTATTACACTCGAGGTGGTTAGCATGGAGGCGGATCACTGCCCTGAATTCCAGATGGAGGAAATAGAGCCTGCAGAAGGAAGAGCAGGTCCAAGGTCATTTGGTGAGTTAGGGGCAGAGGGAGACACCAGGAACATTTAGCCTTCAGTGCATGATTCATCTGCTCATCCTAAGTGCCCAAGAAACACCCTCAGTACAGCCCTAAAACACATAGTTGTGCTTTTTACTTCAAACCACACTGATTTCTATTAGTATAGTAATTGGAGAGTACAACACTTACATTTTTTATCTTAAAACTCTTGAGTAACTCCTGCCTCCAGTTTGTTTAGAACAGAGTTAGTGTGTCCTGAGTTGGGAGCAGCTGATAAATCAGATGATGCCGTATTATTAAATGGGTGGTAAGGCAATGCATGTGATTATTGCACCCTTACTTGAGTTTGCATTTGAAATGAAGACAGCCTGTTGTTTTGTTCCAGATATTAGACTTGCATTCTGCAATTTGCTCATTCTGTGTAAACCACTTTCCTATTGGGAATGGGCTTTTAGGCTGTTAAACATTCAGGAGAATTAAAAAAGCATGAAATAGAATGCTTTGGAAGAAATTACTCCTAAGAAAACTGTATCCAGCGCACCTCATCTGATGAAAGATTTAGACTCATTTTGCGAACTTGGAACATATGCAAGGCTTAGTTGGATCAAAGGGCCAAGTGACAATGATAGGCAAATTTAAATGGGATAGAGTTACTCCTAACAGATAATGTGACCCCCAAAAAATGGTACCCACTGTATTTGCATTTCAATTTAAATTGTGTGTTTACTTTCCTGAGCCTCACTTGGCATCTTCTTCTTTGTTTATTGTTTTGAGACAGAGTCACTGTCACCCAGGCTGGAGTGCAGTGGTGTGATCTCAGCTCACTGCAACCTCCACCTCCTGGGTTCAATTGATTGTCCTCACTCAGCCTCCCGAGTACCTGGGACTATAGGCATGCACCACCATGCCCAGCTAATTTTGTATTTTTAGTAGAGACAAGGCCATGTTGGCCAGGCTGGTCTCGAACTCCTGACCTCAAGTGATCCTCCCACCTTGGCCTCCCAAAGTGCTGGGATTACAGGCATGAGCCACTGCACCCAGCCTTGGCATCTTCTGATCTTCCCTCTGCCTTTCTTCCCATGTACCACTGGCCACCATCTGTTGATTCTGCCTGGTTTTCTCATTTCCACCTTTGGCTGCCCAGCTTCACTAGTCTGATGTATCTAGACCGGAACAACAGAAATAACCTTGATATTAGCCAGCATCAATGGAGCTTTCGTTATGTCCAAAGCAGTGGGCTAAGTGTTTAAACCTCATGTCCATCCCATGACGTTTTCATACTCATTCTACAGATGGAAGAACTGAGGCTTAGGAAGGTTAAGTCATTTCACCAAGGTCCCACAGCTGAAAAGCAGACTTTAAACCTCCCTCCAAAGCCCATGCTCCTGTCCTAACTTCAATTTCTGCTTACCTCCCTTTCTCCCTACTCTAGTTACCCCTCTGCACGGTGGCTAAGGGGATGTTTCTGAAAAATAAAAGTGATGATTCACAGCCCCATCCCCAGCTCTACATTAAAAAATCCCACCTTTCACCGCTCCCTCTCTCAGATCCTGCATTTTAGCCCTTGGACCTTCTTGCTGCCCCCTGAGCATTGGAGACATATTCGGGCATGTGTACCTTTGAAGGACCTCTGCCTAGAATGCTTCTGCTGTACCTCCTTGAAGACTCCTCTCCATATTCTAAGACAAACCCAAATGTTACTTCCTCTGTGAAGCCATCCATGATTCCCTCTGGCAGAGCTGGTCTCTTCCAGCTCCTGTAACCCTCCATCCCGAAGCAGATGATGGCATTTCTCATCTCTGCAACTGCTGACATGAGTATCTCCCTCAATAGACAGTGAGTTTTCATGTCTCATTCACCCCTGAATCCCCCAATCTACCTATTATCTCTCTCTCTCCCTTTCTCTGTGTGTTTTTCTTCCCCTCCATCTCTTTTTCCTCCCTCCATCCACGCTTCCATCCATCGTCAACATCTGTATATCTATTCATTCATTCAGCAGATACCTGTGGAGTGATTACTAAGGGCATTAGAGCTGAGTGATGGGACCCAGAGTCAGAGACACCTGAAATCACCCGGACTCTGCCTCTTGCCCAGCTCTGTGATTTCAGGAGATTCCATTATAGCCTCTTACTTCAGTAACCTTATATATAAAATTAGATGACAAAAAATTCCTATCTTATGTTATTTTTTGAAGATTAAACCACTAATGCATGTAACTTTTATAATCTGCTGATACAATCTGGCACCATATTGGCATTCAGTAAATGCCAGCTGCCGTCATCCCCCTCATCATTGTCATTGTTATTATTGTTACCGTTTCTTCTTCCATGAGCCGTGCACTGTGCTGACTGCTGGGGAGAAAGGAGAACACGTCAGCGATGCTCCTGAGTCCCTGCCCTCAGCATTTAAAATCTGGCGAGGAAATCAGCTATTAGGGAAGACAATTCCAGAACCAAGTTTTGGATTCCAGTTGTGCCAGGTGGCAGGCAGGTGGAAGGGTGCAGGGGTTTGGGGACGCCATCAGCAGATTATAAACCGTGGGACATATTTCCACCTTATATTCTATTCCTGACCAGGGCTCTCCTGGTGCTTGAAAAGCTCTGTATGTTCCACTGTTCCTCTGGTGACACAGACAGGCTCAGATGTGAGCCTCCCTTCTCCTCGAGGTGGGCTGGGGCTGGCATCTGGGTAGAAGTGGGATCTCTGCCTCCAGCTCCTGGCCGTGCTGACAGCATGACGGCACACACTGCTGGAACTCCGCTGGACTGCGTTTCCTTGTGGGATGCTGCAGCGAAAGGGATAGTCATAGTTCCACATCTCAGCATACTAGGAGCCCTGCTCAGGAGTTCTCGAAGGCTCAGCACCCAAATGCCTGGGTAGGATAGAAGGCTCTCCATGCTACAGAGAGATGCAGTCTGTCTCTGGCTGATTTTCTTCTGTCATGGTTCTTGAATAGTGTTTCAGTTTTTAGGGGGCTTTGAGACCCTTTTGAGTGTTTGATGCAAGCTTTGGCCTCTCTGCAGAAAGGCAGACCGTTTTGTACCTATTTGGGAGGATCAAGGACCATCCTCCCCTGGTGAAGTCCAACCAAGGCCTCTTAGGATTTAACACCCTAATTAGGATTTAACAGTCCTAATTATAGTACTGACTAATCTGGTAAACACTGGGTTAAATGTACCTGCATTCTCCAAGGCCTGGGGCCCTCCTGCCTCCCCTCACCACCCACCTAAGCAGGCTGTGGACAGTTTCTTGTGTGAGATTATCTAATCCTGGTGGCCTAAGAATGCAGATTACTTCTGTTTGGCCAAGAAGAGACAGTGTAGACTAGTGGTTAAGAACACAGTTTCAGAGCCAGCTAGCCTGGCTTCAAATTCTGGATCTGCCACTCAATAGTTGCATCATCTGGCAAATTAATTTAATTCTGTCTGCCTGTTTCTTCACCTATAAAGCAAGAGAACTAAGAGTATGTATTCTGAAGGATTGTTATAAGGGTTCAGTGAGATTCATGTATGAAAAGTACACAGAGCAGTGCCTAGGACCCTGACGGTAATGGTGGTGTTAGCCATGGTTGCTGTGTTCCAACTTGGCTTTCATCCATGGTGGGTGCATGCAGATACCCCACCATATGCAGTGACAGGTGCCAGCCACCAGGCACTTTGCAGACAGGGAGAAGGAGACACAGCCCTGCCCTCAAAGAGCTCATGCTCTAGCAGAAAAGCACAGGACAGTGATTTCAGGTGACAGGAAACAGAGTACATGCAAGGGGTAGTGAGTGGGCACGTGAGGAGAGGGCATCTGCATCTCCCAAGGAACTCAGGGATCCTTTCACTGAGGAGCCCTTCACCAAGGAGGTTTTTCTTAAGCCAAGGGGTGAAACAAGACTGGAGATTGGTCAGGCAGACAGAGAAAGGCACTGCAGGTGGAGGGAACGGCCTATGTGGAGGCATGGAGGTGACACAGGGGTGAGAGATCGTGGTGCACTCACATTGCACCACGTGGCACAGCTGGATGGGGAACCAGGCAAGACAGGGTCATGCCAGGCTTGTAGCGAGACACCCAGGAGGTCAGATTTTGCCCTGCAGCCCACCTGCCTTGTGCAGTGGGGTTCACCCTCTGCCCCCTCCTTGTGTAGGAGCTCCAGGAGCTGGAGAGGAAGCTGGAGGACCAGCTGGTGCAGCAGGAGGCGGCCCAGCAGCAGCAGGCCCTGGCGAGCTGGCAGCAGTGGGTGGCCGATGGGCCCGGGATTCTGAGCGAACCTGGGGAGGTAGATTCTGAAAGACAGGTCTCCACTGTCCTGCAGCAAGCCCTGAGCAAGAGCCAGACGTTACTGGAGCAACATCAGCAGAGGTACGCTGTGTGCCCCATGGTACCTGAAGATATTAGTCCCCAGCAGGCCTGGAGAACCTGCATCTCCAACTCAGCCCGACCATACCCACCTGGGCTCTCACCCTCTTGCCTAAGGTGTCATCCCATTGCTTCAACATGAGCTGCTAGCTTTGTAGCGTACTCCTTCTTCCCTCACACCCTTCTTTTTTAAATTTAATATCCTTGACGTTTTACTAAACATAATATTTTTAAACTTTTTATTTTGAAATATAGACTCACAAGAAATTACAAAGATAGTAGGGAGAGTGCCATATACCCTTCCCCTAGCTTTCCTTCTTGGTAACATCTGACATAATCACGGTACGTGAATTGACATTGTCACAAGACAGCGGACTAGATTACAGGCCTTATTTCAATTTTACCGTAAACGTAGTATTTTATATTCTGCTTTTGTAAAATTATAAGTCAGACAGACCCCTAGTCTTTTTGTTGTTCTTTATATTGTTTTTCAATTCACATTAGACACTTAGCCTTGGCTGGGGCATTAAGAATCCTTGGAAAAACACAATTTTTAACAGCTTCATAATTCTCCACTGTGAATAAAATATGGACATGGAAAGGATTGGAGGCAAAGTCTATACACAGTGTGGTTAATTTTTGCAAACACACACATACACATTAATTGGAAGGAAATAGACCAAATTTCAATGGATATGGTTTCTGGGCAGTGAAATTCCAGATTATTTTCCTTTATCCTACCACGTTCTTCTGTGTAAATGCATCAAAGTGCAGTTCTGTCCCATTGAAATAATTGTGAGGGGGCTCAATCTGTATTGATATGATTTAACCTGGGATTTTAGGGCATCTAGTATTCATATGCTCCTGGAGGGGATGGCTTGTGATCAAACTTTTGATTTAATTTGCACCTGCAGAAGGTTTGGGGTGTATTAGCCAGTAAGAGCGTGAGGCAGATCCAGGAAGCTGACTTGAATTGGCCAAGGCATGTGTTAAGCAAACCCCCTCGTGTGGGCATCAGGAAGCCTCATGTGAAAAGGTGCCATCGTTTGATTCTGGGTCCACTTCAACCCAAGGGCACATGGTGGGTGTAGACCCCAGTCGTCTTGGTCATCACCATGAGGGTGTTTTCAAAGCAGAGTTTTCAAAGCAGAGTTTTCAAAGCAGCATCACAGAGATCACCCTGTAAAGCTGTAGGGAAGTCTCCTTATAGCTCCCATGAAGCTTTTCACTTCGAGGAGCCTTCCTCCTGGGGAACCCTCCTTGACATGTTATTTGCAAACTAGCCTAGGCAAGAAAAAGAAGGCAGTCTTTCTGGCCGTCTCTTTCTGTGGACATATTTTTAAAATCATGTGGCTTAGATGTGTGCTTCTTTGTTATTTAAATAACTAGATGATCTCATAGTATCACTTTGTAACATCCCATAGTATTACTTTATATCAAAAGCTAACTCACGTATATTTTATTTTCACTCCAGTTTGAGAGAGGAGCAACAGAACAGTGTCGTGCTAGAAGACTTGTTGGAAAATATGGAGGCAGACACCTTTGCAACCCTGTGCAGCCAGGTGAGAACCGACTGGCCAGGTCTGAGGCCGCCCCTTGCCAGCACGTCATTTCATGTTTTTCTCAGAATTCACATTTCCTCACCTCCAGGATGGTGATGAAAAACCAGCCTTGGAACCTGCAGAGCAGATGTGTGCAGAGCCTCTAGCATGGGCCCAGCACACAGAGGATGCTCAATCAGTGCTAATGGTGGCAACCACAACCGTAATCACGTGTGCCCCGGTCATGTCTTTTCTGTGATTTGGCAGGCACCCAAATATTTTCCTTCTTCTCAATCTTTAACTACGTTTAATATACAAAAAGTAGGTTCTACCAGGAACAAAGTGGGTAAGAGAAAACTGGGCCAGAGCCATCAATCAGTGAGACTGCACCCCACACTACACTTCTGAGTTGAGATCAGCCAACCTTTCTCATCCTTGGCCAGAGCTGCAGACTCACCTCCCTTCCTGATACAGAGCCCTGAGGCTGTGCACTGAGCCTTATGCAGTCATGTACCTGTCTGCCTGCTACCATTCAGGTTTTATACACATCCTGCGATGGGTTTCCTGTGCTTCTGGTGTCTGTAAGTAGCAGGAAATATGACTTCAGACGGTGGTGAATGCGAGCCACATGCCTCTGGAGAGGTGCTTGCTGATGCAGTGATATCAGGGTCATGTGCTGCGATTCTTTCCACCCCAGCTGCCATAACTTTCAGAGCAAGGAGGTAAGAGGTCAAAGAACTGCCACCATGCCTGTTCTTTCTCATCAAGGAAGCAAATGCCTCCAAGTCCCTGCAGCAGATTCCCCTCACAACCTGAGAGCTGACCCGTGGGCCCTGTTAGCTGCAGGGGAGATGCGAGTGACTTACTCTCCAGCCTCTGAGAAGGGAGTCAGCAGGGAGGAGGAGTTGGGGCGCTTTTACGTGTCCAGCTGGCTGCATCCACAGGCACACCCAGCTTCCCGAAAGGATTCGTTTCCTATCACTGCTGTCACAGATGGCCACAAACAGCAGCTTAGCACAGCTACAAACTTACCTTAATGTTCTGTAGGTCAGAAATCCAACATGGGTTTCTCCAGGCTAAAATCAAGGTGTTGGCAGATTTGCCTGCCTTTCAGAAGCTTTAGGGGGAGAGTCTGTTTCCTGCTCACTCAAGTAATTGGCAGGGTTCAGCCCATGGTGGTTGTAGGACTGAGGTCCTTATTTCTTTGCTGGCTGCCAACCAGGGGATATTCCTGGCTTCTGGTGGCACCTACATTCCTTGGCTCATGGCCTCCTTTCTTCATCTTCAAAGCCAGCAAGTGTCCTCATCACATCTCTCTCTGACCTAACACAGCAGGGAGGGTCTCTGCTTTTAAGGACCCACGTGGTGATTATGTTGGAACCACCTGGATAATCTAAGATAACCACTTTCCCATCCTATCTCAAGGCCCCTAACCTTACTCCCACTTGCAAAGTACCCTTCGCCTTGTAAGATGACATCTTCGCAGGTCCCAGGATGGGACCATGGACATTTTGGGGAGGGGTCATTATTCTGTTGACTGTACCAAACAAGGTGCCAGTGTTATCCCTGGAGTGATGGTTTCCAAACACGGCAGGGGAGGAGCTGGTGCTTCCTGAACACTGCCATACCCTGAGTATTGTCCTAGGCACTTCTGTCTGTTATTCATTTAATCCTTACAGAAAGATGGGAAACAGGCAGGATTCCCCTGTTTTATGAATAAAGGGACTGAGGCACAGAGAGGTGGTGAGGGCAGGAGGGCTCGCCACTGCTCGTGGCGGGCTTGGGATTCAGCCCAGCGTGGTGCTGCACAGATTCGGCTCTTCCTGACCAGCTCTGAAGGGTCTGAAGCAGATGACCACTCCGGCCTGTGTCTCTGCGTAACTGGGCCATCTCCCGCTCTCAACTTTGATTCCCCTGCCTTTTTCTTTGTTACTTTGAGACTTCACAGAAAGCCAGCGTCACCAGTGGAATTTCACCCAGGTTCATTTCTAGATTGTGGGCCCTTTTAAATTGTGAACTCTGTATGCATCTCAGTCTGTTTCTGCTACTATACAAAATTCCTAGACTGGATAATTTATAAAGAATAGAAATTCTTTATCAATTTTCTCACAGTTCTGGAGGCTGGAAAGTCCAAGATCAAGGCATCTGCAGATGCAGGGTCTGGTGAGAACTGCTGTGTGCTTCCAAGATGGTCCCTTGTTGCTGCATCCTCTGGAGGACAGCAAAGCTGTGTCCTTATGTGGCGGAGGGAATGGGAAGGTAAAAAGGGCTAAGCTAGTTCCCTGGAGCCCTTTTATAAGACACTAATCCCATTCTTGAGGACAGAGCCCCCATGACCTCATCACCTTCAGAAGGCCCCCCTTCCTAATACAGTGGCATTTGGGGTTAAGTTTCAACATGAGTTTTGGAAGAGATGCAAATGTTCAAACAACAGCATTCTGCTGAATAATTGGCTCTATGAGGAATAAATACTGCCAGACTGGAAGCTCTGGGCAGCAGGGAGCAGGTAAGCTCGTTGTTTTTCTCCGTCCCCAACTTAGTGCTTTGTATAGTCTGCCCAATAATATCTACTCAGCTGCATTTCTTTCTTCCCAACTCCTGTGTAATAAAAAGAGTCCTCCAGAGAAACAGAACTGATAGGATGCGTCCCTGTAGAGAAAGAGATTTATTGAAGGAATTGGCTCCCATGATTGTGGAGGCTGGTGTGTCCAAATTCTGCAGGGTTGACCTGCAGGCTGGAGACTCAGGAAGGAGGTGAAATTCAAATCCCAAGGCCATCTGCTGAAAGGATTATCTTCTGCTCAGGGCTGGTCAGCCTTTTTGTTCTCTCCAGGCCTTCAGCTGATGGGCTGAGGCCAGCCACATTATGGCAGGCAATTGACTTCCCTCAGAGTCCACCAATTTAAATGTTAATCTCATCCCAAAACACCCCCATAGAAACAGCAAGAGGAATGTTTAACTGAGCATCTGGGCACAGTGGCCCAGCCAAATGGACACATAAAATGAACCAGCACATCCAGTCTGGAAGATGGCCACTTCACTCCCAGTTCATCGCAGATCTGCAAAAGAAATAGGTACTAAATGAACTCTGAAACAAAAGGGCCGCCACACAGGATTGAAGCACACCAGGCCCTGCATGACTCAGTACTTGAAGTTTTCTTCGGAGAAAAGGCTTGTAGATTTTATCACATACCCTAAGGCATCCCTGTGTCATAAAAAAGGCCAGCAACAATGCTCATGGAAGCCATATTTTGCCATTTTCTTTTTGTACCAGAGAAAAGAATCATCAGGGAAGCTTAGTCCTCCATTTCTCTCCTTGTCCTTCTTCCTCCTGCTGCTCCTTCATTCTGAGGAGACGAGCAGGGAGAAAGAAGGGAGAGAGGCTGTCCATTGGCCACTCCGGGCCTCTCTGTCACCCTCCTCTGCCTAGAGAGCTGTGTCCCTGTGTTGCTTTATGGTCCGTTTCTTTAATTTTATTTGTTTATTTTAATTAGGGAACAGGTGGTTTTTGGTTACATGGATAAGTTCTTCATTGGTGATTTCTGAGATTTTGGTGCACCCACCACCCGAGCAGTGTGCATTGTACCAATGTGTAGTGTTTTTTTGTTTTTTGTTTTTTTGTGTGTGTGTGATGGAGTCTCACTCTGTCACCCAGGCTGGAGTGCAGTGGTACGATCTCAGCTCACTGCAACCTCCACCTCCCTGGTTCAAGCGATTCCCCTGCCTCAGCCTCCCGAGTAGCCAGGATTACAGGCACATGCCATCACGCCCGGCTAATTGTTTTGTATTTTTAGTAGAGACAGGGTTTCACCACGTTGGCCATACTGGTCTCAAACTCCTGACCTCAGGCAGTCCACCTGCCTCGGCCTCCCAAAGTGCTGGGATTACAGGTGTGAGCCACCACACCCCGCCTAATGTATAGTCTTTTATCCCTCACCTCCCCACTCATTCTTCCCCCTGAGTCCCCAAAGTCCATTATATCATTCTTATGCCTTTGCATCCTCATAGCTTAGCTCCTGCTCATAAGTGAGAACATACAATATGTGGTTTTCCATTCCTGAGTTACTTCACTTAGAATAATGGCCTCCAGCTCCATCCAAGTTGCTGCAAAGGCCATTATTTCATTCCATGTTATGGCTGAGTAGTATTCCATGGTGTATATGTACCATATTTTCTTTATCCACTTGTTGATTGATGGGCACTTAGGTTGGTTCCATTATGTTTGCAGTTGTGAATCGTGCTGCTATAAACATGTATATCCATGTGTCTTTTTCATATAATGACTTTTTTTCCTTGGGTATATACTCAGCAGTGGGATTGCTAGATCGAATGGTAGTTCTACTTTTAGTTTTTTAAGGAACCTCCATACTGTTTTCCATAGTGGTTGAACTAGTTTACATCCCTGCCAGCAGTGTAAAAGTGTTTCGTTTGTGGTCCATTTCTGTCTGTAGATAGTGGCATCCCATTCAAAGCTCATGACCCATGTGGATGCTTTTTGTGTCACCAATTTTAGTAAGACTTGACCCAGTGAATTGACTTGTCTGGAGGATTACTGATCGGGGACTACTGGAACTGGAAGGGCTGTGACAATGGGCTGACCTGTCCCTACATTGACTGGTGGGATCCCAGCTATAAAGGTTTAGACCCCTGCCTCAGGAAGAGGTGAATCTGCAGGGTGTTTATGAAGTTACTGTTTATCCATCTTGTATCCAACAAATGTTGGTCACTCTCTCTGTTCCAGGAACTGAGTTAAGTGCTAGGGACAGAGAAGCGTGTGTCACTGACTTCATCCTAAGAGCCTACTTCCAGAGGCACACTAGGAATGGGACAGTTACAGCAGAGTTGCTTAAAACCAATGCGAGGGACACCTGACCCAGAAGATAGGGTCGGGGAAGACTCATGTAGAGTCCAAAAGAATGGGCTGGAGAGAGACAGAGTAGCCTGGGAGAAATATACCCCAGGCTGAAGGAAGCTCATGGGTAAGGGCTTAGTGGCCTGGGCGAGCAGGATGGTCAGGGAAGAACGAGTAGTTCAGTGTGACAGTGCTGGGAGGCCATGGATGGGAAGCATCAGGACGTGGAAGGAGCTTTGGTATTTGGAACAGCACCTTCCCCGTGCCTTCACTGAAAGCACTTACCAAGGTCATAGTGACCCCATGTTTCCAAGTGGTTGAGTCCCTGTCTTTGTTTCTCCTGACCTCTCTATGGTCTCTGATCCCCCAGCCCACCCTTCTGAACACATTCTTTCCTTGGCTTCTGGCACCTGGACTCGTTCCCTCCCACCGCTGGCTGCCCCTGCGCAGGCCCCTTGCTGGACACTGCTCCTTCTCATGGCCTTTGTGTGTTGGATGCCTGATAGCTCTGTCTTTCGGCCTCTTTTCCTCTCCAGCTATCCAAAGTGCTGGGATTACAGATGTGAGCCACCATGCCTGGCCAAAGCTTCTAATTTTGAAATTATTTTAGATTCACAAGAAGTTACAAAGCTAGTATAGAGAGTTTCAGGGCCCTGCTCCCCATTTTCACTCAGTTTCCCCCAATGGTTCCTGTCAGACAGGATCAGAACCAGGAAGTTGACATCGATGTAAAATGTACGTATAGTTCTCTGTCATTTTATCCTATGTACATTCATGTAACCAGCAGCACCATCATCAAGACACAGAGCTGTCAACCACCACAAAGGCCACCCTGGGCTGCCCCTTTAAGGCCACACCCACCTCCCCTGCCTCACCCCTGGCATCCACTGCCGCTCTCCAGCTCCAAGTCTCACCACGCCCCGGTGGTTCCATGCATGGAGTCAGGCAGCACGAGACCTTTGGAGACCGGCTGTTTCCACTCGACATAATGCCTCTGGGATCCTTCCAGTTCTTTCTTCTGACCGCAGAGTGGTATCCTGTGGCATGGGTATAGCACAGTGTCTTTAATTGTCCACTGGTTTAGGGACACTTCTGTTGTTTCCAGGGTCCGCACTACTCTCCTGGTGCCTAATGGCCTCATGGAATGTGAGGAGTGGGAGGAGAAAGTACCTTCGTTTTGAATCACCCTGCTGCAGGGCTTTTGCTGTGGGTATTTGGGCACTGCCCCAGTGACTTGAGAGCAGTTGGATGGGATGGACGGAGGCTTTAGAAGGGTCCTGGGGAGCCAAGGTTGCTGACCAAATAGGTTTTTTTTTGACAGCTCTGAAAGTTTGGGAACATGTTTTCCAGACGAAGTTACTGAAATATTCATCACTCCAGGACAGAATGTCCTCAGAATGTGATAAATTAAAAATGGTGGTTCAGGTTGAGAGGCGGCCAGGATCTGAGCTCCCTCCGTTGTTTCCTGTAGGAGCTGAGACTGGCATCGTACCTGGCGAGGATGGCCGTGGTGCCCGGGGCCACGCTTCGCCGGCTCCTGAGTGTGGTGCTGCCCACGGCCTCACAGCCTCAACTGCTGGCCCTGCTGGATTCGGGTAGCGAGAGACATCCGGACCACGCAGCTGAGGGCGATGGCGGAGGAGAGCAGGCCGACGTGGGCAGGCGGAGGTGAGTGCCGTGGAGGGGCTGCCTCCCAGGGCACGTCGCTGTCCAGAAGGGTCCCCGTGAGTCCTCGAGGTCATGGGAGGCCCATGTATTTTGCCCATACTTTCTAATTTTGTCACCAATTTATTTTTTAAATAGAATCTTAATAAGTTTACCCACAGCCATAAATATTTCATATATGCCCATTAAAGAAAATGTAAAACATGCATAAACAAGGAAGAAGAGAGAGAAATACCCATGGTTTTACCACCTGGAAAAATGACTGTTAGCATCCTGTTACATTTCTTCCTCCAGAATGTGTTTCTCTGCAAGTGTGGGAGCATGTGTTTGTGTGTTGGTACGTGTGTGTGTGTTGTGCATGTAAATATGTGTATTTGTCGAGTGTGGAGTGCACACACTGTGGATACAGCCTTGCTACATTCTGCATTTCAGAATCTTATAGCAGAAGCGATTTTGCTCCTTACCTTTTAACGCTCATGCAAACATCCCCCTATATAATTCTTATCCCATCACTAGATTATATTTCCTCCTAGTGTTATTAATTTAAATTTTATTCTTTCAACGTAATTGACACTGGCACAGGTGGATATTATTTTTACTGGCTCCTCATGCTAATGGGTGCAGCATAGAGCATGTAACTGTCATTCTGTCACTGGACATTCGGTTTGGGCCTATTTTTTCCTTAATTATGGGTAACTCTGTATAGACAGTCTCCTTTAAGATGGGGCCCCACGTGTGAATTTGGTCAGTAAAGGTTCTCTATGGGGAAAGGCAGGAAGGGGTGTGGAGTAAGGCCGGTTTAGGGGGCAGCCAGCAGTGCCCCTTGAGAATGAAGTAGGTGGGGAATGAGGCTGCAAGGAAAGCCATGGTCAGGATGAAAATGTTGAGCACCAGGCTGCAGAGCTCACAGCCTCAGCAAGGATGCAGAGGAGGCCGGGAGGGCATCTGGGAGCCCGAGACCTGCTGAACTGTCATGATTGTGTAGATAGCATTTGTCCTGAGAAAAGGGGTAATGTTTTCCTTATCAGAGATACTTTTTATCAGAGTATCTGACTCAAAAAGCCAAGAAGCACTGCAGAGGGTGAATAGAGTCTGACTGGGGTAAGGGGGAGGGTGAGGAAGAGGGAACAACAGCCGCGGGTGTGGGCAGGAGGCTACAGGGTCGAGGAGCCTTCCTAGTGGCTTTGGGGCCCAGCATGGTCAGGAAGTGGGATGTGGACCGCAGTTAGAGGGCTGGGTTTAGTCTAGTCAGAGGGCTGGGTGTGGGCGTGGTCAGAGGGCTGGGTGTGGGTGTGGTCAGAGGGCTGGGTATGGGCGTGGTCAGAGGGCTGGGTGTGGGTGTGGTCAGAGGGCTGGGTGTGGGAGAGTGCTAAGTGTAGTCAGGTCGAGGGTTGGGTGTGGACTTAGGCAGAGGGCTGGGTGTGGGCGTGGTCAGGGGGCTGGGTGTGGGCGTGGTCAGAGGGCTGGGTGTGGAAATGGTCAGAGGGCTGGCTGTGGGCTGAGGTCAGAGGGCTGGGTTTGGGCATGGTCAGGGGCCTGAGGTCAGAAGGCTGGCTGGGTGTTAGGGGCCAGAGGTCTGGTTGTGGGCGTGGTCAGAGGGCTGGGTATGGGCGTGGTCAGCGGGCTGGGTGTGGGCGTGGTCAGAGGGCTGGGTGTGGGCGTGGTCAGAGGGCTGGGTGTGGGCGTGGTCAGAGGGCTGGGTGTGGAAATGGTCAGAGGGCTGGCTGTGGGCTGAGGTCAGAGGGCTGGGTTTGGGCATGGTCAGGGGCCTGAGGTCAGAAGGCTGGCTGGGTGTTAGGGGCCAGAGGTCTGGTTGTGGGTGTAGTCAGAGGGCTGGGTGTGGGCTGGTCAGAGGAACAAGAGGGAGCCACAGGGAGGCCACCTCTGCCAAACTGAGTGTCCAGTGACAGGATGACAGTTACATGCTCTATGTTACGCTCCTCCATGGAATATTAGGAGCCAATCGTATTAATATTATTAATAATATTAAAAATAAAACCAGGTTTTGCAGCCTGGTTTTCCCAGTGCACTATTTGCCTGCCTGCACAGACATGTAGGTGGCAAGTATTCAAGGAGGTGACTCTGGAGTAGGAACGTGTGTGGCTGCAGGGAGTCCACTTCCGCCTGCCTGACACCCCTGTGGACCTTGTTTTTGGTGCTTCCCCTGCAGCCAGCTTAGTTTGGGAGGCTGGTGGGGAGAGATGGACAGGCTAAGCTGGGACGAGGCCAGAGGGCTTGAGGTCAGTGTCACCATGGGCATGAGCATGGCCTTTCTTTGCCCAGCCTCATGGCCGGGCAGCCTGGATGACTCTGGAGTCCCAAGCCACTAACCCAGTCTCTGAGGGCAAGGCATACACTATTCTTGTGTCCCCAGCACCTGGCATCTGGCCATTACATCAGTTACGAGTCTTGGGTTTCAAGCAATAGGAACTGCATAGTTAATCCAAGCAAGAATGGGTTGTATTGAGGGCCATGTCAGAATCCAGGAAAGAGCCAGTGCTCAGGCCCCAGCAAGGGCAGGGCCAGGGAAGCACTCGGGGCGTCCTCTCTGGGGTGCTGCCTTCAGAGGACCGCCCTTCTCTGCTCCAGGAGTTAGACTCCTGGGAGACGGCCTGCCTGGCCCAGTGTGGGAGAGGCTCCATCTCCACCACCAGCTGGGCAGGTGTGAGCCGCCAAGGCAGGGGAATGAGTCTAGCACTTCCTTTATAGACTTGACACCTCCCACTCTCCCGGGCAACACTCTCCAATGCCCTCTGCTTCAGTCTAGGACCGCACACCTTCTTGGCTTTAGGGCTCCCTGCCTAGCCCACCTTCCAGGCTTCCCCTGTGCTTTCCCAAGTTCTATATTTGTATATGCATAAGGCACCTGTGGAGCTCCCACTGTGTCCTCTGTCTTAGGTAGTGGGTAAGTGACAAAACTTTGCCTGAGTAGAGCATTCATCCCAGTGGGGGAGGCAGCCAGTATGTAAGTCAGCGCACAGATCCCATTCCTTCGTGAGTGCCCCAAGGGCTCCCTTTGCTCAAATGTCTCCCCCAATCCCAGTCAGCTTTCTTCTGTCTGTGATCCCCTAGACTTGGCCCCTTGAGGGCAGAGGTTGCATCTTCATGAGGCTGGAGAAGGCGTTTGATGGATCTGCAGTGAAAGAGTGAAAGAATAAATGGCGAATGCTTTGGGGATGCAGGAGTCCTAGTGGCAACCAAAGGTGGCATTGAGAGATGGGTAGGATTACTCATCACTTAAAGATTCTATTTTTTTTTTTTTTTTTGAGATGGACTTTCCCTCTGTTGCCCAGGCTAGAGTGCAATGGCGCAATCTCGGCTCACTGCAACCTCTGCCTCCCGGGTTCAAGCAATTCTCCCTGCCTCAGCCTCCTGAGTAGCTGGGATTACAGGTGCCCACTACCACACCCAGCTAATTTTTGTAGTTTTTAGTAGAGACTGAGTTTCACCATGTTGGCCAGGCTGGTCTTGAACTCCTGACCTCAGGTGATCCGCCCACCTCGGCCTCCCAAAGTGCTGGAATTACAGGCGTGTGCCACCACACCTGGCCAAAGATTCTGTTCTTTTTGAAACTATAAGATCGCTTTTTGCCTGCAGGAAACACCAGAGCTGGTGGCAAGCCTTCGACAGCAAACTGCGAGGAGATCTAATAAGCAGAGGATTAGAAAAGATGCTGTGGGCCCGCAAGAGAAAGCAGAGGTAATGATGGACCGCTGCCCGTGTGGCTGGGGAGCGGGTGAGCTAAGCCGCTTGTGGGCCGGGCTGGGGAGGCAGGAGATGACAAGGAAAAGGAGGTTGCTGCAAACAGACAAAGATTTGTGACCCTGAAGACCACAAATCTTTATTCAGTGGGCTGAGTTTAGAAGCTGAAGATGAGCTTGTGGCTAGCAGTGAATGTTCTCAATATTTATTAACATTTAAATTACTGTATTTATTTTAGCTAATGGCTATTTTTAATGGAATGTAATTAGAAGAATTCCTTATAGCTACTGTTCACAAAGTCCTTTCATGTCTTGCTGCATTGAGCCTTCCAGACAGTGGGGATGATAAAATGGAAGCTCAGGGAGGTCACAACAAGAGGCCCCAGGCCAGCAGCTGGTAAACAGTGGCCATGAGATCTGGGGCTGCCTCACTGCCCCCTTTATTTCCTTAAACTTCCAGCCTTGCGCTTTTTACCTTCACCCCAGTGCCTTTTTCCTTAGTTGTGGCTATCACACACTTAGAGAACAGAAGGAAGTGAGGGGCAGAGTAGTCTTAAATTGCTGCAAAGTGTTGACCAGTGTCTCCTGTGATTCCAGCTAGGGAAGATGTAGAAACAAAAAGCAACATCAGGTAGATTCACAGGGGGTTAAACAGTGATGTCAGTGTGTACTCCGGAAACAGTGGCTGTTCAAGGGACGTGTCTACCTCAGTCCTGCCCCTTCCACAATTTCTCAGAGCTCAGTTGAAGGCGCTGAGACCAAGCTTCATGGATTGTTCGTGATAAAAAGCTTGGAACCATTAGTAGCCTGGTTATCATAATATAGTCTTAGATAAGTTAGATCAGGATATTGGCCAAGAGAAGTACATGCAGTCCTAGATAAAGAAAATTAAATTCGTTCTATAGAACTCTAAAATATTCCATTAGGGACATTCCTAGGCTGCACTAATAGAAGTGGAGTGGATACAGATCAAGAGATGATGGTCCCACTATCCTGGCTCCCTCTGCAGGCCTTTGCTCTGCCTAGAGGCACCATGAATTCATGGTGGAGAGACGGAGGTGGGTTTGAATCCTTGTGCAGACTTACTAGCTGCAAGGGCAGTAATTAGTGGTGATGGCAATGGAGCGGAATCTACCACATGCCTTCTGGGAGGGTCAGCAAGCCTGCAGTGACATGCAGCAGGTGAATCCCCAGTGACATGGCCTTGTCCTGCCCTGCTTGGGCAGAGAGCGAGCGCTGTGGCTTTCGGGATGTATAGCGCTCTTGGTGGTGGTCACCATCATTATCAAGAGCAGCCTGGGAGTCAGGGGTTGGACTGCCCATGGCCAGGATTCCAGCAACCTTTTTATGGGACATTCTCAAAGTGTGCCACAGTCTACTATGGCAAACACATTTTGCCTGACTTCTAACTGTTGCTTTGTAACCAGGTTTCACCAGCCTGCTTTTAGGGTGAGGCCCATAGGTGTACTCATAAATGTTTAACAATTGGCTGGTGGGGAGGCGGGCAGTGGTTTCTGATTGGTAGCATTTGCCAATGTCCATGGTGTAGGTATTCCCACCATGGCTGATCTGATGTCACACTAACAACATGACGACAGTGGGATTGCAAAACCCCTGAAAATGGTCCAGGTGTGGTGGCTCACGCCTGTAGTCCCAGCACTTTAAGAGGCCGAGGTGGATGGATCATGAGGTCAAGAAATCAAGACCATCCTGGCCAACATGGTGAAACCTCGTCTCTATTAAAAAAAAAATACAAAAATTAGCTGGGCATGGTGGCATGCGTGGGTAGTCCCAGTTACTCAGGAGACTGAGGCAGGAGAATCACTTGAACCCAGGAGGCGGAGGTTGCAATGAGCTGAGGTCGCACCATTGCACTGCAGCTGGGCAACAAGAGCGAAACTCCATCTCAAACAAAACAAACCAAAAAACTCCTGAAAATGGAATGGTCATGAGCCAGGAAGAGCTGATTACCGTGCACCGCTGTTACAGGCTTCAGCTAATTCTACAGCAATCTGGTGACCAAGCGGGAAAATAACCTTTCCTTAAAGGGAATTCCTTGGGGAATTCAGGACCCAGAGAGAGATTCTCTTGGAGAACTCAGAACACTCCAGCGGGTACATTGCCAAAAATGTTGAATTTGATCTTTTGTTCTTTCTTTAGCGTATTAAAGAAGTCGTGTCTCCCTCTCAGAGAGAGGATGATATTCTCTGGAAAAGGAAGTTGGCCACACCTGTCACTGGAGCCCATTGGCGAACTGGCCCCTGTACCCGTTGTCGGGGCAGAAACCATTGATGTATTAAACACAGGAGAGAAGCTCTTTATATTCAGAAATCCAAAGGAGCCAGAGATTTCGCTGCATGTTCCTCCCAGGAAAAAGAAGAACTTTCTGAATGCCAAAAAGGCCACGAGGGCCTTGGGCATGGACTAGCCCCAGGGAAAGTCCCGCGGGAGCATCTGAAGACAGAAGGGATTATTTTCTCCTGCCCACCAGTGTTGTCTGTTTATAATGTACAACTCACAAATATAAATTGCACATGCAGAAGGCACAGAGCCCCCAACGCGTGCAGACTTTCACGGACTCGGTTTAATCTTGTCTCATGAATTTCCAGATGGCCCACTCTCCTCCGTATCACAAGGACATAAACACTCCTTCCTTTCAGCCACACCTCCCAGGGCCCTGGAGGAGACCCCCACCCTGCGATCCACACCCCATCCTCCGCTGCATAAGGTATGGACTGTGCGGTGACAGCCAGATTCTCTGCTGTTATGTTTTGTATTTGTTATATATTCTATTTTTATAAAGGGAACTTAAAAAAATAAATACGTTTTGCACAAAGCTCTTTATAACAAAACCCATGTTTGCTTTATGTAGCAAGCATTTATTTGTAATTGTGTCTTGCGTTTTGTTCCCTGTGTGGTGTTCAATGGAGAGATTCACCCTCCATCACTCCGGTTGCCAAAACATGTGCCAGCTCCTGGGGTCTACCGTCACCAGTTCAAATCAGGGTTATTTTCCCATTTTACAAATGAGGAAATTCAATGGCATAGAAAACTGACGTGGTTTTTACAAGATCATAAAGCTCATAAATAGCAAAATCAGGATTCACACTTTATGGCCCCCAAACCTTTTCCTTTCTCCTGGCCTTGATCCATGGACACATAACAGCCCTCACACAGTTACCTATAAACAGACTCCATACAAGTGCTTGTGTTTTATCAAGTGCTTGTGTAAGTGCTAACCCTTCTCATCCACACAGCAGTGCATGAGGCCGGTGATGGGTCACTGGGGCTGGGCCACATTATGGTATCAGCCAGGCAAATAGTACAATTACAATGGGTATTTTCTGACAGTAGGGGATGATTAGGATGAGAGTCCTCTCACCAGCAAGGGAAAAAAGGGATGATTGATAAAAAATCACGTATCTTTCACATGGGAGTTGCTGCTAGACCTTTCCAACAACTTTCACCTACTTTTTTGTGGTCACTAATATCCCCAGCAAGGTGAGTATCCCTATTCCCATTTTACTGCCAAGGAAGCTGAGACTCAGAGTTTAGAGAATTTGCCTGTAATCAAACCACCTATACAGGAGGAATCCTGAGTCTTCTAACTAAAATGCTGTCTGCCTTGGATGTCCCATTTCCATTGGCAACCAGAAGACCAAGTCTTATTTGCAGTTTCCTATCAGCATGCATGCAGCACCGTGACAAGGACCTTTGCTGGGGTTGCATTTCTCCCAGGGGACAGCAGCTGTGCACCGTCTTCAGTTGCCACTTGACTACATGGCTACACTGGCAGGAAGGTGCAGGTAAACAGTTTGAATGCAGGAGAGAAGAGATGATGGTGCCAGTTTTCCCATCCATCAGAAGGTCCAGTGGGCCTCGAGTGAGGACAGAGAAAGAGGAGTGATTTTTACACACAGGGCAGCAGAGTGGAGAATGCATGGACTTGGGAATAAGCAGACTGGAGTTCTCATCCTGCACCACTGCTTGATGGCCATGTGTTCTTGGCAAGCAGATACAATTGGATCTGTAAAGTCCACCACATCTATGTCCTTCTCCAGCTTTTTAAGGTAATTGTCTGCATTTCTGATAATTTCCTGTTTCTACAAGGGCTCTGCTAGAATTATGCGTAGTTGAAAGTAGGTTGCATGCAAAGATTTCAAAAAAATGGCTCAAAATTATAGGCTGAAGCCTGATTGAAGAGGCTGTTAGCAACAACAGGAGGTGCCCAAGCTGCTCAAAATCTAGCATTTGAACCTAATTACAACTCCTTATGTTAATAGAGAAAGACTAACTACTGATTTACCTTTTGTAAACTCACTGCACAAAAAATGCCAGTATGTGTTGGGGAAAGCCTGTGTTTCTGGAGTCAGATTGACCAGGTTTAAATTGTGGCTCTACAGCTTTTTAGCAGTCATTTTACCACTCTGAACTTCAGTCTCTGTATCTGTAAAACAAAGGTCCCGATGCCTTATTTTACAGTAGGGATGTTGTAAAGAGTGAAGATACTAGATATTATGTCTATAATGTCTGATGAAATGTTGATGTGCAATAAGGTAGCTTATTTATTTTATTATATTTTAACATCTTTACAAAAATCCATCTGATATGTTTTGGCTCTGTGTTCCACCCAAATCTCACCTTGAATTGTGATCCCCATAATCCCCGCATGCCAAGGGCAGGACCAGGTAGAGGTAATTGGATCATGGGAGTAGTTTCCCCCATACTGTTCTTGTGAGCGAGTCTCATGAGATCTGATGTTTTATAAGTGTCTGGCATTTCCCCTGCTGGCACTCCTTCTCCTTCCTGCTGCCCTGCGAAGAAGGTGCTGTTCTTCTCCTTCGCCTTCTGCCATGATTGTAAGTTCCGTGAGGCCTTCCCAGTCATGTGGAACTGTGAGTCAATTTAACCTCTTTTCTTTATAAATTACCCAGGCTCATGTATTTCCTTACAGCAATGTGATAATGAAGTGTTTCTTTCATTCCTTTTGCCATTCTAGGTGAAGGCTGTTTTCTTGAAGGGCTGTATCTTCGCACAGAAGCCTACTCATGAGAGAGAAGCTCCAAGGAACTTGGATTTAGAGGACTTGAGCTCAGGTTTGGGCTTTGTTACTTAAAAGTGGGGCAAAGTTGAGAAATTTACTAAGCCTCTCTGGGGGCTCAGCTCCCTGTGTATTCTGTCTTCAAGGAGTTTGATCTAGTTGCATTGACTAACACAAAAATAAATAATTGGTAAATACAAGTTGTAAGACACACATACAAAAATCCTGCTGTGGGAATTTGGGAGTGAGGTCAAACCTGGCAGGGGTCAACTGGGGACAGCTTTGTGCTTACGACTCCTCCACATTTCCACACTGCGCTCTTTGGAAGGAAGTCACTATGAGCAGCACACATTTAAGAAATGGGGACGTAAGTCTACCTTCTTGAGGGTAAAGTGTCTACATAGATAATTTGGAATTCTGCATGGGAGATGATCTCCTCTCCATTTATTTTTTCAATTATTTATTTCTATTGGTGTGGACTCATGGATATTTATTTTATACTTTGAGTTATAATCCAATAATAATTTGTTGCTCTAATTGTTCCAGCTTTCAACATTGTGAGCTCTTTCTATTGTCTCCCATATCCCTTTAACATAACCCCATGAGTGCAGATTTTTAAGTTTTTCTGAGTACTTGCTTATTTTCTGGCACTAGAAGATGGTCTAAAAGGTGAGCATTATAAAAGATAAGCACTAGAAAAGATTCTCATCTTTTATGTTTCCAGTCCTGGAATCAGACATTCTCCAAGGAGTCTGATTCCTTTTGTTGGAGAATGATATTAGAAACTAAACTCTGAGCCCTAGATGTGCTTATTGCTACTGGAGTGTTGTTACTTCTAGGCCCTCTAAGCTGACAGAGCAAGAAAGTATATGTGTGCTTACTAACCTGTTTATATACACATGTCCATTAATATTTTCATACGTAATAATCTGTGTCTATATTATGCTGAATATGAATTTACTGATGTCTCCAACACGAATCTGTTGCCACATGGATCATTCTGGCCTTCTCCCCTTTTCTTTTTTATTATTATTTTTTTGAGACATGGTCTTATTCTGTCACCCAGACTGGAGTGCAGTGGTACCATCACAGTTTACTGCAGCCTTGATTTTCTGAGTTTAAGTGATCCTCATACCTCAACCTCCCAAGTAACTGGGACTACAGGTGCATGCCACTGCACCTAGCTAGTTTTGTTTGTTTGTTTGTTTCTGTAGGGATGGATTCCCACTATGTTGTCCAGGCTGATCTCAAACTCCAAGACTCAAATGATCCTCCGGCCTTGGCCTGCAAAGTGCTTGGATTACAGGTATAAGCCACCACACCTGGCCCTTCTCCTCTCCATTCCAACAGTGAAAAACGTGGCTCCCATCATTTCCCAGCCATTTACTTAAGTGGTCAGGTCCAGTACATGTGTGGAGCATCATCAGGGTTTTGATAACCTGGACCCATGTGGGAAACAACTTTCTCAGTAGAGTGCTTATGTGCAGTTTCTTTTGCATTTAAAGACTTCACTCATTTCCAAAGTTACTTAGGTCAGCATCTTTTTCTTCCAACCTCTTCAGTGAAGTTGTTTCTTACATTTTAAATGCAGTTAGATTATTTTGACACATTCTGCATTGCTTCCTAGAATTCTCTGGATTTCTTAAATGATTTTTTTAATCTGTATATGATAAAGTCAATTTTGCATTGACATGGCACTACGTATTTGTTAAAATGATTGTATAAAATGATATAAATTTGTATAAAATGATATATAATCATTTTAACGAGCACATATTGCCATGTATCCATAATTACACTATCATACAAAGTAGTTTTACTACCCTAAACAACTTCCTGTGTTCCACACGTTCAATCTTTACCTCCTCCACCTGAACTGCTGGCAATCACTGATCATTTTACTATCTCTAGAGGTTTTGCCTTTTCTAGAATGTCCTTATAATCGGAATTTGTCAAAGGTCAGTTAGCTATATTTGTGTGGGTCTATTTCTGGGCTCTCTGTTCTGTTCCAGTGATCTGTGTGCCTGTTTCTTCACCAATACCACACTATCTTGATTATTGTAGCTATATAATAAATCTTGAAATTAGTATGAGTTCTCCAACGTTGTTTTTCTTTAGTATTGTTTTGACTCTGTAGGTCTTTTGGCATTCCATATAAACTTTAGGATCAGTTTGTCATTATCTGCAAAATAACTTGCTGGAGTTTTGATTGATATTCTATATAGATCTATAGATTCCATAGGTCAGGTTGGGAAGAACTGACATTTCCATAGTATTGAATCTTCCAAATCATGAATATAAAATATTACTCATCCATTTGCCTAGATCTTTTGATTTCCTTCATCAGAGTTTTATACTTTCTTCATATAGATCCTGTACATATTTTTAGATTTAAACCTGATCATTTTATTGTTTTGGTGGTATTTTAAATGGCATTTTTAACATTTCAAATTCCAATAATTTATTTCTGATATATAGGAAAGCAGTCAATTTTTGAACATTAGCCTTGTATCCTGCAACCTTACTATTCTCACCAATTAGTTTTAGGGGTTTTTTGTTTGTTTGTTTTTGGTCAGTTCTGAATTGTTCTATACAGACAATTAAATTGTCATCTGAGAACAAAGACAATTTTATTTATTCCTTTCCAATTTGTATATGTTTTATTTCCTTTTCTTGTCTTATTACACTAGCTAGGATTCCCATATGATATTGAATAGAAGTAGTAAGAGTACATCTTTGCCTTATTCTTTTTTTTTTTTTTGAGATGGAGACTCACTGTGTCCCAGGCTGGAGTGCAGTGGCCAGATCTCAGCTCACTGCAAGCTCTGCCTCCCAGGTTCACGCCATTCTCCTGCCTCAGCCTCCCAAGTAGCTGGGACTGCAGGCACCCACCACCACACCCAGCTAATTTTTTGTATTTTTTAGTAGAGACGGGGTTTCATCATGTAAGCCAGGATGGTCTCGATCTCCTGACCTCGTGATCCACCTGCCTCAGCCTCCCAAAGTGCTGGGATTACAGGCGTGAGCCACTGCATCCGGCCATCTTTGCCTTATTCTTGATTTGAAGAGGAGGCATCCAATTTCTCATTATTTAAGTATGAGATTAGATATAGGTTTTTTGTGTAAGTATTTTTTATCAAGTTGAGGAAGTGCCTCTCTATAGTGTGCTAAGAGATTTTATCATATGTGTTTATTGAATTTCATCAAATACATTTCAGTATCAATTGATAGGATTTTTTTTCTTTAGCCTGTTGACGTGATGTATTCCATTTAATGATTTCAGAATGTTGAACCAGCCTTGCATAGGGAATAAATCCCACTTGGTCATGGTATATCATTCTTTTTATAAATTATTGGATTTAATGTGTAAATATATTTTTCAGGATTTGTTCATCTATGTTCATGTGAGATATAGGTCTCTAGTTTTCCTTTCTTGTATTTTCTTTATTTGTTTTTTATATTACAGTTACACTCACCATGTGAGTTAGGAAATATTCTTTCTGCTTTTATTTCCTAGAAGAGATTATGGAAAATTGATATTATTTCTTCCTTAAACGTTTACTAAAATTTACCAGTAAAATGATCCGAATCTGGGGCTTTCTTTTCTTGGAAGGGTACCAATTATAGATTAAGTTTCTTTAATAGATATAGGTTTATTTAGTTTATCTCCTTCACGTTGTGTGAATTTTTGTAGTTTGTGTCTTTCAAGGGATTCATTCATTTCACCTAAGTTACCAAAATTATGGGCATAGGGTTGGTCACAGCATTCTTTTATGATGCTTTTACTGTCCATGGGATCAATAGTGAGACTGCTCTTTAATTTCTGATATTGGTGATTTGCATATTTTCTTGTTTTTTTTTTTTTTGGTTAGTCGGGTTAGCTATTTGTCAATTAGATTGATGTTTTCAGAGAACCAGCTTCTGGTTTCATAAAATGTTCTCTATTGTTTTCATCTTTGCTGATTTTTGCTCTATTTTTTATTATCATTTTTTTCTGATTGCTGTAGCCTTAAATTGCTCATTTTTCTTTAGTATCCTAAGGTGGAAGCTTAGATTATTAATTTTAGGTCTTTATTCTTTTTTTATTTATGCATTTAATAGTATAAATTTTCCTTTGGGCACTACTTTAACTGCAATACACAAATTGGGGTAAGTTGTATTTTCATTTTCATGTGGTTCAAAATATTTTTACCATTCTCTTGAGACTTCATTGTCCCATGTGTTGTTTAGAAATGTGTTATTTAATCTGCATATATTATGGTATATTCTATTTATTTCCCTTTTATTGATTTCTAGTTTGATTCTATGGTGATCTGAGAGCATATTTTGTATAATTTCTATTATTTTGTCTCTTTTTTTTTTTTTTCCTGAGGTGAAGTCTCGCACTGTCACCCGGGATTGAAGTGCAGTGGTGCAATCTTGGCTCACTGAAACCTCCGCCTCCCGGGTGCAAGCAATTCTCCCACCTCAGCCTCCGAGTAGCTGGGATTACAGATGCCTGCCACTGTGCATGGGTAATTTTTTGTATTTTTAGTAGAGATGGGATTTCAGTATGTTGGCCAGGCTGGTCTTGAACTCCTGACCTCGTGATCTGCCTGCCTCGGCCTCCCAAAGTGCTGTGATTACAGGAATGAGCCACCACGCCCAGCCATTAAGTTTGTCGTTATGTGGCCTATCTTGGTGAATGTTTCAAGCAAAGTTGAGAAGATTTTATATTCTGTACTTGTAGAAGAGATTATTCTGTAACTGTTAGATCAAGTTGGTTGAGAATGCTGTTCAGGCCAGCTATATTCTTACCAATTTCTTGCCTGCTTGATCTATGAATTACTGAAGGAGGGGTGTTGAAGTTTCCAACTATAGTAGTGGATTTCTGTATGTTGAATTTGCATATATTGTTAAAAATATTGTGTAAATTTTTCCTTGCAGTTCTATCATATTACACCTTATATATGGTGATGAATTGATCCGTTTATCATATGTATTCTGCTTCTTTTTCCTTGTTAAATTTCCTTGTTCTGAAGTCTGTTTTGCCTCAAGGCAATATAGCTATCCCAGCTCTCTTTCAGTTAGTGTTAGCAAGGTATCTTTCTCCATCCATTTACTTTTCCATTTACTTTTAACCTGTCTCCATTTTTATAATTAGAGTGGGTTTCTGGTAGACAACATATATTTGGATCTTTTTAAAAAATGCATCTGACAATCTCTAATAGATGTTTTTAGTCCATTCACATTTTAAGTGCTTATTAGTATAGTTGGATTAATATCAGCGATGTTTGCAAGTGTTTTCCATTCACTCCTGAATTGCTTGTTTCCCTCCCTTCCCTTTTTCTCCTTTCTCTGGTTTTGATTAATCATTTTCTCTTACTCTCTTTTATCTCCTCTCTTAAAATATCAATTGTACTTAAAATGATTTTGGGGCTGTACTTATATCCCTTTTATCCTCTTTTATATATTGACCTTCTACTATGGAGATGATGACTCAACTCTCCTTATACACATGCATGTGCGCGCACACACATACACACACACCCTTCCTCTCTCTAGTTATCTAATGCAATTAAAGCACAGTTTTAAGTAAATATTTGGCATTTACAACATGAATAACTAATACATTTTTATGTTTAGCTGAGCCATATAGTGCATTTGAATTAAATACATTTCCTTCTTTGTGTAACTTCTTGTTTTTATTAGAGTTAATAGTTGGCTTGTAAAAAAGGACTCATCTTTTGGAGATGCATACAAATATTTATGGATGAAATTATATGTTATCTGGGATTGGCTTCAAAATATTCTGGAAGAGCTTCTGGCTATGATAGACTTAATGTATTCCCAGTCTTCTCTGTCTCCAAGCTGTGACCTTTACAAGTGTTTCTTAGCTTCTCTTCAGTTCCGTCAAGTGAGACAGGAAAGACTGAGGGGGCTGGAGCCAGGAAAATGTCTTCCCTCTCGCGGTGTGGTGGGAAAGGGGATAAGGTCTGTTAAAGTCATGCAGATGCTTCAGGCCTATTATACAATGCTTGCTTTTCTACTCTTTCTCCCGGAGCCACTGGGGGATTTCTCTTATCCCTATCTTGAGCATCTGGTGAGGTTGCTATCGGTAAAACCAAACAAAGTGTGAGGGCCTCCCTAAGACTCTAGGCCCTTAAAGTTTCTTCCTGAACTTCTAACATTTCTTATAGGGCAAGTTATGGGAGTCTACTTTCAGCCCTCAGCAATTCATCAAAATGACCATGAAGTTTTCTTACTGGTTATGGTTCCAGCAGCTTCTAACTCCAGATAAGCAGGTCTCAGCTGTGATGCTGTAGGTGAGCTTGTCTTTCCAGATTTGGAGGTAGTGGCTGGCTTTGTGATCTCAGTTCTCAGATGGGTCCAAGAAAAGACACTGATTTTCAGTTTTCTCAACTTTTTGCTTGTCCTGTGAGTGGGAGCACCAACTTCCCAGCTCTTTACATGTTGGGACTGAAACTGGAAGTGGCGTGATTCGTTTTTCTGTCTTCCATTTCTCTCGTCATCATATTCCTATTTTTTCCTCCAATTTTCCTCTGGTTGCCAATTTGCCAACAAATATGGCAATGCATATTTGTTGTTGCAATGTCCTCACTTGTGAATTCTTTCATTTCTGTCATTTCCAGGTCAGTTACTGTTGATGAACTTTTGTTATGCATATGGGTAATCTTTTCCTGCTTCTTTGCATGTCTGGGGATTTTTCATTGCTTGCATACATTATTGGGTGTTGGATTTTATTGGATACTTGTAAATAGTTTTGGGTTTTGTTCTGGCATGCTGTGAAGTCTATTTGGATCAGTTGAATTGATTAAGGCTTTATTTTTTCTTTTAACAGCTTGAGATATAATTTATATATTCTAGAGTTCACCCATTTAAAGTGAACAGTTTAACTTTGGTATTTTGAGAGTTGTGCAATTGAAACTATAATCTAATTTTCAAGAAATTTTATTACTCTTTCAAAAATCTTGTATCTGCTTATAGTCACTCCCCTAAAACTTTATGTTCCTGCCTACCCTCATCCCAGCCCTAGAGACTTTTTGTCTCTACAGATTTGTTGAGACTTGGTCTTTAGCCTTGTCATGGTTAGGTCCAGAGTTAATTTATTCCCAGTATTAAGGCAATGATATGGTTTGGGTCCATGTGCACCACATCTCATGTTGAACTGTAATCTCCAATGTTGGAGGTGGGGCCTGGTGGGAGGGATTGGATCATGAGAAAACCATTTCTCATGAATGGTTTTGCCCCGTCCCCTTTGGTACTGTCCTCACAATAGCGAGTGAGTGCTCGCAAGATCTGTTGTGCTTAAAAGTGTGTAGCACCCACCCCCACCAACCCCACTTGCTCCTGCTCCTGGCCTGTGAGACATGCCTGTTCCCCTTCTCCTTCTGCCATGATTTGGTTTCCTGAGACTCCCTAGAAGCGGAGCAGATGCCAGCATCTTGCTTCCTGTATAGCCTGTGGAACCACGAGCTAATTAAGCCTCTTTCCTTTATAAATTACCCAGTCTCAGGTATTTCTTTATAGCAATGTGAGAAAGGACCAATACCAGCAATTTCCATCAGAGAGCTCTAGCTGATCTATCACACACCAGAAGGAAGATGAAATATTTCTGGCTCTTTGTGAACTTTGGGAATTGCTTGGAACTACTGTTTCATGGTTTTTTTTCCTGCTCTGATAGTTTCCTCTCTGTATGCACAGATCATCACTCAAAGGCTTATGGAGGCCCCTCTGTTGCTATCGAGTGTTCTTTCTCTCTCTACCTCACCTTCCTGTTCAGTATTCTGTCTCATAAATTCTAGTTGTCTCAGTTTATTGTCTGTCTCCTCAACTCATCCAGACTTGGGGCCTCTGTTTGGGTTTCCCCTCCCTGATCTGCAGACTTAAAACTGCCTCTGGGCACTAATCAAAGGCAACTGTGGTTCTGCTTCATTTATTCATGGTCCTGTGCCATCTGTTGCCTGTCTGAGAATAGCTGTTCCCTATAATTTGGCCAGCTCTCTAGTTGTTTAAGTTGAAAGTGTAGACTCAACCTCTGTCACTCTATCATATCCAGGAACCCTTCCAGGGTATTTTGAAGCCAATCCCAGATACCATATAATTTCATCCATAAATACTTGTGTACATTTACAAAAGATGAGTCCTTTTTATACAAGCCAGTTATTAACTCTAAGAAATACAAAAAGGTACACCAGGAAGGAAATTTAATTCAAGTGCACTGTATGGCTCAACCTTAAATAAAAATGTATTAGTTATTAGTTATAATGTTGTAAATGCCAAATACTTACTTAAAATTGTGCTTGAATTGTATTAGATATCTGGAAAAAGAGGAAGAATGTGTGTGTGTATATACATGTAAGAAGGAGAGTTGAGTCCTCATCTCCATAGTAGAAGGTCAATATGTAAAATTAACAAAACATTGAGAAGTTGCAAATGTTCCTTTAGAAATATAAATGTTAAAATCATAAGAAATAGCAAAACAATTGGAAGTACTTGTTTCTGGAAAAAGAAATGAAGGGTGTATTAGCCTATTTTAATGCTGCTGATAAAACATACCAGAGACTGGGAAATTTATACAGGAGAAAGGTTTCATGGACTTACAGTTCCACATGACTGGGGAGGCCTCACAATCATGGCAGAGGCAAGGTGGGGCAAGTCACGTCTTACATGGATGGTGGCAGGCAAAGAGAAAGAGCATGTGCAGGGAAACTCCTGTTTTTAAAACCATCAGATCTCATGAGACTTACTCACTATCACAAGAACAGCACACGGGAAAGACCTGCCACCAGGATTCAATGACCTCCCACCGTGTCCCTCCCACAACACGTGAGAATTCAAGATAAGATTTGGGTGGGAACACAGTCAAATCACATCATTCCCCCAGCCCCACCCTAATCTCACGTCCTCACATTTCAAAATCAATCATGCCTTCCCAATAGTCGCCCAAAGTCTTAACTCATTTCAGCATTAACTCAAAAGTCCACAGTCCCAAGTCTCATCTGAGACAAAGCAAGTCCCTTCTTCCTATAAGCCTGTAAAATTAAAAGCAAGTTAGTTACTTCCTAGATACAATGAGGGTACAGGCATTGGGTAAATACAGCCATTCCAAATGGGAGAAATTGGTCAAAAAAGAGGGGCTACAGGCTCCATGCAAACCCAAAATCCAGCAGGGCAGTCAAATCTTAAAGCTCCAAAATGATGTCTTTTGATTCCATGTCTCACATCCAGGTCATGGTGATACAAGAGGTGAGTTCCCCTAGTCTTGGGCAACTCTACCCCTGTGCCTTTGAAGAGCACAGCCCCCCTTCTGACTGCTTTCATGGGCTGGCATTGAGTGTCTGCAGCTTTTCCAGGTGCATGGTGCAAGCTGTCAGTGGATCTACCATTCAGGGGTCTGGAGTACAGTGGCCCTCTTCTCGTAGCTCCACTAGGTGATGCCCCAGTAGGGACTCTGTGTGGGTGCTCCAATCCCACATTTTCCTTTCACATTGCCCTGGCAGAGGTTCTCCATGAGGGCCCCACCCCTGCAGCACACCTCTGCCTGGCCATCCAGGCATTTCTATACAACTTCTGAAATCTAGGCAGAGGTTCCCAAACTCCAATGTTTGACTTCCATGCACTCGCAGACTCAACACCACATGGAAGCTGCCAAGGCTTGGGGCTTCCACCCTCTGAAGCCACAATCCAAGCTCTATATTGGCCCCTTTCAGCCATGGCTGGAGCAGCTGGGATGCAGGGCACCAAGTCCCTAGGCTACACACAGCATAGGGACTGTGGGCCAGGCCCACAAAACCACTTTTTCTTCCTAGGCCTCTGGGCCTGTGATGGGAGGGGCTGCTCTGAAGACTTCTGACCTGCCCTGGAGACATTTTCCCCATTGTCTTGGGGATTAACATTGGGCTTCTCATTACTTATGCAAATTTCTGCAGCTGGCTTAAATTTCTCCTCAGAAAATAGATTTTCTTTTCTATTGCATTGTCAGGCTGCAAATTTTCCAAACTTTTATGCTCTGTTTCCCCTTTAAAACTGAATGCCTTTAACAGCACCCAAGTAACCTCTTGAATGCTTTGCTGCTAGAAATTTCTTCCACTGGATACCCTAAATCATCTCTTCAAGTTCAAAGTTCCACAAATCTCTAGAGTAGGGGCAAAATGCCACTAGTCTCTTTGCTAAAACATAACAAGAGTCACCGTTGCTCCAGTTCCCAACAGGTTCCTCATCTCCATCTGAGACCACCTCAGCCTGGATTTCATTGTCCATATCATTATCAGTATTTTGGTCAAAGCCATTGAACAAGTCTCTATGGAGTTCCAAACTTTCCCACATTTTCCTGCCTTCTTCTGAGCCCTCCAGACTGTTCCAACATCTGTCTGACACCCAGTTCCAAAGTCGCTTCCACATTTTTGGGTATCTTCTCAGCAGCACCCTACTCCCAGTACTAATTTACCATATTAGTTCATTTTCACACTGCTAAGAAAGACATACCTGAGACTGGGCAATTTATACAGGAAAAATGTTTAATAGACTTACAGTTCCACATGGCTGGGGAGGCTTCAGAATCGTGGCAGAAGGCAAGGAGGAGCAAGTCACGTGTTAACATGGATGACAGCAGGCAAAATGAGTTTGTGCAGGAAAACTCCCGTTTTTAAAACTATTAGATTTCATAAGACTTATTCACTATCACAAGAACGGCACAGAAAAATACCAGCCCCCACGATTCAATTACCTCCTGCAACATGTGGGAATTCAAGATTAGATTTGGGGGTGACACAGCAAAACCATATAAAGGGGAGGAAGAGTGAGCAGGGCCTGTTGTCTTATGCCATAAAATTCATTCAGTTATTTACCTTTATACTTTGGACATGCATTACTTTTATTAAAAACCTCAACATCCTTGGTATTTGGAATCAGAGTTCTGGGTTCATTCTGGATTCTGTCTCTTCTTGAGGGTTTGACCTCTCACAGCTTCTTTTTTCTTATTTATAAAATGGAGACCGTATCATTGGCCAAGTAAGCTGGTCGTAAAGATCAGAAGGACTAAATGTCCAATGCTGAGCACATCAACTGGAAAATGGGTAAATGCTTTAAATCACTATGAAGAAAATCTGTGTGGCAGAATGGGAGATGCACATGTGGGCATTGTCAGGGGACAGCCCCTATGTTAGGCTCTACTTTGCCCCTCGGACTACCTGTGAGACCCTGGACAAGTTCTTCAACCTCTTTACTACTCATTGTATTCATCTGTCAAAGGAGGATATGAAACAGTCCTCATCTTACAATTATTGCAAGGATTAAAATAGAAAGCAAACTCCCATGCCCAGGTACCAAGACAGGTTAAGTGCCTAATCAATGATGGTTAGTTGTGTTGTATTATTGATGAGATTATATTCACATCATAACAATATGTCATAATATAAAAATTGTAGGTTAGTTTTATTGTTGCTATTCAGTTTCAAAATTATGTTAATGAATATTTGATGACCTGAGAAATCAAATTTAAAAATTATTTAGTAAATAAGGGTAATAAAAAAAGAAGCAGTATTAAATAATAGTACCCAGCCTTCAATCACTGTCTATTCAGGGAGGGAGGGAGGAAGGAAGGAAGAGCTCTTGTTTTAGTTAAGTGAGTACATATAAATAAAAATAACTTGAGGAAAGCAGAGCGAATGTTAGCACTGCTTGTCCCTGGAGGGTCGTCTACAGGTGATTTTCTTTTATTTTTCCTTTGTGTCTTCTGGTAGCTTCCAAATTTGTGTAAATGAATCTCTGTTGCATTTGTCATCAGATAAGAGCACAAAAAATTATATCTGAAATCACAGGTTTGGAATAGAGAAAATAATTTTTCATATTTTACCTTGTAATCATATTTCTGGCTTAGGAGTATCTAAAACCCATTTCACATAACAATAACCACGAAACGATTCTTCTTAGCAATTATTGTACTTTTCTATGATCAGGTACATTTTCTGCAGACACTCTGCATCAGATAAACACTGAGTTCCACTGCATGTAGATAGTAGTGATGTAAATAAAATATGTGTTTGATTTCTTCACATGTGATGCACAATGTAGAAGTAGGCAATGTGGGCTGGAGAAGAGCTCCACAATGTCATTAAAGCCATCTTTCTGCTTGGTCATTCTAGGCGCATGGCTTCCACCCTCAAGATTGTCTCATGGTTTCAGGGTGGCTGCTGCAGCTCCCATCATTTCTTCCTCATTCCAGGTGAAGAGAAGTTTTCAGGGATCTTGGGGTATCACTTTTCTGGCTGGAAATCTCTGTGGCTGGTGGCACCTTTGCCCAAGTTTTGCTGGTGCCTGCTGGGTTCATTCTTCCCACTTGTCCTGGCAGGCTGTGCTCGGCTCACACTACCACCCTAGATCCCATGCCTGCCAAAGGCAGCCAGGCATGGAGTGGCAAGGGGTGCGTGAGTGAGCCAGTGAGGGGTCCAGCCACTGTGCACAGTCAGGCACACCAGCTGCTGCAGTGGGGTGGGCAGCTCCAGGTGCTGGCACGGGCACCAACTCTCTGTGAGGCTGTGGCTAGACCAGGTGCACCACAGGCAGCTTCCATGACTGCCACTGGGGAATGCGGTGGCACACGGAAGCTTGGAGAATCCAGGAACTACTGGGCCCCAAAAAGGAAGTCACAGCCTTGGCTCAGGGGGCTCCCAGGTCTGGGCTCACTGAAGGGCTGCAGCTCTTCTCTCCTCTTCACCCACAACAAGGCGAGCAAGGGGTGTGTTTCAGCCCTGTTTGTGTTGTAGCTCTTTCAGCCTGCCTTCCACAGGTCCCAAGTTCTTATTCTGCGTCCAAGAAGAGTGAAGTACGCAGACAAGTGGAGGGTAAGCAAGGTGAAGAGGAGCTTTACTGAGTGACACAGTAGCTCAGAGGAGGCCCAGGAGTGGGTAGCTCCTCTCTGCAGCTGGTCATCTTGATGTCTGCTCAGTTTTGGCTGAGCCTGGGGCTTGTATGGGCTTCAGAGGAGAGGAAGTGTATGCCAGTTGGTCCATGGGTGGCCATGAGTGGCCTGGAAAAGGCACCACAAGTTCCCACTCTGGTCTGTGGGACCGGCAGCCAGGACTCCAGCCTTCAGATCCTCCCTCCCTTAAGGAGGGCCTGAAGGTGATGCCTCACTGAGGGTCTGTCCCCTTGCACCCAGGAGCCTCTCTGTCTCCTGCTGCCATACATGGCACCCAGGCTGTAGGTGCCAAGAGGCACCTGCAGGCCAGCCAGAAACTGCCCTCAGCACCCCTTTGGTTTCCCTCCTATGCTTATTGGTGTCCAGAGTCCAGAGGGGGCTGAGGCAGTAGGGGGCTGGCGTGTCAACACTGCCGAAAGTGTGTGCACACCTGGCCAAGCTGTGACTTGGGCCTGACTTTGCTCTGAGATTGGAGCAGGCACCAACAGCAGGGAGAAGCCAGGCAGTGGGAGCAGGCACTTCTGAGCCTGCAAGGGCATGGGGGCCTTCCTGGACCCCCGAGAGTGCAGAGATTCCTGAGTCTGCAGCTGTGGTTTGGGAGGCTGCAGCTGTGCCCACGGGGCGGGGCTCCTGCCTGCTCCATGGAGTAGGAGGCCTGGTTCCACGGTCACAACTTGGGCAGCTGTGGCTGCACCAGGGAAGCCCCTGCCCTACCAATCTGGAAGGTGCAGGGCTCCCACTTGTCCCTGGCTCCCACCAGCTCCATGGGGTGTGCCTCCTTGCTTCAGCCAGCATAATGGCAGCAGCCACTCTAGACAGGCTGCTGCTGCCATCAGATGGAGAAAGCAAAAGAGCAAACTATAAAAGATATGTCAGTTCCCTTTAAAGAGCTTTTCCAGAAGCCCCACTTAGTGACATCTGCTTGAAAATCATTTCCCAATTCTCTCTTCCTCATCCCTGCAGCACCTTACCCCCTGTTGGACTAGGAAACGGATTTTTATTGGTAATGTATTTTTGCCAATTTTTTTATTTGTGGTATAATCTTTATACTAAATCTTTATACAGAACTGAGTCCCATGGCCACCCCAGCTTGCAAGGGATGATAAGAAAGGTCATTTTAAATTGAGACACTCTAGTATGACAGAAAGGGAGAAAGGGTTTGGGTAGGCAGCTCGTCTCTGCCAAATTCCCATGTAGCCAGTAGGGAACCAGAGATGGTCCAGCCTCTTCTCTTACAGGGAGAGGAAGCTCCCATCTTCTGCACAGATTTGCGCTTCCTCCTGATAACTCTGTGTTTTGAGTAACAAATAATAATATCAGAAGCAAACGCTACCTGTTACTGTTCTCATTTTTATATCTGAGGAAACTGGGCTTAGACGAGTAATTCCCTCAGAGTTACTAGCTCAGCAAATTCCAGAGTCAGGCTTCTAACTCATCTGTCTGACTACTCGGAAGCCATGTTCTTTCCAATACACCATCCTGACTTCCCTGGCCTGAAAATGGAATCCTTATTTATTTATTCTTTCAGCCATTTCTGTGTGTCATTTGTTTATGGGCATCTAGTAGATATTCAGTAAATGTTTGTTCTATGGATGGATGGATGGATGAATGAATGAATGAATGAGTGAATGAGTGAATGTCTCCTGGAGAGGAGCTCACTGTCTACATGGGGATACAGATCTCATACAGGGCCATCTATAGGTGTTGTGAAGCATTGTGGACGGAAGCCCCCTTTCTGGGAGTGCCTCAGGAAAACTACACAGAGAATAGAACGTTGCACCTGAGCCTGGAGGGCCGAGCAGGCTGTGTCAGCGAAGGGTGTTGCAAGCAGAAGGAACAGCATGTGCTCAGGCTTGAGCTGCAATGCCAGTGCTGTAGGGATTTGATTGTGGCTGGAGAGACGGGAGTGAGGAGGCTCTGAAGCTAAGGGAGCCAGGGTGGGCAGGGCTGGTCCTGGGGGCTGTAGGGCTGGACCTGTATGTCCTTAGGAGGAACCAGTTGAGAAACCGAGATTGGATCTGTGGGTCTCAATCCTGAACATCCAACGGTGGTCACTCCATGTTTTTGCCATAGTATTGGTAACTCCTCACCCACTCTCTTCTCTGTTTAGTTCTCTGTGGTTCTATTTTTGGAGTTTACAAAGTGAACATCCAATGTGATATGTGGAGAACTCTGGTGATTTGTCCTGAAGCTGTTTCATTGTTTTGAATCATGGGAGTTTACTCTTTCCTCTTGGGGACCTGGGAGGATTGACTAGCCAAGGGCTTCCCATGAGTCACTCTCGGCTCTCTGACTCCTGCACGGATTGCGTTGCACTTGTTTTGAAGGCTAGCTAATATGGGAGGTACCCAAACTCCACAGAATTGCACGTCTTGTGTATGTGCGTGTGTGTGGAGGGGGATAGCATGAGATGGATAATCAAATTATTCCCAGAGAAAATAAACTTGAATCTCAGAGGGCTCTGTGAAAGCAGGGACGGATCAATTCCTTCTGCTGTTGATCCACTATTCGACAACTTGCAAATAGAGGTTGTGAAAACAGAATTTTCTCTTTTTCTATAACAACTTCATTTCCATATCTAGCCAACATTCCTTTTGCAAAAAGCCTGAAGTTGTGGCCAGGTAAGCCCTGTCAAATTCAGTGATTTCCTAGTTAATTTTAGTTTAAACTCGGGTGACTGCAGGGTGTCCCCCTCCCTCTTCTCCCATAGATTTCAGTTTTCACGTGGCAAGTGGGTGTCTGGTGCCCAGTTCCACCCTGTGAGCACCTGGAGGCGCGCAGTTTGCCGGTCTGATGTTCTGTGGTTGATCTCTTCTCTACTGGTCACCAGGGCGCCCACACTGTCACCTGTGCTTGGGTCTCCTCGTGATGGCCCTGGAGCCCTCAGGCTTAGCTGAGGCCTGAGGCCTGCACCCCTTTCTGGGTACAGGAAATGTGCTATGCAGGGGTGGTGGATGCTGTGACAGTGTCCTGCCCAGATGCCCCTTGGAGCCCTGGTGCCAACCCCACAGGGGCTGGAACTGCAGTTAGGAAGCAGGTGCCATTTCCTTCTCCAGTTCCCCTGACATCTTAGCTACCTGGGGTTTCTATAATATTCCCTATTATCCACCACCCCCGTGGTTCTGCCTGGAGGGGTTTGGTGTGGAACTCCTTCTGGAACACGCTCCCATCAGCCTCTTTCCCAATTCTCCTCTCTTCCTCGTCCCCGTAGCACCTTACCTCCTGTTGGGCTAGGAAACTGGTTTTTATTTGTAATATATTTTTGCCAATTTTGTTATTTGTGGTATACTCTGTATACTAAGAACCCCTCCCCACCAACTCCTAAGTGTGTGAAACACTTTGAACCCTGTAAGCTAGCCTCTTGCCATTGAATGCTTTGGGCTTCAAAATTGTGTCTTCTGTGGATTTCAAGAGCTTATTTTGGAAGTCAGTGGCTGAGAATTTAACCCTGATCTACACTGTGTCATTCAGAGGGAAGAGTGTGTTTATGGAGTGCTCCTGCCAGCGTGGGGTGGGTGGTGATGGTACAGTGTGCGTAGGGATGGGAGAGACTTTGGTTAGACCGGGATTGTATCCTGTTCCAGGTCAGGGAACCCAGAGAGCTTCTGGCAGTACCTGGTAGGGACTCCAGAGACTGGGGTAAGTGAGTGGATGTCTGAAAAATGAGAACTTACCTGCAAGTTTGTCCCAAGCACAGCTGAGTTACCTTGGACTGAGCACTGCAATCCTTGGAGCCTCTGTTTGCATACTAATAAGTCAGAAAAATACGGAATTCTGCTCCGCCCACCTCACTTAACAGTGCGGGTGGAGGAAAGAAGTGCAGGAGGATTTGTTTACATTGCAGGGCAGAGAAAATCATTGGTGACCGATGCTGCTGAGCCTGGCACTGGGCCCTGATAAACCAAGGAAGGGCCTGGGAGAGCTGCTGTTGTTCCTGGCTGTGGGCACACTGCCCCGACACCATGCCATGGCCCTCGTGACGAGGATGGCTTGGAGGAGCCAGTCCTGACAACTGACCCTGTTGCCAGGGACTGTGAGTAGCACTTAATGTGTAATAACCGTGAATGCCTCACAACAGCTCTGCAAGGTCAGGGCTACTATTATCATCCCATTTTATGGATGGGGAAACTGAGGCATGATCATCCAATACTGGGCGCAGACTCTCCAGTGTGTAGGTCTACTCCATAGAGTAGGACAGTCTACTCCATAAACCTGCATCCTTTTCAGATGACAGGGGTGAGTTGTGGCCCCAGAGGTCCCCATGAAAGCTGTGGACATTGGCAAATGAGGATTCTTTTTTGAGACAGGGTCTCACTCTGTTGTCCAGGCTGGAGTGCAGTGGCACCATCTCCGCTCACTGCAGCCTCAAACTCCCAGGCTCAAGTGGTCCTCCCACCTCTGCTTCCTGAGTAGCTGGGACCACAGGCGTGCGCCACTATGCCTGGGTAATTTCTTAAAAATTATTTCTAGAGGTGGGGTTTCACCATGTTTCCCAGGCTGATCTCAAATTCTCGGGCTCAAGTGATCCTCCCACCTCAACCTCCCAAAGTGCTGGGGTTACAGGTGTGAGTCACCACACCCCACCTGCAAACAGGAAATCAGGGTGCCGGCATCGTCAGGTACTGGTGAGGGCTCTCTTCCGTGTTGCAGACGACCGCCTTCTCATTTTGTCTTCATATGGCAGGAAGGGCTAGCTGGCTCTCTGGCTTCTTCTTATAAGGCTGTATCCTTCATGAGGGCCAAACCTCATGATCTAACCACCTACCAAAATTGCCACCTCCTGACACCATCACATTGAAATTAGGGTTTCAACATATAAATTGAATTTGGGGAGAGGGGCACACACGTTCAGTCCGTTGCTCTGGACATAAACTCAGTGAGGGCAAGGACTGTGTCCTGTTCTCCACTATGTCCTATTACCTAGCACAGGCCCTGCCATGTAATTGCTTAATACATATTGGTTGAATGAATGGGTGAATTCCTAATCATCTGTTTTTACAGAAAAGGGAAACAAGGCTCAGAGAGGTGAACTGACCTGTCCAGACTCGCCAAAATGGCGACAGGCACTGCGAGGCCTGGGACGCTGAGTTTACAGTGGCAAACACACACACGCACACATCAAAAACCTTGCTTCAAGCCATGGTGGAGAGGTGGAGAGGCTGAGACACAAGGATGTGAAGTCCTTCCTGCGTATTCCAAACACATGCAGAAGGAAAGGAAGCCACATGCTTTCAAAGAAGCTTGTTTTCAACCTTTCCGAATCATCTTATTCCAGCACTCGCTCTCTTCAAGTCTCTGCTTAAACATCATCTTTCACTGAGACCTGCCTGACCTACTCTTTGAAATAACAACTTCCTCTGCGCTTCCCTCCAGCTCAGTTCGTCATCACTGGACACACTCCCTATTGATCTGATGGGTTTTTATTGTCTGTAGCCCGACACTGGGCTGTCAGCATCATGGGAACAGAGACTTTGTGGGGCTTGTTCTCAGCTGTATCCCCAGTGCCTAGAACAGTGCCTGGCACCTCCTAGGCAGTCAATAAATAGTTGTGGAATGAATGCAAATGAGTGAATCCATGAAACTGCTTCTTTTTTGGCATACCCTGATTCCTCCCTTAAAAATGTGTATTCTTACAAAGCAATGTTATCACTATAGTCAGACTAACACTCTGCTGTCTGAAAAGGTCAGAGGCAGCTGGAAAAGCTAAAATTAAAATTTAAAAATTCATTAGCATAGATGAGTGTGCAATGATGGGGAATGTTTAGACCTTGGTTAGGGGAGGGAGCCTAAAATCTAAAGGGCTTCTCTGAAAAGAAACTCTGCCTCCCCACAAGCCTGCCAGCAGTAGATGGTGTCCATGTTTTAGGATTTTGGCAATCTGATGGGTGAGACATTGTATATTCAGGCAATTAAAAAACCGTATTGAGGTATAATTAATATATAATAAATTGCACATAGTTAAGATATACACTTTGGTGTGCTTTGAAATGTGGTATAGCTGTGAAACCATCACCACAATCAAGACAATGAACATCTCCATCCTCCACAAAAATTTCTTGTGGCCCTTGGTAATTCCTCCCTCTAGGGCATCCCCTTGCCCACGCCCAGGCCACAGCTTACCTGCTCTATCACTGTAGATTCATTTGCATTTTAAAGCATTTTATATAAATGGAACCAAACAGCATATACTCTGACTTCTTTCACTGAACATAATTATTTTCAGTTTCATCCATGTGTTGCATGCATCAATGTTCATTATTTTAATTGCAGAGCAGTATGGATGTACCATAAATTGTTTACATGTTCACCTGTTGATGGAAATCTGGGTCAGTCTAGGTTGTAGTCATTACAGATAAAGCTGCTGTGAACATTTGTGTATGTCTTTGTGTAAGCATATGCTTTCATTGCTCTTGGATATATATCTGTGTGGAATGGCTAGAACATATGACGGGTGTATATTAAGCATTGTAAGAATCTGTCAAACAGCTTTCCATAGTGCTTGCACCATTTTACAGTCCACTAGCCATGTAGGAGAGTTCCGGTTCCTCCACATTCTCACAAACCTTAAGGGTGGTCAGTCTTTTAAATTTTACTTATGCTAATAGTCAAGCAGTGATTTCTCGTTGCAGTTTTAATTTGGATTTCATGTGTTTGTCTGCCAACCATTTGTCTTCTTCGGTGGAGTGTCTGGTTAGATCTTTTGGGTTGTTTATTATTTTTGAGTTTTGAGAGTTCATGATGTATTCTAGATACAAAGTCTTTGTCAAATGTATGGATTGGGAATATTTTCTCCAATTCTGCGGTTTGTCTTTTCGTTCTTTCAATGGTATCTTTTGAAGAGCAGAAGTTATTAATTTTGATAAAGTCCCATTTGTCAACTTTTTCTTTTATGGATTTTGCTTTGGCGTTTATCTAAGACATATTTGCTCAACCCAAGGTCACATTTTAAAGTGTGTTTTTTTTTGTAGTACATGGTGCAAGCTATGGATCAAAGTTTATTTCTCTTTTCTTGCGCATGCAATTGTACAACATCATTTTTTGAAAAGACTATTTTTTCCACTGAATTGAATTCCACCTTTGTTGAAAATCAGCCATATACATATGAGTGAGTGTATTTCTACATCTGTCTTCTGTTTAGTTGATCTGTTTGTTTGACACCAATAGCACCATTTCCTGATTACTGTAGCTTTATAATAAGTCTTAAATCAGGTTGTGTTAGGTATATATATATTTTTTTCTTTTGCAAAGTAAGTTGTTCTGGCTGTTATAGGTCCATTGCATTTCCATGCAGATTTTAGAATTACGTGTCAATTCTGACCAAAACATCCTGCTGTGATTTTGATTCAGATTGTGTTGAATCTATAGATCAGTTTAGGGAGAATTTACATCTTAATAGATATTGTGTCTTCCAATCCACAAATACAGTATATCTCTTCATTTACTTAAGTGTTTAAAAAAATTTTCCTTCAGCAATGTTTTGTAGGTTTCAGTGTACTTTTGTCAGATTCATCCATAAGTATTAAGTATTGGAATACTATTATTAATCATACTGCCTTTTAAAATTCCAGTTTCTGTTTTTTATTACTAAAGTATAGAAATTCAATTGATTTTTGTTGGTTTAGTTGAATCTTTCAAGCTTTCTAATCTCACTGATTAGCTTTAGTGAATTTTTTGTGGATTCTATCAGGTTTCCTATTTAGACAACCATGGTGTTGTTGAATGAAGACAGTTTTAAATTTTCCTTTCCAATCTGGGTGCTTTTTATTTCTTTTTCTTGCCTTATTTACTGGCTAGAACTTCCAGGACAATGTTTAATGAGTTGGTGAGAGCAGATATAACCCACTAGTTTCTGATTTGCTTGTTCACCATTGAGTGTGATATTAGCTGTGGGTTTTTCGTGGATAACCTTTACTGGATAGAAGAGTTTCCCTTCATTCCTACTCTGACTATGATTTTAATCAGAAATGGACATTGGTTTTTGTCAAGTGCTTTTTCCCATTGAGATGGCCATATATTTTACTTTTTTATCATTTTATAGAGTAAATTACAATGATTGATTTTTTAAAAAACATTAAATCAGCTTTACCTTCTTGGGATAAACTCAGCTTGGTCATGATATACTATTCTTTTTTGCAATCTATTGTTAGTTTCTATTTGCTAAAATTTTGTTAAGAACTTTTGCATCTAAGTTCATGAGGAATAGTGATCTTTGGTTTTCTCTTCTTGTAATGTCTTTGTCTGGTTTTGGAATCAGGCTATCGCTGGCCTCATAAAATGAGTTGGAAAGTGTATTCTCACTTCACTTTTATGGAAGAGTGTGAGAAGAATTAGTATTATTTCTTCCTTAAATATTTGTTCAAATTCTCCCCTTGAACTTTGGTGCCTGGCATTTTCTCTATTGGAAGATTTTAAACTAAAAGTTAAATTTGTTTGAGTATACAGTATCTGTTTCTTCTTGAATAACAGTTGGTAATGTATGTACTTCAAGGAATTTATTCATTTCATCTAAGTGGTCGAATTTATTGGCATAAAGCTGTTCGTAATATTTTATTATTTTAATTTCTGTGGAATCTATAGTAATACCAGTTTTTTTATTCCTGATATTGATAAGCTATGTCCTCCCTCCCTCCCTGCTTTCATTCCTTCTTTTCTTTCCTTTTTTTTTTCTTGAAGGGGAATCTGAAGTCATGGACTTGAGGTTTCTTTTCTAAATATAGGATTTGGTGCCATAAATTTCTCTCTAGTAAATATGTTAGTGACACCCACAAATTTCAATAATGTCGGTTCTGGACTGAGTTCAACTGATTTATTTTCTTCTCTATTTTGCATCACATTTCCTGCTTCTTTACTTGCCCAGTATTCCTTGATTGAATGCCAATCATTTTAACTTGTTGGGTGCTGAATTTTGTATTCTTGCAACTATTGTTGGGCTTTGTTCCGGTATGCGGTTAAGAATTTGGAAATACTTTGATCCTTTTGAGTTTAACTTTTATAATTTATTAAGATTTTTAGTCTATGGCTAATGATTCCTCACTATTGAGACAAGATCGTTCTGAGTCCTCTACCAAATGACCCCTGCCTTCCAAAGTCTTCAAGTCTGGCTGGTGGGAAACAGCACTATTTCCCATCTGTTGTGAGCACTGAATATTGCTCCCTGGAATCCTTTTGGGTGATTCTCTCCCTAGCCTCAAGTACTTTTCTCAACGCATGTACTGATGTCACTCTACTAAATAGTTGAGGATAGCCCCCTGCAGATTCCAGTGTTCTGGCTCTCCATAGCTCTCCTCTCTCCAAAACTCTGCCCTGCAATCTCTTGAGCTCCCCTGGGCTCTGCCTGGGTTCCCTTGCCTGCAGCAGTGTCTGGAAGGTCTCCCAAGGCAGAAATCGGGGCAACTCTAGGCTCACCTCATCTCTTTCCTGCCTTTCAGGGTCACTGTCCTTTGTTGTCTAACGTCCAACATCTTGAAAACTATTGTTTTGCACCTTTTGTCCATTTAAAAATATTTTCCAAGTGGTAAGATAAATCTGATCCTTATTACTATGTGTTTGTTGACAGTCTTAGACTAGTTTTAATTTACCTTTCTCAGATGACAAGGTTATCCTCTTCTCATACAATTAATATGCTTTTTCTTTTTCTGTGAATTGTCTATTCACTTCTTAGCTTATTTTTCTCCAGGGTTTTTCTTTCTCCTGAGGCTTTGGGAAATGCTACAGAGATTTGTATGTTAGGAATAATAACTCTTTTTTAATGTATTATGATTTAAATTAAAAATATTTCTCCAGTGTAATGTTTGTCATTTTAATTTTTGTGTTTTTTGTCATGCAAATGTTTTTAAATTTTTATGTAAAAATATTTTCCCTTATTGCTTCTAAATTATTAAATATATTTCTTACAAAGCAAAAGACATAAATAATGTCTTCCACCTAATGTAGAAACCGAGTAATAGGTGGAAACCAAGTAATACAAATAAGCTCTTTAAACTTCTCCTGGGTGAGGGGCACTAGGTTCTGATATAATAGGTAGATTGTCAATACCCACATTTTTTAGAGAATAATATCTTAGAAATATATTTGCATTGTATATTTGCATGGGTCTATGTTTAAAATTGGTGCTAAAGCTGGATATGGTGAACCTTGCTTGTTGTATTCAATTGTTCTTTCTTTTAAAGTGCTGGTTGTAGTGAAAGGGTCGATGGGAAAAAATTCCAAGCACAGGAACTCAAGCAGACAGGCCTGTAGGTAGAGATGGGCAGAGGCTAAACAGGGAAGCATAACAAGGGAAAGGAGGCGCTGTTACTTACTGAGCATCTGCTATGTGCCAGGCACTGTGTAGCAGACAGGTATAGAAGAGAAAGGCTGCAGTCAGTATGGGCATCTTTGGGGCTACTTTGTTTTTGGAATATCCGGCGTATATTTGGAAAATATCCCTCCTTATGATTTCTGTTCTGGACTGAATGACTGTCCTCCTCCCCTAAAATCTACATGTTAAAGCCCTAGCTCCTAATGCAATGGTATTTTGAGGTGGAGCTTTGGGAGGTGATTAGGTTTAGATGAGGTTATGAGGGTGGGGCCCCCATGGTGGGATTAGTGCCCTTAAAGAAAGACAAAGAGCAGGAGATTCTCTCTCTCTCTCTCTCTCTCTCTCTCAATCTCTCTCTCTCTGCATGCACACGCCAAGGACCATGCTGCACCCTGATCTTGGCCTTGCAGTCTCCAGAACTGTGTGAAATAACTGTCTGTTGTCTCAGCCACCCAGTCTATAATAATTTGTTATAGCAGTCCGAGCTGACTGAGACCATACATGCCTCCCTAAAGCAGAAGCTCACTTTCTCAGTTTCCCTCGACATTCAGGACAGGTAGGTGAGTTGGGCCTCACGAATCAGATGCACTCACATAAAACCTTGATTTGGAAGAGAAAAATAATTGGATGAGGCACGCACATTGACAAATCCACTTTCTGGTATCGATTACAGCAGAGGTTACTTTCAGAGAGGGCAGCAGGGTAGAGGTTCTGGGGTCCAGCCTCCCAGTCAGCACTGGGAGCTGAGATGTCTGTGCTCACTGGAAATGGCAATGGGCGGTCCTCACTGCAGGTGACCAGCCAGGGGATTTGAACATTCATCCTGGATATGGTATTCTTTGAGAAGTCTGGGCGGGGGGTCCTTAATGTCTTTAAACTGGTATTGAGGGAACCTCTGCCTGTTGCCCGTCACTTAAGGCTCACCAGGAAGCTGACGTATTTGAAACTTGCAGCTTCTTCACAGCCGACAAAAATAAAAGGGAGATAAATTTTTTAAAATTCTCCTCTTTTCCCTAGAAAACAGAGATGAGAGAAAACCCTTGTGTTATGGCCATTAACCATTTCCTTTGTTCATTCAAATAGGAATCTAGCTTTTTTTCTTTTTTCTTTTTTGCACCAGACGCTATGCTAAGTGCCAGACCACTGTGAACTGCAGAGGAAAAACCAGGATGTCAGAACTCTTCCACCGGTGGGGATATTAGAGGCCACAAAGCCTCCATCACTCAACGCAATTGCATCCAAAAAAATAATTTTCTGTGGACCACATGGAGGTGAGATGTTTGAGGTTTCTGAACAGGAAGTCCAAACATGTTAATTTGATACATTAGCAGGGTCTGATTATTTTCCCCTAACAAGGTCACAGGAAATTTGTTAGCCCTGCATCAGAATCCTCTGGAAGAAAAATCCTCAGAGGTCACATTAACCCTTTAGTTCCCACTGCTGTGAGGAAGTTTCTATCGGGCAGTGCTTTACCTTTTGATGGTCATGGAAACATCCCAGACTCTCACCTTTATATGATGCCTCCATTTTCATCTATCCATCCATCCATCCATCCATCCATCCATCCATCCATCCATCCATCCATCCACTCATTCACTTAACCAATAGTTGCTGGAGCATCTGCTGTGGGCACTGCTGCAGAATCAGGGATGTGGCAGTGAACAGGACCCACAAATTCCCACCCTTCAATGAGTTAACATTCTCATGTCATTGTCTCACAGCTTCATGCAGCAACTCTCTAAAAGCAGTGTCATTTTTCATACAAAAAAGCGAGGTGCCGATCACGCAGCCTGTAAGCCCTTTCCCAGTCTTTTCTCCACAGAGCAGCCAGGCTGATCTTTTTTAAAAATGTAAATCACTCCCTGCTTAAAATCTTCTAGTGCCACCTCATTGCTCTTAAGAATAAAATCCAAATTCCTTACCAGAGCCTATGAGACCATGAAGGATATGCCTCCTGGCTCCCTCTGTGACCTCATCTCCCCCTTGCTCATCACAGTTCTGCCACATTTGTCTTCTCTTTGCTCTCCCAGGACTCTGAGCAGAGTCCTGCCTCAGGACCTTTGCACCATCTATTTCCGAACACTCTGCTCTCTGTGTATTTCCTTGGCTGATTTCTACCATTCAGGTTTCAGCTCAAATATCACCTCCTCCAGTAGGCCTTTTGGGACTTGTCCCCTTACCTGAATTAGCACACACGCACCCCTCTTTCCCCCATGCCCTGTTTTATTTCTCACATGACTGTGGCAGTCAGCTTTCTTAGCAGCAATATGGACTCCAGCAAACGAACTCTGGCAGATACAGAGGTGGTGCAGGGGAACAAGCTCTTGTTCACAGCTAGATGCGCTGGCTTGCTCTTCCGCCCCTTACTGGCTGCAGGGCATGAGACAAGCATCTTAATCTCTCCAGTCCTTGGAACATGGAAACCAGACCATGTCTTTCCTCTGCTCAAAGCCTTGTAAGGGCTTCCCATCCCGGGCAGAGAAAAAGCCAGGTTCCTTTCTTTGCCCTGTAAAGCCATCCAACTGGACCCATTCCTTGCCTGACCTCTTCTCCCACTCCATCCCCCACTGGCTCTGCTCCAGCCACTTCTGCCCTTGCTGTTCCTTGAGCAGCCAGGAATGCGGCTGCCTCCGGGCCTTTGCACTTGCTGCTTTCTCTCTCTGGAATGCTCTTCCTCCAACACCCATGTGGCTTTCAAGTTTTCATTCAAGCATTACCATCTCAGCGAGACCTTCACTAGTTGCCCTATTGAAAATTGCAGCCCCACCTCCTCCCCAACCCCTGTCCCTTTCCCTCATTGATTTCTCCCCTTAGCACTCATCAGCCTGTCACGTACTGTCATTTGCTTATTTGCTGGTTTATTGTCTGTCTCCCTCCACCACAATGACGGCTCCATGAGAAACGATTTCTGTCTGTTTTGTCAGTGATAACGTTCTAGCATCTAGAATGCAGGCACAGGGTGGGCAGATCGGCTGAATGAATGAGTGGACAAGGTTTGGTTCCTTTATTCCTCTTCCTTGCAGTGGATAGTCAGAGTCCCTTCCTGATATCAGGGTACTGAGTATGGAGTGAGACTCAGGCATTAGATTCCAGCATGCTGCCTGCCGGTGCTGGCCATCTCTGGTCCCATCCCTGCTCAGCTCTTACGCTTGGCTTCCTACCCAAGACAAGCAGCCCAGGAAACAGGTTCAGTCAGTGCTCTTCACTTTGAACATCTGAGGGCTGTGCTTGACGAAGTCTTAAAGCCAGTAAGTATCAGCAGCTAAGCTCTCTCTGCTAGATGGTTAATGCAGAGGCCACACTTAGGCAGCTGCTGGGGAGAGGACAAGGACAGTCAGCTTTAGAATGAAGGACACAACTGACCTCTGCTTGCTGGCAGACGGGGTGGGCTGCAGAGCTGATGAAAACAGAGGCTCCAAGTCCTGTGTGTAAGAACATGCGGGCTCAGTCACACTGCAAGGGCCTGAGTCCTGGGTCTTTTATATCTGTGTGATATTGGGTGTGCTGGTTAATTTTATGAGTCAACTTGGCTGACTCATAGTGCCCAGAGATATGGTCAAACATGATTCTAGGTGCTTCTATGAGGGTGTTTTTGGATGAGATTGACATCTAAGTAGGTGGACTGGAATAGAGCAAGTTGCCCTCCGTAATGTGGATGGGCCTCGTCCAGTCAGTTGAAAGCCTGAACAGCAGAAAAGACTGACCTCCCCTGAGCAAGTGGAATTTTCTGCCCACAGATGGCCTTTAGGCTGGAGCTGTAGCCTCAGCTCTCCTCTGGGTCTCCAGTCTTCCTGCCTATCCTGCAAATTTTGGACTTCCCAGCCTCCTTAAAGGAAATCTCTATCAACATACTGGTGGCCCTCTGTATCCATGGTTCCGCATCTGTGGATTCAACCAACTGCAGATCAAAAATTTAGTTAGACCCGTGAAAGTTGTGTACAGATTTTTCCTTGTCATGATTCCCCAGACAATACATTTAACAACTACTTATGTAGCATTTACATTGTATTATGTGTTATAGGTAAACTACAGATGACTTAAAGCAGTGGTCCTCAGCCTTTTTGGCACCAGGGACCAGTTGCATGGAAGACAATTTTTCCATGAACTGGCGGGGGGGGGTGGTTTTAGGATGATTCAAACCATTATATTTATTGTGCACTTTATTTCTATTATGACTACATTGTAATGTATAATGAAATAATTATACATCTCACCATAATGTAGCATCGGTGGGAGCTCCAAGCTTGTTTTCCTGCAACTAGATGGTCCCATTTGGAGGTGATGGGAGACAGTGACAGATCATCAGGCATTAGATTTTCAAAAGGAGCACACAACCTAGATCCCTCACATGTGCAGTCCACAATAGGGTTTGTGCTCCTAAGATAATCTAATGCCACCACTGATCTGACAGGAGGCAGAGCTCAGACAGTAATGCAAGCAAGTGATGGGGAGTGGCTGTCAATACAGATGACGCTTCGCTCACTCACCCAGCACTCACCTCACTCACCTCCTGTTGTATGGCCCGGTTCCTAACAGGCCATAGGCCAGATGGTTTGTGGCCCAGGGGTTGAGGACCCCTGACTTAAAGTACATAGGAGGATGTGCTGTAGGTTACAGGCAAATACCACACCATTTTATTGTATCTGCGAGGGGTCCTGGAACCAATCTCCTGAAACCAAGGGAGGACCATATATACACATTCTATTGGTTCTGTTTCCCTGGAGCACCCTGAGTAATACAAGGGAAGTCTTTTCATGCCTCAGTGAACCTGGGACTCAGTTTGCTTGTCACTGGTGATACCTCCAGAGCCAGCTGATGTGAGTCCCCACTCCCTCAATGGCTCCTGGCCTTGGGCACATAACTGAACCCCTGCGTGCTCCAGGCTCCTCTGCAAAGTTGGGAGGGTAGTAACAGTGCCACCCTCAGAGGGTTACTGTGAGAATTAAATCCTTTAGTGCCCATGAGTGCTGAAGGCTAGAGATGCACTGGTCTTTACTATCAGGACATAAGGATTGAGAAAATCCATGAAACTGCTCAGCATGTTAGTAGCTTGCTAGGTGAGTGCAGCTCACACCAAGTTCTCGGCACCTGTTAGATGGTACTATTAACACAATATTTATTTGTAAATTACTGAAATCTTATTCACCAGATAAGTATGAATTGAACCCAGACCTACAAAAAGCCTAAAATACTTGGGAAACAATAATTTACCTTAGGAGGTAGTCAGCGGTCTGGTAACCTCAATCAGCTGAAATTTGCTGGCAAATTCAGGAATTGAAAAATCCTAGAGATTCTAGGTCAGAGGGTACAAACTTGCAGTCATGTAGGATGAATAAGTCTAACCTAATGCACAGTAGGAGGACTGTAGTTCATAATATTGTGTTGTATGCTGAACGTTTGCTAAGAGACTGGATTTTATGTGTTCTTACCACACACACACACACACACACACACACAGAGTAACTATGTGAGGAGATTGAGATGTTAATTTGCTTGACTGTAGTTGTCATTTCACCATGTGTATCAGAACATCATGCTGTACACATGAAATAGATACAATAATTAATAAACAACTATCCTAGAGAGATGAAGGGTAAGTATCATACGAAGCCACACACTCGATTCTGCGGGAAGGTTCATGGGATCCTCCTTAGGCCCCATGCCTGCTGGCACAATGTCTGTTGTAAAAGGAAGCATTGGAGAGTGGCCTACCTTGAAACCCCTTGGGATTTTATGCTCAATTTTGGAAGCCTGGCATCCATCCCAGTGCCCCTACAGGTAAGGACTTATGCTTTTATTGAATTGCATGTAATGACAAGAAGTTAGTATCAACTGATGGACCTTAGAAACTAAAGAACTGGCCAGGCATGGTGGCTCACACCTGTAATCCCAACACTTTGGGAGGCCGAGGCAGGCTGATCACCTGAGGTCGGGAGTTCGAGACCAGCCTGGTCAACATGGCAAAACCCCATCTCTACTAAAAGTAAAAAAGTTAGCCAGACGTGGTGGTGGGCACCTGTAATCCCAGCTACTCAGGAGGCTGAGGCAGGAGAATTGCTTGAACCAAGAGGTGGAGTTTGCAGTGAGCCAAGATCACGCCACTGCACTTCAGCCTGGGTGACAATAGCGAGACTCTGCCTCAAAAAAAAAAAAACAAAAAAAAAACAAAGAAAAAAAACACAAAAAACAAAACAAAACAAAAAAACGTAAAGAACTGAATCAGTTCTTCCCATTTCTGTACCATCAAGGGCATTCATTCATGCATCATATATAAGTTCTGGAACACAAATTTCCAGTTGATATTTTTTAATTCAAAAACAAAAGATGGCATAAAAACTCAGCCACATGGGAACATTCCTGAGTATTAAGCTCCCAATGTATTTCACCTTACAAGCATTTATTGAGCTCCTACTATGTGTCTAGAACCACATTAAGTGAGAGGATGTTTAAGATATGTTCTTAGTCTGAAGGAGGTCACAGTCTAGCCAGGTTCACATATTTCACAATATTTATTGGCATGTGAGTAAATAACAAACTGCTATAAAACTTCATAGGTGGGTGAGACCACTGTGGGTTATAGAAATAAGGAAAGGATTCTTTGGGGAGGTAAGAAGTGAATTGAATTATATCACGAAGACTTTGTTGGTGTCTTGGAGGTAACTATAGCACCTCTTTCTTCACCTCCTAGTTTTGAACCAATTAAGACACAGGAGCGAGACAGATGGCGATGAAAATATCACGCTAAAAGGCTGCATTGACCCATGTACCTGAGGTGGGTAGCCACATGGGTTTCCTCCTACTTTCCCCCCTGAATGAGGTAGACTCATTCTACCAGTCATATGTACCACTGACCAGCATAGGTTTCTGAAAGGAATGGCTGAGAGGAGCATGCCCCATTCAGCGAGGAGGCAAAGAGAGGCTACAGATGGCTCTCAAAATCTCTCCCGGAGAATGGAATGGAAATTCTTGGCCTCTGTGGAAACATGAGGGGTAAGCTATACATATATCCTTGTATGACTAGTAAGTTATGCCTAAATTAAATTTGGTTTGGAAGTGTGTAACAAAAGCAGTGATTCTGGATGGGTGTATTAACAACATCATCAACAACAACATCAACATTAATAACATCAACAACATTATCACATCAACAATAGCAGCACAGCAGTAATACCAACAGCAGCAACAATAATAATAGAATAACATCTCAGCAACAAGAATAAAAATAGCAACAATAGTGCTGTCAACCACATCAGCAAGAACATTAACAGTAAAATGCCAACAGCATCATCACAACATCCACAGTAGCAGTGTCGACAGCATCATCACAACACCCATAGTAATGTCAATGGCATCATAACAACACCCACAGTAACAATGCCAACAGCATCACAACATCTACAGAAACATCATCACTAGAGCATCACCAGAGCATCATCACTACTTGCACAGTAACAACATCAATAGCAACATAACAGTATCCAGAGAAACAATATCAACAGCGTCATCACAACGCCCACAGTAAGTGTCAATAGCATCATCACAACACCCATAGTAACAACATTAGCATTATCACAACATCCACAGTAACAGTGTCAACACCACCATCACAGCATCCACAGTAATAGTGTTACCAGCATGATCACAACATCCATAGTAACAGTGTTAACAACATCATCACAACATCCACAGTAACAGCCTCAACAGCACCGTTACAGCATCCACAGTGAAGCATCAACAGCATCATCACAACATCCACAGTAACAGTGTCAACAGCACCATTACAACATCCATAGTACAGCATCAACAACATCATCACAACACCCACAGTAACAATGCCAACAGCATCATCACAACGTCTACAGAAACAGTGTCTAGAGCATCATCACTACTTCCATAGTAACATCAACAGCAACATAACAGTATCCAGAGAAACAACATTAACAGCATCATCACAACACCCACAGTAATAGTGTCAACAGCATCATCACAATACCCATTGTAACAACATTAACATCATCACAACATCCACAGTAACAGTGTCAACAGCACCATCACAACATCCACAGTAAAGCATGAACAGCATCATCACAACATCCACAGTAGTGGTGTCAACAGCATTGTCACAACACCCACAGTAACAATGCCAACAGCATCATCACAACATCTACAGAAACAGTGTCTAGAGCATCATCACTACTTCCATAGTAACAACATCAACAGCAACATAACAGTATCCAGAGAAACAACATCAACAGCATCATCCCAACACCCACAGTAACAGTATCAACAGTATCATCACAACATCCACAGTAACAGTGTCAATAGCATCACCACAACATCCACAGTAACACTGTCAACAGCATCACTGCAACATCCACAGTGACAATGTCAATAGCATCATCACAGCAACAGTAGCAGCACATCAGCAGCAACAGCTGCCGCAAAATGGCAACAACAGTGGTATTAACAATAATAAGAACAGTAGTGAAAACATTGTCATCAGCAACAGCAAAAACATCAGCAGCAACATAATCCGCAGCAACAGCAGCAAAAATAGCAACAGCAGTAGCAGCAGCAGCAGTAACAATAACAAAAACAGCAGCAACACCATCAACAGCAATAACAAAGCTAGGTAGCATTTATAGAGTGCTTATCTCACACCAACCTCCAGGCTAAGTACTGAACATGCATGATCTCATTTAACCCTCACAGGATTTATCTTAAACAGTGGAATAGAGAGAGACTAGATAAAATTATGCCCATGAGATAGGTGTAATCCAGTAAAAAAGGACTCAGTTGTTGAGCTGGGTAGGTCTGGGTTCTAATCCATACTCTTTTGTTATCTAAGCAACCTCAGGCAAGCTCTTTAACTTTCCTGCATTTCAATTTGTAATTTCCAAATGGGGAAAAAAACTGCACCCTGGATTTGTCGTGAGGACTCAGTGAGGTCGTGGGGTGAGGTACTGGCACGTTCCCACGGGGTCACCTGGGTGGGAAGGCATCTTGTCAAATCAGACTCAAGAGGAACCACTGGGAGGATGAGGTTGTGGCTCTGCCCACCCCCTCTCTTCTCCAGTATTCTTTGTCTTTTCATCGTGTTGGTCTCTCCCAGCTGGGAGCTGTCAGAAAAGCTCAGAAGTTGGGGGGAAAGGCAGCCTTTCATCCCCTACGCTTGTCATCCTCAGCTTTTTGCCGATGCTCAGTTCTTTTTTCCTAGGGAAGATAAAAAGAAAACACATAAAACCCCACAAACATAAATGCATCAGACACAATCCTACTTCTTCAAGGCAGAGTCTCAGGAGACTGCCTTCTAAGGGGAAGACAAAGGGAATTGGACCTTTGTCCAACTGGGAGCAGGCTCTGCATGTGTGTTCTCAGGAGACTTGGCACAAAGGCGAAGGTTGGCTCTCCACCTCCCATTAAATGTGGACACATTTTCCGGAGGCCTTGTGTCTGAAGGCAGCACAGTGCCTTTGAGAAGCTGGTATGCTGGAAACAGCACACTTAGAATGAGCACCAAAGAGGATGGCTGAAGCAACTCCCCCACCTTGGCTGACAGAATTAATCTGTGAATATAGGTACTCACCCCTCCTTCTGTGCCAAGCATCCAATCAATGAAATGGTAGTTATTCTTCCCCATTAGCTTCACGAAGTCAAAGTCTGCTTTGTTTGGTTTCCCACTGTATTCACCATTACTGTTGTCCCCAGTAGGTCATATTCTCCCAGAAGCAGAGCCTGAGCCAAGGATTCAATGCAAAGGATTTGTCGAGGAAGTGCTCCCAAGATGTACCAGTGAGGCAGTGGAGGGTGGAGGACGAATAGGGGAGGAGAAGAGACTCAACAAGTGTATCATCTTGGGTGACACCCCAGCCTCATCTTGGTCTTAAGTGGTGTGCTGAAGCAGAGATGATATCTCAGGGTTTGTCCTCTCCAAGGCACAGGTGCTGGGCTTTTGTATTCCCACACTGGTGGTCACTGGCTGTGGGTTAGTGGGGATGGGAAGGGCTGAGAGTGAGTTGCCAAGTTGTTCCAGCTCTCCAGGGAAGGCCCCAGTGCTCACTGACAGGGAAAAAAATTGTTAAAAATTGGTTCTTTGAATTGTGAGTCTTGTGAATTTGCTTCTGGATGTCCATTGGTAATTGATCCACAGCCTCCCAGGAAGTCCTTGTTTTTCTTAGCAACAGGGCACGCAGGAGCTGGGCTGGATGCACAGGGCTAGTAAAAGACTTCAGAGGGGGGTCTGAGCTGGGCACCCTCAGAGTCTGCTATGTTTTTCTTTAAGAATTGAGAGAGCGCAGTAAAAAAAAAAAAAAAAATAGGATTGCATTGATTCTTTTCATGCAGACTCCATGATCTGGACAGAAAGTGACCTTCATTGATGCATTCCAGTTGAGTGAGCACTGGAGACTGTCGCACTGGGGTTTGGGTCAAAGTTCCAGCTGGCAGCAAAGCATTCTGGCTCTGTTTTATCTGCGGCGTCTGCAGTTCCTGTATGTGGAGGGAAGAAGGCTGGTGTTCCCAGGTCTCCTTTTATATAATTATAAAATGAGCTTTTATAATTATAAAAGCAATGCATGAAAATAAACAAAATCAACATTCCCGAAGGGGCTAAAATATGCTATTTTGGTAGGTTGACTATTTCAGTTAAAGGCACTTGAAAAACAGCAGGTGCAAGGAGATCAGTCTGAACTTCATTTTCTTAAAAGCAGAAGATGAAATTCCCGTGTGAAAGATGTCATCCCTACACTAGAGAAAAAGCAAGGTTCTTCTCATCAGGGACAAGAAAGTTGAAGTGGAATGAATTCTGTACAAACAAGCCTTGTTTGACTAAGTCTTGTCATGCTGGCTACTTCTCTATCCAGTTAACCACCCTAGCCCAAGACCTTTTGCCTGATCACATGTTTACAGTTCATAATTCTTTGTCAAATCTGGTATAGAATTAACTGACTCTGACAGCTTCTTTGGGTCTTTATTTCTTTATGAGGCTCCTATGCTATGTAAAACTTGTATTGTGCTTTGCTCCTGTTAATCTATGTTATGTCAATTTAATTCTTGGACCCACCTGGGACCCTAAAAGAGTGAAGGAATATTCTTCTGTCCCAACAGTTTCTGTCCTAAAAGGCTGAGCACCTTCCGATTCACTGTGGAGCCTGCAAATGGGATCCTGAGGGGCCTAATAAACGATGGAAGAAAGTAGCAATTCTTACCAAGGTCAGCTCTCCTGGATTTCTGTCCGTAGCGTCTAGTTGAAAGAAGAAGGTAAAAATTTTTGCATGTTCCTTCTTGCCCAAATTCAACTGACAGGGAAAAAAATTGTTAAAAATTGGTTCTTTGAATTGTGAGTCCTGTGAATTTGCTTCTGGGTGTCCATTGGTAATTGATCCACAGCCTCCCAGGAAGTCCTCGTTTTTCTTATCTCTGTCTTTTTTTGTGTGGGTTGTCATAAGGAGGAAAATTATAATTAATTAGATTTGAGGTAGGAGGCTGGCAGGGCTTGTTTTCTGGTCGTGACCCTGCTGATCTGGTTGAAAGGATATGGTTGAAACAGAAGGCAGTGAAGAAGTCAGCCAAAATAAGCAGATGGCCATGAAAGTGACCTCTAGTTGCCCTCACTACTCATTAGCATAAAGACATTCCCATGGGTGCCATGACAGTTTACACATGCCATGGCAACGGGCCATAGCAATGGCCCGCAAATTACTGTATATGGTTCTGGAAGCTCTCTGCCCCTTTTCCAGAATGTTCTGAATAATCTGCCTCTTAATTAGCATATAATTAAAAGTGGGTTTAAATACACCTGCCAACAGCTTATACATTGCTGACTCTGGGCACGCTGCTTATGGGTTAGCCCTGCTCTGCCAGGAGCAGCCCTGGTTCAATAAACATTGCTTTCTCTCACCACTGGCTCACCCTTGAATTCTTTCCTGGGTGAAGTCAAGAACCCTCTCACGTTGATCCCCAATTTTGAGGTTCACCTGTCCTGCATCAGACTCTCCTGCATCTTCTTTGAAGTCATAAGAGCTTGGCTTTGTCATCAGTGGAAACGTGCTCTTTGGTTTCTATCAGCCTGGGGCCCGAGCTGTTGGGCTTCTGCTCAGCAGTTAGCCAGCTCTCCAGGATTCTGAAACACGAAGTGTCTCTTTGTATGACTGCGCCAGCTCTCAGGAGAGTTTGTCATAATTGTCTCAGGCTTTGTTGCCCTGTTAGCAATGAGGGTCTTTACTTTCTTAGATCCTTGGAGGAAACTTTGAATCTGGGGGGGTGGGATTTTTGTACCCTCTTTATGGATGCCTCTTTTGTCCATGATTAAACCATAAAAGGATGATCAGTTTTGAGTGAAAATTGAAGTAGGTATACCTTTGAAGATTTGGACTTTTGTATCTAAAAGTATTTTTTTAAGAGAACCCTCATCCTAAACAACTGTCCTGTTGGTACAAATGTGAAGATTTGGCTTAAAAGAAAAAAAAAAACTTATATAAATTGTTATCTCAGAAAAAGAGAAACTAACGTAAGTGTTTTTCAAGTTCATGTGGTTTTAGATAATCTTTGGTAAATAAAAACCTACTTAAAGTTTGTTGATTTAATTAAACCAGGCACGTTTGCTGCATTGTCAACATTAAATACAATGC
>NW_012107363.1:56053-56479 GCF_000951045.1 Mandrillus leucophaeus | reverse complement strand
TCAAATAGACGCAATAAAAAATGATAAAGGGGATATTACCACCGACCCCACAGAAATACAAACTACCATCAGAGAATACTATAAACACCTCTACAGAAATAAAGTAGAAAATCTGGAAGAAATGGGTAAATTCCTAGACATATATACTTTCCCAAGACTAAACCAGGAAGAAGTTGAGTCCCTGAATAGACTAATAGCAGGCTCTGAAATTGAGGCAATAATTAATAGTCTACTAACCAAAAAAAGTCCAGGACCAGACGGATTCACAGCCAAATTCTACCAGAGGTACAAAGAGGAGCTGGTATCATTCCTTCTGAAACTATTCCAGTCAATAGATAAAGAGGGAATCCTCCCTAATTCATTTTATGAGGCCAACATCATCCTGATACCAAAGCCTGGCAGAGACACAACAAAAAAAGAGAATTT
>NW_012107363.1:53431-56003 GCF_000951045.1 Mandrillus leucophaeus | reverse complement strand
GGGAACATCACACACCGGGGCCTATCACGGGGTGGGGGGAGGGGGGAGAGATTGCATTGGGAGTTATACCTGATGTAAATGACAAGTTGATGGGTGCTGATGAGTTGATGGGTGCAGCACACCAACATGGCACAAGTATACATATGTAACAAACCTGCACGTTATGCACATGCACCCTAGAACTTAACGTATAAAAAAAGAAAAAAAGAACAAAGGACAATAAATAGTTCTAAATAATAATAAAATAAAATAAAATATGTGTACTTAAAACTAGTTTCCAAAATATTTTTTGCAAGCTAAAACCTTAAAATTATACTTGGTTAAATTAAATGATTGACATTTGTTGAATATCATAATCATTTCCAAATAAGATGTAATACTGAAACATTAATTGCTGAATATAAGTTTAACCTTCTATTCTTTTGGCTTCCTTTCACAGAATAACAAAAGATATTTGGATCAGTTAATAAATATATCCTGTGCCACACCGAAAAATTGTTCAACAATAAAGCATATATATTTCAGGAGTAATGAAATAATATATTCACAAATCCATAGAAGTTTATAATTGTTTATTTCCTGGCTTTCTAGTTTTTACTAGAAATTAAAGTCACTAAGAGTTAAGAATTCTAATACAAAAACTGCTAGAAATCATGAAGGAAATACCTCAATATGAAAAGTTACAATGAAGGTGAGATGTTATAAGGAATAAAGTTGTGTTTTTTTGCTATCGTTGAGGAAAAGAATAATTTTGTCGGTTTCGAGGTTCAAAAGGTTGCTTCAGGATGAATCAATGAATAAAGGATAAAAACTGGATGGATATAAAATGTTAGACAGAGAGAGCTAAAGAGAGGATCTAGTCAAACTGACTAAACTGAATGAATTTATTATAAATGTTTTTAAAATGACCCTTAATATCATAAGCAAACTGATGCAAAACTAGAATTTTGTCTTCTCAATTATAAGGACAAAATTTTTTTTGAGCACTGATCTGCTCTTGATAAGAGATTTATTGAAATGTTTTCCTTTTTCTTTTTCTTTTCTTTTCTTCTTTTTTTTTTTTGTTTGTTTGTTTTTGAGACATAGTCTTACTCTGTCACCCAGGCTGGAGTGCAGTGGTGTGATCTCTGCTCACTGCAACCTCCACTTCCTGGGTTCAAACAATTCTCCTGCCTCAGCCTCTTGAGTAGCTGGGATTATAGGCATGCACCACCCTGCCCAGTTAATTTTTGTATTTTTAGTAGAGACGGGGTTTCACCATGTTGGGCCAGGGTGGTCTCGAACTCCTAACCTCACATGATTTACCTGCCTTGGCCTCCCAAAGTGCTGGGATTACAGGTGTGAGCCACCGCGCCTGACCAAAGTGTTTTTCTTTATGCTTGAAGTAATTTGCCTAGAAAACAGAGATTTTGTGTTTAATTAAAATAATTTCCTGCCCTTCGTATTGTCTTTATTGTCTTTGATTACTTAAGTAAACTAAGTGTTCTCAATATTAAAAAAGCTAAAGTTTTTTTTTTTTTTTAAATGATGATGTAACTTTCTGTATTTGCCTTTGAAATCTTTTGTCACTTTGGTGTTATTTCATGATCTATGATTGTGTTTTAATTAATAATTTTAACTTTTTGATATTTTCAAAAACTTACCAAAATCAAATTTTTAGTTAAATCTATTTGACCTTAAGCTAACTTTAGAATTTTCCAGATGGGTATCTGGAGGATTACAAAAGATTTGTTTTCTCTCCTTATAAAAAGAGAGATATTAAACCAATTAAGCTTATTTGATATATTAAAGTATACAGAAAACACAGTCAAAAATGATATTTAACCTTCATATTATGTTTATATGAATGTATATCATTAATATAAGTGTTCTAAAAATTATATAAAATTCCTAAAAATGTGATATGTTCTAATACATTATCAGTAATGATTCTAGTTAGCATGTTAAAATGTTGTATGTCATAGATATAACCAAATTCCTGGTCAATGTAATCATTATTTTAGTGAACTCTTATCAGATCCTTAACCATGGCCATTTTGAGCTGTCGTTTTTCGCAGACAGCTGTTGTTTATTCTGATTCTTCCTGAAGGAATTTACAAACAGCTACTGTCTAAAGTTGCTCCTTTTTCAAACAGAGTCATAGAAAAAGCCTCTGCAAATACTCTAAAACACAGGTTTTCTAGTAACTTTCAGACCCTATAGCCAGACTGGGTAAGAATTTCCAGAACTCCAATGAAGAAACCGATGGGTTCTTGAAAGTACTATCACAAAATCAGGCAGAATAAGAGTTAATGACATGGGACTAAACAAACCGATGAAGATAATTTTTTATGACTTTTGTCTGTAACGCTGATTATTCTTTAACATTATGCTTTACAGATTTAACAAAAGTTTTCTGTTTTTTTCTCTTAGCTTAGCAAGAGTATAGCTTAGCAAGTTAGTAAGGCATACCTTAGTAAACGTAAAGGAGATATTTATCTTTTTTTCCTACCAGATCCCCCCCAAATTTAGAAACTGTCAGTGAGTATTCTTATTTTCATGGCAATGTGGCTGCCTACATGAGTTCAATAAG
>NW_012107363.1:47327-47871 GCF_000951045.1 Mandrillus leucophaeus | reverse complement strand
TGTCTAAAACACCAAAAGCAATGGCAACAAAAGCCAAAATTGACAAATGGGATCTAATTAAACTAAAGAGCTTCTGCACAGCAAAATAAACTACCGGCAGAATTAACAGCCTACAGAATGGGAGAAAAATCTGAAATCTACTCATCTGACAAAGGGCTAATATCCAGAACCTACAAAGAACTCAAACAAATTTACAAAAAACAAACAAACAAACAACCCCATCAAAAAGTGGGCAAAGGAAATGAACAGACACTTCTCAAAAGAAGACATTTATGCAGCCAACAGACACATGAAAAAATCCTCATCATCACTAGCCATCAGAGAAATGCAAATCAAAACCACAATGAGATACCATCTTACACCAGTTAGAATGGCGATCATTAAATCAGGAAACAACAGGTGCTGGAGAGGATGTGGAGAAATAGGAACACTTTTACACTGTTAGTGAAACTGTAAACTAGTTCAACCATTGTGGAAGACAGTGTGGCGATTCCTCAGGGATCTAGAACTAGAAATACCATTTGACCCAGCCATCCCATTACTG
>NW_012107363.1:46627-47063 GCF_000951045.1 Mandrillus leucophaeus | reverse complement strand
GGAAGAATCAATATCATGAAAATGGCCATACTGCCCAAGGTAATTTATAGATTCAATGCCATCCACATTAAGCTACCAATGACTTTCTTCACAGAATTGGGAAATAACTATTTTAAAGTTCACATGGAACCAAAAAAGAGCCCATATTGTCAAGACAATCCTAAGTCAAAAGAACAAAGCTGGAGGCATCACGCTACACTACCTGACTTCAAACTATACTACAAGGCTACAGTAACCATGGTACTGGTAGCAAAACAGAAATATAGACCAGTGGAACAGAACAGAGCCCTCAGAAATAATACCATACATCTACAACCATCTGATCTTTGACAAACCTGACGAAAACAAGAAATGGGGAAAGGATTCCCTATTTAATAAATGGTGCTGGGAAAACTGGCTAGCCATAAGTAGAAAGTTGAAACTGGATCCCTTCCTT
>NW_012107363.1:44589-46577 GCF_000951045.1 Mandrillus leucophaeus | reverse complement strand
CTTTGACTGGAATATCACATTTCCAGATATGACTAGATAACGTTAAGGAACTAAGGTTGACTTTATGGAGCCAATGCTTATAAAGCTTTCTTGGAAAAGCTGGCCTGGTACCTGGCTTAAAAAGGCCATGCCAGATGTCTGAGCTACAGAGACGTGGGCTAATGATTAGGTGTTATTTTATGTTTCTAAATTTGTGGTAATTTGTTACACAAGAATAAAAAGCTAATACAATAATATACAGCTTTCCAAGCCAATGAAAATAAGTGTTCCTACTTCTTTTGCACAATATTATATTTTTTGCTATTATTTTGATGTAGCAAAATATATTCAAACATATTCCTCTTTATAGACAAAAAAAAAAAAAAAAAGGCTCTTGGCTTTATAGCTGAGTAAGGAATGTCACTTTCCGACAGGCCCCAAACCCTCAGGATGTTTTGGGAACTTCAAGAAGAGAGGAATTCACCAAATCTATAGGTATCCCAGACGAAGTCTAATGCTAAGTCCTTGGCTTGGTTTCCTGGCCTTTAGAGGCTTTTAAAGGTACAATCTGAGATTCCAGCAAAGTAGACTTTTAAAAAAGTCTAAATAATCCATCACTATTCTTTGCTGCACTTATGTAAATAATCAGGCCAAGTTTAATGAGACTACATTATTTGATTAACAAATCAGTTTTATGTTGATTACCTTTGGTAAAAATGCGGTGACCATGTTGCAGGCCTTTCCCTTAGTTCAGCTAAAGACAGGGGTTCTCATCACGTGACCGCGAAAATATAAGTTTGCAGACAAATTGAAGGGTGCGCAGTGCAGGGATTTATTGGGTGAGAAGGAAATAAAGGGGGGAACAGGGACTCTCTGTAAGGCCAGACTTCCTCTAGTGTGCTTCCCACCTCGCACCTTGAATCCCAGGTCCCACACAGGAAGAGGAGGGGCCAGGCTCCTCTGGGCTGCAAACTGTGTGAACTTCTCTGGCTCCACCCCAGTGCACGTTCCCAGTGCACAGGCCAGTTGGAATTTTGCCAGGGATCCCCCTCCCCCCTGGCTGTCTCAGTTTTAAAGAAAAAAATTATATTTCAGGAGAAAACTATACTGTATCCATTGTTAGATGGATACATTAGACCTACTCATTGTTTTTGAGGTTTTTATTTACCTATATAATAGTGACTAGATTGTAAATTCTTCTAGTTTCCTCCAGCATCTGGCTATTAGTATCCAAACTAATATTTCCACTTTTCTCCCACTCTTCTGCTTGGAATCACCAAAAATCAAAACTGTCCTTTTCTGGAATTCCTGTAAGCTGAAACTGGACACTTTAATACAGACTTCAGTGAAGTCACTGTAACAGCTCATATACGAACAACCTTTTCAACATGCAAATGGCAAACCAGGGTAACCTGCCAGATTGTCACTGCCTGTCCCACTCCAGTTGGAGATTCTTTGAACCCAACATCTAGACATCTCAACCAGTGCCCTCTGGACTCCAAGACTTAAAAGCAGAAGATGAGATTCCCATGTGAAAAATGTCCTCCCTACACTAGAGAAGAGGCAACATTCTTATCATCAAGGACAGGATAGATGAGGCTGAAGGAATTCTGTACAAACAAGCTTTGTTAAACTAACCCTTGCCATCCTGGCTACTTTACCCAATTAACCACCCTAGCCCAGGACGCTTTGCTTTATCACATGTTCGCAGTTTGCTATTCTTTGTTCAATCTTGTAACTGACTGTAACTGCTTCTTTGGGTCTCTGTTCCTTTATGAAGTTTCCCAGGCCATACAAAACTTGTGTTACTCTATCTTCTCAGTTTAATTCTGGAACTCAACCAGGCCCTTAAGAGGATGGAGGCGAGTTTTTCCCACAGCAGTTCTGAATGGGATGAAGTGAAAAATAAAATCTCCCCATTGCCACTACACCACCTCCAGGTGAGTCCTGCAGTAGAAATACTGTTTAACTTTTTCTGCTTTTATTTTTTCTGATTATCATCTTTATCA
>NW_012107363.1:35884-39649 GCF_000951045.1 Mandrillus leucophaeus | reverse complement strand
CAGGGCCTGTTGTGAGGTGGGAGTAGGGAGTAGGGATAGCATTAGGAGATATACCTAATGTAAATGACGAGTTAATGGGTGCAGCACACCAACATGGCATATGTATACATATGTAACAAACCTGCACATTATGCACATGTACCCTAGAACATAAAGTGTAAAAAAAAGAAAGATATAATCACCATAATATAATGGGGATGGTAATAAACTCTATTTCTTATTTCATCACCTTGAAAGTGTGCCCGTGGACTCCCATTGTGAAAAATAAGTTGGTTAGCACATTGCCAATTCTTTCTTTTTACTCCATACCACCACTCCTGACTTCTATCAGCCACCTCACAAGCACATCCTCTTTACCGAATACAAGGAAAGCATCTGTGCTTTGTCCATGATTTGATTCTAAAATTTTTAAGCCATTAAAAGCTTTTGCAATGTTATGTTTATATGAATATAATTTTTTACTGATATGGTTTGGCTGTGTCCCCACCCAAATCTCAGCTTGAATTGTAGCTCCCATAATCCCCACATGTTGTGGGAGGGACCCAATGGGAGTCAATTAAATCATGGGGGCGGGTTTTCCCATGCTGTTCTCATGGCAGTGAGTTAGTTCTCATGAGAACTGATGGTTTTATAAAGGGCAGTTCCCCTGCACAAGCTCCCTTGTCTGTCGTCATGTAAGACATGTCTTTGCTCCTCCTTCACCTTCTGCCATAATTGTGAGGCCTCTCCAGTCACGTGGATCTGTGAGTTCATGAAACCTCTTTTTCTTTATAATTTACCCAGTCTCAGGAATTTCTTCATAGCAGTTTATAAATGGACTAATACAGTAAATTGGTACTGGTAGAGTGGGTCATTGCTATTAAGATACCGGAAAATGTGGAAGCAACTTTGGAACTGGGTAACAGGCAGATGCTAGAACAGTTTGGAGGGCTCAGATGAAGACATGAAGATGTGGGAAAGTTTGGATCTTCCTAGTGACTTGTGAATGGTTTTGACCAAAAAGTCCAGGCTGAGGTGGGCTCAGATAGAGATGAGAAACTTGTTGGGAACTGGAGTAGAGGTCACCTGTACTATACAAAGAGACTGGTGGCATTTTGCCCCTGTCCTAGAGATCTGTGGAACTTAGAATTTGAGAGAGATTGTTTAGGATATCTGGAGGAAGACATTTCTAGGTGGCAAAGTATTCAGGAGGAAGCAAAGCATAAAAGTTTGAAATATCTGGAGCCTGATGATGCGGAAGAAAAGAAAAACCCATTTTCTGGGGAGAAATTCAAGCCCACTGCAGAAATTTGCATAAGTAATATGGAGCCAAATGTTAATCAGCAAGACAATGGGGAAAATGTCTCCAGGGCATGTCAGAGACTTTCATGCCTCCCATCACAGACCCAGAGGACTAGGAGGGAAAAATGGTTTCCTGGGCCAGGCCTAGGGCATTGCTGCTTTGTGCGGTCTCAGGACTTGGTTCCCTGCGTCCCAGCCATGGCCAAAAGGAGCCAACATATAGCTCAGGCCATTGCTTCAGAGGATGCAAGCCCCAAGTCTTGGTGGCTTCCACGTGGTGCTGAGCCTTTGGGTGCACAGAAGTCAGGAATTTAGGTTTGGGAACCTCCACCTAGATTTCAGAGGATGTATGGAAACACCTGGATGTCCAGGGAGAACCTCTGTTAGGGCAGTTGCAGAAGGGAAATGGGGGGTGGGAGCCCCCGCACAGAGTCCCCACTGGGACACTCCCTTGTGGAGCTGTGAGAAGAGGGCCAGTGTCCTCCAGACCTGAGAATGGTAGATCCACCAACATCTTGCACTGTGCGCCTGGAAAAGCCATAGACACTTAACTGTCAGCCTGTGAAAGCAGCCAGGAGGAGAGCTATACCCTGCAAAGCCACAGGACCAGAGCTGCCCAAGACTGTGGGAACCCACCTCTTGCATCAGTGTGACCTGGATGTGAGACATGGAGTCAAAGTAGATCACTTGGAGCTTTAAGATTTGACTGTACCACTGGATTTTGGACTTGCATGAGGCCTGTAGGCCCTTTCTGCCATTTTGAGTGAGTGTATTTAACCAATGCCTGTACCCCTATTGTATGTAGGAAGTAACTAACTTCCTTTTGATTTTGCAAGCTCATAGGCAGAAGGGACTTGACTCATCTTAGATGAGAGTTTAGACTGTGGACTTTTGAGTTAATGCTGAAACAAGTCAAGATTTTGGGGGACTGTTGGGAAGGCATGATTGGTTTTGAAATGTGAGGACATGAGATTTGGGAAGGGCCAGAGTGGAATGATATGGTTTGACTGTGTCCCCATCCAAATCTCATCTTGAATTGTAGCTCCTATAATTGCCATGTGTTGTTGTGGGAGAGATCTGGTGGGAGATCACTGAATCATGGGGGCAGGCCTTTCCCATGATGTTCTCATGATAGTGAATAAGTCTCATGAGATCTGATGGTTTTGTAAAGGGCAGTTCTCCTGCACATGCTCTTTGCCTGCCGCCATGTAAGATGTGTCTTTGCTCCTCCTTCACCTTCCACCATGACTGTGAGGCCTCCCCAGCCATATGGAACTGTGAGTCCATTAAACCTCTTTTCTTTATAAATTACCCAGTCTCTGGTATTTCTTCATAGCAATATGGAAATGACTAATACATGTACTGAGCCAAGTAGTTTGGTTAGACCCAAGGAGACGAAGCCACTGGTGAAAATATCAGAGTAGGAAAGTGACTTAGGCCTAGGTTTGAGATCTGGTGTTTTCCTTCACTAGCTGTGTGAAGGAAAGTCATTCCTCATCTGTGTGCCTCAGTTTCCTTTTCTATAAAATAGAAATCCTGTATGTGTGTGCAAAGTGCTTAGTACACTGCTTAGCATATAGTGAACACTCAATATACCTCATTGTTGTTATTAATATTATTGATCTTCTGTGTCTCAATTTCCTAATCAGATTTTTCTCATAGTCCCTTTTTTATTTTAACTTTTATTTTAGATACAGGGAGCATATGTGCCAATTTGTTACATGGGAATATTGTGTGATCCTGGAGTTTGGAGTATGGATCTCTTCACTCTGGTAGTGAGCATGGTACCCATTAGGTAGTTTTGTTTTTTTTTTTAACTCATCCCCTCCTCCACCCTCTAGTAGTCTGAGTGTCTATTGTTCCCATATTTATGTCCATGTGCGCTCAATGCTTAGCTACCACATATAAGTGAGAACGTGCAGTATTTGGTTTTCTGTTCTTGCATTAATTTGTTTAGGATTAGGGCCTCCAGCTCCATCCATGTTGCTGCAAAGAACATGATTTCATTCTTTTTTTATGTCTGCATGGTATGGTATTCTGTGGTGTACACACGTGGCACATTTTCTTTTTTCTTTCTTTCTTTTTTTTTTTTTTTGAGACAGAGTTTTGCTCTGTCTCATAGTTTGGAGTGCAGTGACACAGTCTTGGCTCACTGCAACATCCACTTCCCAGATTCAAGTCATTCTTGCACCCCAGCCTCCCGAGGCTTGCTCACAGCCTCCTGAGGGATGTGAGCTTACAATTCACACCTATAAGCTGGGATTACAGGTGTGAACCACCATGCCCAGCTAATTTTTGTATTTTTAGTAGATATGAGGTTTCTCCATGTTGGCCAGGCTGGTCTTGAACTTCTGACCTCAAGTGATCCACCTGCCTTAGTCTCCCAAAGTGCTGAGATTACAGGCACGAGCCACCATGCCCAGCCTGTACCACATTTTCTTTATCCAGTCTACCATTGATGAGCATCTGGGTTGATTCCATGTC
>NW_012107363.1:29329-30789 GCF_000951045.1 Mandrillus leucophaeus | reverse complement strand
CAATGTTCTGGACCTAATTTTGAATTTGCAATATGTACTCATGTTCTTTAAAGACAGCCTCCAAGTTAGATAAGCTCCAGCCATTCAAAATCTAGATCTGCCCCATTAACTTTATAAAGTCAGTATAACAACATTAACAAGATATAATCACCAGAAAATGGCCCACTCAATTGGGCACTAAGATGACTGAATAGGAACAGCTCCAGCCTCCAGCTCCCAGCGTGAGCAACACAGAAGGCGGGTGATTTCTGCATTTCCAACTGAGGTACTGGGTTCTTCTCACTGGGGCATTTCAGATGCTCGGTGCAGGACAGTGGGTGCAGCCCAACGAGCGAGAGCCGAAGCAGGGCGAGGCATCACCTCACCCGGGAAGCACAAGGGGGAAGAGAATTCCTTTTCCCAGCCAGGGGAAACTGTGACACACAACACCTGGAAAATCGGGTCACTCCCACCCTAATGCTGAGCTTTACCAAGGGTCTTAGCAAATGGCACACCAGGAGATTATATCCCACACCTGGCTCAGAAGGTCCCACGTCCACAGAGCCTCCCTCATTGCTAGCACAGCAGTCTGAGATCTAACTGCAAGGTGACAGTGAGACTGGGGGAGGGGCGCCTACCATTCCTGAGGCTTAAGTAGATAAACAAAGCCGCTGGGAAGCTTGAACTGGGTGGAGCCCACTGCAGCTCAAGGAGGCCTGCCTGCCTCTATAGACTTCACCTCTGGGGACAGGGCATAGCTAAACAAAAAGCAGCAGAAACCTCTGCAGATGTAAATGTCCCTGTCTGACACCTTTGAAGAGAGTAGTGACTCTCCCAGCATGGAGGTTGAGATCTGAGAAAGGACAGACTGCCTGCTCAAGTGGGTCCCTGACCCCCGAGTAGCTTAACTGGGAGACATCCCCCACTGGGGGCAGACTGACACCTTACACCTCCCACAGCCAGGTACAGCTCTGAGACAAAGCTTCCAGAGGAGCAATCAGACAGCATCACTTGCTCTTCAGCAATATTCTCTCTTCTGCAGCCTCTGCTGCTGATACCCAGGCAAACAGGGTCTGGAGTGTACCTTAAGCAAACTCCAACAGACCTGCAGCTGAGGGTCCTGACTGTTAGAAGGAAAACTAACAAACAGAAAGGACATCCACACCAAAACCCCATCTGTATGTCACCATCATCAAAGACCAAAAGTAGATAAAACCACAAAGATGGGGAAAAAGCAGTGCAGAAAAGCTGAAAATTCAAAAAATCAGAGCACCTCTCCCCATCCAAAGGAATGCAGCTCCTCTCCAGCAGTGGAACAAAGCTGGACAGAGAATGACTTTGACAAGTTGAGAGAAGAGGGCTTCAGTTGATCAAACTTCTCAGAGCTAAAGGAGGAACTACAAACCCAGCGCAAAGAAACTAAAAACCTTGAAAAAAGATTTGATGAATGGATAACTAGAATAACCAATGCAGAGAAGTCC
>NW_012107363.1:17895-29279 GCF_000951045.1 Mandrillus leucophaeus | reverse complement strand
TTTTTAAGAAATCTCCAGACTTCTTCCCACAGTGGGTGTACTAATTTACATTTCCACCAACAGTGAATAAGTGTTCCTTTTCTACTGCAGCCTCACCAGCAACTGTTGTTGCCTGGCCTTTTAATAATAGCCATTCTGACTGATGTGAGATGGTATCTCATTGTGGTTTTGGTTTGCTTTTCTCTGATGATTAGTGATGCTGAGCATTTTTCCGTATGTTTTCTGGCTGTATGTCTTCTTTTAAGAAGTGTCCGTTGGTGTTCTTTGCCCATTTTTTATTGGGGCTGTATGTTTTTTACTTGTTGATTTGTTTAATTTCCCTATGAACTCTGAATATTAAACTTTTGTTGGATGTGTAGTTTGTGAATATTTTCTCCCATTCTGTAGGTTGTCTGTTTGCTCTATTGATAGTTTCTCTTACTGTGTGGAAGCTCTTTAGTTTAACTAGCTGCCACTTGTCTATTTTTGTTTTCATTGCAATTGTTTTTGGGGACTTAGCCAAAAATTATTTGCCAAGGCCGGTGTCGAGGAGAGTATTTTTTAGGTTATCTTCCAGGATTTTTAGTTTGAGGTTTTACGTTTAAATCTTTAATGCCTTTTGAGTTAATTTTTTTATATAGTAAAAGGAAGGGGGTTTTAATCTCTGCATATGGATAGACAGTTATCCCAGCACCATTTATTGAATAGGGAGTCCTTTTGTCATTGTTTCTTTTTGTCAGCATTCTTGAAGATGAGATGGTTGTACTTGTACTTGTGCAGTTTCATTTCTGAATTTTACATTTTGCTCCATTGGCCAATGTGTCTGTTTTTGTACCAGTACCAACCTGTTTTGGTTACTGTGGTTTTATAGTATAGCTTGAGGTCAAATAGTGTAATGTCTCCAGCTTTGTTCTTTTTGTTTAGGATTGCTTTGGCTCTTTGGGCTCTTTTTTGGTTCCATCTAAATTTTAGAATAGTTTTTTTTCCCCTAATTCTGTGAATAATGATATTGGTAGTTTGATAGGAATAGCATTGAATCTATAAATTGCTTTCGGCAGTATAGCCATTTTTATACTGATTCTTCCGATCCATGCGCATGGAATGTTTTTCCATTTATTTGTGTGGTCTCTGTTTTCTTTCTGAAGTGTTTTGTAGTTCTCCTTGAAGAGATCTTTCACCTCCTTTGTTAGCTGTATTTCTAGGCATTTCATTTTCTTTGTGGGTATTGTAAGTGAGACCATGTTCTTGATTTGGCACTCAGGCTGGACATTGTTGATGTGTAGAAATGCTCCTGAATTTTTACATTGATCTTGTATCCTGAAACTTTACTAAATTGACTTATCAATTCTAGGAGCTTTTTGGCAGAGTCTTCAGGATTTTCTAGGTATAGAATCATGTCATCAGCAAAGGGAGATAGCTTTTCTATTTGGATGCTTTTTGTTTCTTTCTCTTGCCTGATTGCTCTGGCTAGGACTTCCAGTACTATGCTGAACATGAGTAGTGGGAGTGGGCATCCTTGTCTTGTTCCAGTTCTCAAAGGGAATAGTTTGAGCTTTTGCCCCTTCGGTATGATGTTGACTGTAGATTTGTCATAGATGGTCTCTGATTATTTGCGGTATGTTCCTTTAATCCCCAGGATGTTGAGAGTTTGTATCATGAAGGGATGCTGGATTTTATCAAAAGCTTTTTCTGTGTTTATCGAGATGATTGAAGTTCTGTGGAATTTTTTCTACTTATTCCTTCAGCTCTTTTATTGAATTTTCTATTTTGGCAATAATTGGAAAAACTTTTACTGATGCATAATAGATGTACATAGTCTTTGGGTAGAAGTGATCATTTAATACATCCATATAATGTGTGTGGTCTCAGATTTCTCCGTGTACTTGGGATACCCATCACCTTTCAAAAATTCCTTCATATTCTTTCATCCTTTTTCAGAGTAGCTTGTTCTATTGTTTTATGGCTGCAATGTCTTCTCAAATCTTTTTGAGGAGATGAATTCAATCTTTTAAAGTTCTCTTCTCTTCCCCAAATCAACTATGCCTTTTGTGGAGAGCGCCTCTGTGTGTATCCTGCCTGCTCCCTTTCCTTTGTGCTATTGATTCCCCCCAGTGCCTGGGTGATCTCGGCCTGTGCTTTCAATTGATCAATAAAGGACCACCCTGATGAACATAGATGGCCCTATGGATTCTGCCATGCTTGTGTGGCTGTGTGTGGTCTCTCAGCTTCCCCAACAAGTGGAAGATTGACTGAGTTTTCCACCTGGGAATGGGGCCTCTCAACCAGCAGGCTTGATGTCAGTCTGTACACACCAAGACAGACAGAGGAGGTGAAGATTCTTGCACATGTAAACTCCACCAATACCTACAATTAGAAAGTTTGCCTTTCTCAGGAGTATCTTTCTGTTTCTCTAGAAAGCAGAATTCCAAGGTCAGTCTTAGAAAAAAATGATGCTACTGCTTGGGTGAGGGTGGAGGGAATGATGTCAGGTTCACTGATGCCAGGCAGTTCTACAGACATTTTTCAAAAACTTTTTATTTTAAAATCATTTTAGTTGTATCAAAGAGCTCCAGTGATTGCACAAAAGAGCTCTTATATACCCTTCACTCACCTCCCCCTAATTCCAGCATCTTACATAACCATGGCACATTTGTCAAAACTAAGAAATTAGCATTGAGACGTTACTATGAACTAAATTATAGACTCATATGTATTTCACCAGTTTTTCCACTAATGCACTTTCTCTGTGGCATGATCCAATGCAGGACACCTCATCGCATTTAACTGTGAGGTGTCCTTCATCTCTTGTCATCTGTGTAATTTCTTGTTTTGTTGTCTTATCGCTCATGATTTTGATACTTTTGGTGAGTGATGGTCAGGTATTTTGTAAAATGTTCTTCAATTGAGGTTTATCTGATGTGTTTTCATTAAGAAATGAAGCTGTGGATGTTTTGGAAGTGTATGACAGAACGGAAGTGCCCTTCTCATCATATCTTTTCAGGGAATAGATGATATCAACGTGACTTTGTCTGTCAATGGTATCTTTGATCACTTGGTTAGGTGGGGTCTGCTGGGTTTCTCTACCGTAACATTACTTGTTTTCTTTTTCCATGCTCTATTCGTTAGAGGTGAGTCTCTGAGTTCAGCCCATAGGGTTCCAGGATGACTACCATGCTTTTTCCCTGTACATCCCCCTGGCAGCTCCTGATTGGTAGATGGATTGGTTCCCCAGCCAGGTTGGGTAATGAGTGCATTTTCTGAGACCTTGGACATGGAAGACACAGTAGACTGTCTTTCTCTTTCTCTCTCTCTCTCTCTCTCTCTCGCTCTCTCTCCAGGTGCCTAATTTTTGGAATTAGATACCCACTGAGGGCACTTTTTCAGTTCATCATGTACAGAAAGCTACTCTCTGGTATGAGAGAATGGGTCTGAGAGAATCCCCTTTGTGAAAAGGGGATAACAATATTGGCCTTGCAGAAACCTGAGGATCAAATGAGATGATCCAGGCAGAGCACGTGGCCCAGGGCCCAGCATGTGGTTGGTTCTCAATAAACATCAGTTTCCCTTTGTCCAGGCTCTTCGTGGGTCCTCCACCTCTGATGCGCTGAAGCCTGGCAAGTTATAGCCACCATACAGTGTAAACGACTATAAGCTAACTGTTCACAGAAGGGGATTTTATGTGATGAAGCAATAAGAGAACACAAAGTTATCATTTCTGTGCCTTTTGTCTCTCTTTGGTAAATCAAAGCTAGAGAGGTCTATGTGGGCACCATTGCTAACAGAACTGTAATGATTTCTCTCAAATCCGATGAAGTCTCAGTTTCCCTCTGTTAAGAGCTATGTGTTTAGCCAACGTGTCTTCTCCCCTTTCCTTACAGAACTTCAATGTTGGCCACGTGTATCTCTCATTTCCACATCACACAGGGCAAGGGGGTGCCGATCTCCTGGTTCAGAGAGTGGATTGTAATTGGCATAAACCAATAATAGCAATCCCAATCCCCGTGCCTATGACTGGTTCAGGATGGGCATGTGACCCACATTTGACCAGTGAGTTATAAGGGAAAGTCTGGGGCACTCTGGGACAAACTTCTCTTCTTTGAGAGAGATCCGTAGGAAGGCAGAGCCCCTTCTATGTCCCCTGAGTGCTATTCTGTCTGGATAGTACGTGCATGTCTGTGGCACCACCTAAAACCATGAGGGCTGCCAGCTTGAAGACAATGCCAGCACATTAAGGACATCACCGCAGTGAGATGGACTAACCTGGGCTCTGATGGTGTTGATCTAAACCCCATTCTGTGCCATGGATTTTCCCTCCCTTGGACTCATTGTTTTGTTGTTGTTGTTTGTTTGTTTGTTTAGAGATCAGGTCTTGCTCTGTTGCCAAGCCTGGAGTGCAGTGGCGTGATCATAGCTCACTGCAGCCTCAATCTCCTATGCTCAAGTGATCTTCCTGCCTCGGCCTCCCAAGCAACTGAAACTACAGATGCATACCGCTGTGTCCGGCTAATTCTTAAATTTTCTTTTTGTAGAGATGAGGTCTTAATTTGTTGCCCAGGGTGGTCTTGAACTCCTGGCCTCAAGGGATCCTCTTGCCTAGGCCTGCCAACATGCTGAGGTTACAAGGGTTGAGCCATTGTGCCTGGCTGGACTCCTTATTAAGTGGGATAACCCTTATTCTCCTTTAAGGCAGTCGGAGTTGGGTTTTCCATTGCTTGTAGCAGAAAGCAAATAGATACAGTATACCTTTAGAAAAATCCTCTTGCAAACAAGCAATCTTTTCAGAAGACCTCAGTGGAGACTCTTACTAAGATCTCCTTTCAGCAAGGCTGATGTTTTTATCTGAGAGGTAAAGTATGGGAATCAGGGAGTGAAGGGGAAGAAGAGGCAGGATATGGGCGTTGGGCAGAAGGAAAGCCAACTCCCTAAGAAGAGAAGCAGATGGGAGAAAAGAGCTCAACCCAAAGCTTCTAAAGCTTTTATTGCTCTTGCAAGAGAGATGAAGGACATGTGTCACAGAGTATATTGCGTGTCAGGCAATAGGAGCTCTAAATACATGATTTTATTTAATCTGTACGCTGGTTTTCTAACATATTATTACTGGGGCTCAGAAATCTCTAGTTACTGGTCCAAGGTAACACAGCCAGATCATTCTGATGCTAAAATCCTGCTCCTTTCCTTTATCACCTGAATCCAACCTTCAAGTTCTCCAGAAATGTCTCAAATCCATCTGTTTGAGAGCCACTGTGATGTAGTGGTAGATCATGGTGATATGCTCTACATCACTGATCCATCTACATCTTCAGGCTTCCCCCACTGAGCCACCCCGCCATGGTGTCTCTCCTGGATTGCTGTTTCATCTATCCAACTGATATCCTCCCAGTTTCTACCCTTGTCCCTACCCCTACCCCATTGTCTTTTGTCTACACAGTAGCCACTCCCCTCCTTAAACAGTTCAAGGGCATCTCATCACACAAATCCAAAATCTTCCCTGGGGTTCCCTAGGACTTCCATAATCTGGTCCTGCTTGGCTCAGCAGCCACATCTGTACCAATTTTCAGTCAACTCACTAAGTTCCAGCACCTTGGCCTCCTTACTGTTCTTGGAAGAACTGAGGGTAACTCTGAACTCAGGGCCCTTTGCCTGTTGGTCTTCTTTGCCTGGAATGCATCCTCCATCATCTCTTTTCCAACTTGCTGGTCTTGGCAAAGGAGGCGTTCATTGAGCACACCAAGGTAGCTCCCCTCTCTGGGTCGCCCTGTTATTGTGTGGGCAGGTGGGCCAGTGTCAAGACCTTAGTAACATCCAGAGCCCTCCAAGATGGAGGTTTGGAGGGCTCTGGGGCTAATACTTCAGAGGTATAGACATAAAATGTCATATAGAAAAGCATATCCACCAATACATTCTTGTCATGACCACAAAGAGTGAGCGGGGAAACTCTATGGAAGAAGATGTCTAGAAGGCAAGTGAATACATTCTGGGTTATTTGATTTTGGTTTCTGTGAGAGAATAGGACTCTCTGACAGCTTAGAAGGGAATCTCTGCACATTTTCCTCTGCCAGTCGTGTCTGTACCTTACTCATTTCTCCCACAATGAAAGAGAAATGTCCCTTCTGATAGGTCTGAACCTGAGCCATTGATGGGGCCACTATTACTAATGGATTGGGCTGCTGTGCTTGGCACCCTTGAGTCTGCTGGTACCAAGGTGAAATTTTGGGATGATTCCAGGGCCTTGCTAAGGCTTTGGTACTGTGCTTCTTGCTTTGACTTGACCTTCAATATTGATATAGTCATTTTGATTCCTATTTTGAGGTTTCCCTAACTCTCTTGGGAACATGGTGTGGTGGTAGGGAACAGAAAAGAGCTTTGAGACAGATGGAGAAAGCTGATTGGTCAGGCAGGACTCAGGTTTCTCTTGGTCTTAGCCAAAACTCTGTTAGAGAACTTCCCAACCTCACTCTTAATTGTTAAGGATTAAAAATATGATGCGTGTCTTAGTATGTTTAGGCTGCTATAACAAAAGATCATAAACTGAGTAGTTTATAAATGGCAGAAATTTACTTCTCACAGTACTGGGGGCTGGGAAGTTCAGGATTATGGCTGATTTGGTGTCTTGGCAGGATCCGCTTTTTGATACCTTTTCCCTGTGTCCTCACATGGTAGAAGGGGCCAGAGAGTTCTCTGGGACCTCTTAGGGCATTAATTCTGTTTATAAGGGCTCCACCCTTATAGCTCAGTCACCTCCCAAAGACCCTACTTCTCAACATCATCACCCTGGAGGTTGACATGTCAACATATGAAATTTAAAAGGACACAAACATTCAGACTAAAGCAATGTGTGAAATTAATTTCTATTTAGAAAATGCTATTGAATTAAGCACAGAAGGTGGTTGCACAAATGGATTTTTAGAAATAGGATGATGCAAGGATGGCAGCTATGTTGCCTGGGAAAGGCTCATGTGTGACTCGCCACTCCCCCTGCTAGGTGGAAAGAATTAGAAAACGTGTGTTGAGAGTGGCAGGGGATAAACATGAAACACAGAAACACCGACAGGGAAATCCATTAATCATGTTTGTGATCACCCAGGAAGAAACAGATATCTGTTCTTTGTGGCAGTCGCTAATGGAAGAGACTGTGCTGTGATTTCATGTTTGAGATGGGAAGAGGAAAGGGGACAGATAGCAAATGATGCCACAGAAGAGGCACAGTGCGTGGGCTGAATCATCAAGGTGACACGTGTTTGCTAAACGTGGCTCAAGTTAGGGGCTGGGGTGAGCATGTCTGTGCAACTTCCGTATCCACTGAGGACCCACCCTGAGGCAGCTCTGTGCTGGGGGCTGCCTGTGCACAGCCCACCCTATGGAGCCCACAGCCTCCAGCGGGGAGAAGTGGGGCACAAAACCATCAACTGGGCAATGTGACAAGTGCCATGGAAACCAAACTACATGAAGCAGAGACTGTGTAGCGGACTTCTGGGAGGGCCTGGTTCCATGGGAGGACGTTCACAAGAAGAGGGTGACTGATACGATTTGGATTTACGTCCCACCCAAATCTTATCTATTTATGTATTTATTTATTTATTTTGAGACAGAATGTCACTCTGTCACCCAGGCTAGAGTGCAGTGGCGTGATCTCAGCTCACTGCCATGTCTGTCTTCTGAGTTCAAGCAATTCTCCTGCCTCAGCCTCCTGTGTAGCTGGGATTACAGCATGCACCACCACTCCCGGCTAATTTTTTTGTATTTTTAGTACAGATGAGGTTTTACCATGTTGGCTAGGTTGGTCTCGAACTCCTGACCTCAGGTGATCCTCACGCCTCCCAAATTGCTGGGATTATAGGCGTGAGCCATGGGACCCGGCCCGAATCTCATTTGAAATTGTAATTCCCAATATTGGGGGAGGGGCCTGGCAGGAGGTGACTGGATCATGGGGGTGGATTTCCCTCTAGCTGTTCTCCTGATAGTGAGTTCTCTCACAAGATCTGGTTGTTTAAAAGTATGTAGCATCTCTCCTGCTTTACTCTTTCTTTCTTTTTCTCCAGCCATGTAAGACATGCCTGCTTCCCTTTACCTTCTGCCATGATTCCAAGTTTTCTGAGGCCTCCCCAGCCAGGCTTCCTGTACAGCCTATGGAACTGTGAGTCAATTAAATCTCTTTTCTTTATAAATTACCCAGTCTTAGATAGTTCCTTATAGCAATGTGAGAACGGACTAATACAGAGACTTTCAATAATACTGACCTGGGAAGTGTTATTGGTTAAGGCTCCAGTTTGGAAAAAGCTCAGGGGTCAACTGGTGAGGGCAAATCGACTATACATTCCCCTGCAAATTCTTCCCACTGGGAACCCACAGGGCTGAATTGCCAAGCTCTGAGACCCACTGGCTTTTGCAGGTGAGTGAAGCAAATGTGCATTTGCCATCCGCCCACTTAGTGTCCCAGATGTGTCTTCTAGATCAAGGCTCTGCAACTTGTTCTCTAAAGGGCCAGGCGGTAAATATTTTCAGCATTGTGGGCCACAGGGTCTCTGTTGCAGCTGCTCAGCACTGCAGTTGTAGCAAGAGAACAACCATAGACTATACAGAAATCAACAGGCATGGCTGGTCTGGCTACAGACAAAAGTTCTAGATCCTTGTGACTCACAGCATGGGTCCTGACTCGGTATTGTCAGCATGTCCTGGTGCACCACTGGTCTGCAGCTGGTCCCGGTGCACCTGAATTCCCATTCATAAGGTAAATCCTAACACAGATTCTTGCGTGGGAATGGGTTTCTTTAATCAGATTGCTTTCTTGGCAGTGCTTTACTGGGAGTGGAGGTTCGGATGAGGGAAGGGCGAAACTCATTTGGAACTTGGAGATCACGGAAAGGTGGCTCTGAAGGGGGTGAATGGGGACTGGGCATGCCACTGGAGGGTAGCCCCTGGGAAAACACTGGGACCTGCAGAGGAAAAAGCTCTGGGAAGTGACAGTGGAGCCAGGTGGAAGACAGGAGGGTGCCAGAAGTAAGTCGTCCCTAAGCAGAGTTTGTTGATTGCTCCTTTAGGAGCCAGGCACTGTCAGGACAGGAGGGTGGGATCAGGAGATGGACATGAATCTGACCCGGCTTCTTTGAGGGAGCCTGAAGGTGAGGAGGGTGAGGCATGGGTGAGAGTAACGTGATGCTGCAGTTGTCAGCAAGCAAAGGCATGATGTAAAGCAAGCAGAGCCATGAGTGACAGCAAGTGTGTGCGAGAGTTCGTGGAGGAGGTGGCGTCTAGCTTGGGTGGGTGGTGCCATGAGCCCCAGAAGACATCATGGGAGAAATGGAATTGGCCTTTGAGAAATGGGAATTTTAACATGTACAGATGAGCGCTGAAAGGCATCCCCAATAGAGAGGACAGGACGAATGAAAGCAGGAAAGTGGAAAATCAAAAAGTCGGTATGAAAAGGAAAATACTGGTTTATTGGCACCTGTGCGTGTGTGCTGTATAAAGGTTTGAGTGGTAATGTGAGGGAATGTTAAAGTGTCTTTCTCTTGATGAAGAATTTTCTGTACTTTTTCCTTAGTGAATAGATGGTACCTTAGGAAATACAAAATAGTAACAATAATCATGTAGATTGTGATCAAGTTAGGTAGAGTCTCGAATTGCCAAGCTAAGTTTGATTTCATCTGTGGGCTGTCATTTCATCATTGGCTTGGTGTCCACACCACCAACCATGGCCATTTCTGTGTTTCTAATTAAACTTGAGTCTCTTCACTCTAAGAGGAACGTGGCCCATCCCACCCAACCCTGAAGTAAGAACAAAGTGGTGAGAAGGAATGTCCAAGAAATAAGTTTATTCCAAACAAGAAATGCCAATTTGAACAGAACCAGAAAATCTGGTGTTCCTAGAGCAACTTCCAGCTCCTGCCCCTAATTTGTGAACTCAGCCCAGTAAAAAAAAAAAAAAAATCTTAAGAGCCTCCAGGGTCACAGTGAGGAGAGGAGCAGGCCCATTATTTCCTGGGGGAGGTGGGGAGTAGGTTGGTTGTTGATGGAGACGTGAAGTAAAGAAAAGTGTGCAAAACAAGTCGACTGACGAGGACCACACAATCCAGAAATACCCTCAGTTCAAAGGAGGAAAACAATGACTATTTCTTTTTTTTAAAACAAAAATATAAAACCTCATCATACATTAAAATGTCTTTTAATAAATCTAAGAGATGACATGGACAGCCCCAAGGATTGAATAATCATGTAAAAAGTGAACAATGGAAGGTGGATGAAAAAATAAAAACACAATCGAACTTCAGCAGGATGTAACAAATATCAAAGACTCCAGGAAGACCATTTGGAAGAATCCTACACAGGAGGCTTGTTTGCACAGAAAACTGACCTGCCAGGTGAGTGAAGGAAGAAAGTATCTAAATAATGATGATAATTATGCTGACAAGAAAGGCCATTCAATGAGTCATCCAATGCTTGGGGTTACACACAGGATCTTCTTTAACCCTGTAACTCCCCTGCAACGTTAGTTTTACCATCCTCATTTAAAAATGAGGAAACTGCCATTCAGAGCGATTGCATGCTTTGCCTAAGGTCTCCCACTTACTAGCCAGCAGGGCTGGATTCTGAACACAAACCTGACTCCAAAGTCGAAGCTTTCCCTGCTTATCCCAACATCTTCCAGTTCAAAGGCAAGCTTCTCCCTGAGCAGATCGTAGTTTGCTTTTTGTGTGAACCCATTTTCTTCCTGAAATAAACTTTCTAAGCACCCATGCTTCCTAATGTATAAAGAGGGAGCCGCCCCACCAATACAGATGGGGTACTCTCTGTAAGAAGATGCTGACAAGCTGATTTTACACCCTTCCCAGGAGAGAACACCCTGAAAGCCGATAGAGTTGGAGAGTTCTGCTGCAGGTCTGGGCTTTCGGGCCAGTTGGATGGGGTGCTGATTACACTCTGTAGGAGTAACCCGACTCTCATCTGAATGGACACCTGTGTGCCATCCCAGCACAAAGGATATGGTGGTGGTGAGGACTGCTGAAATGAAAAGGGTGGTCTTCTTAAATGAGGGGAGGAGCGAGACTGCAGCACTGAGACCTTGGGGACAAGGCTGGTCTGCATGCTGCACCATCTTACAAGGTCAGAAGGACTGTGGCCTGCCAGAGAATGCACATGAAGACACTTCAGGTTTTGTTTCAGGATTTGGGAGTGTTGTTTTCACAGAAGGGGCCAAGATATCAGGTATTTATTTTGCTGTCGGGGCTGTGTTTTTCGAAAGTGCTCTCTAACAAGCTAGGATGTGCCAAATTGCAAAGTCATGACGGTTTAATTGCTTTGGGGAATGGGGGTTCACTTCACATATTAAGGTTGCATTTTGCACGTAAAAATGATTTTATAAATATCAGAGGTTTTTCATGTTTCCTATCTAATTGGGCTCTCCCCAT
>NW_012107363.1:13560-17845 GCF_000951045.1 Mandrillus leucophaeus | reverse complement strand
CGACTGACGAGGACCACACAATCCAGAAATACCCTCAGTTCAAAGGAGGAAAACAATGACTATTTCTTTTTTTAAAACAAAAATATAAAACCTCATCATACATTAAAATGTCTTTTAATAAATCTAAGAGATGACATGGACAGCCCCAAGGATTGAGTAATCATGTAAAAAGTGAACAATGGAAGGTGGATGAAAAAATAAAAACACAATCGAACTTCAGCAGGATGTAACAAATATCAAAGACTCCAGGAAGACCATTTGGAAGAATCCTACACAGGAGGCTTGTTTGCACAGAAAACTGACCTGCCAGGTGAGTGAAGGAAGAAAGTATCTAAATAATGATGATAATTATGCTGACAAGAAAGGCCATTCAATGAGTCATCCAATGCTTGGGGTTACACACAGGATCTTCTTTAACCCTGTAACTCCCCTGCAACGTTAGTTTTACCATCCTCATTTAAAAATGAGGAAACTGCCATTCAGAGCGATTGCATGCTTTGCCTAAGGTCTCCCACTTACTAGCCAGCAGGGCTGGATTCTGAACACAAACCTGACTCCAAAGTCTAAGCTTTCCCTGCTTATCCCAACATCTTCCAGTTCAAAGGCAAGCTTCTCCCTGAGCAGATCGTAGTTTGCTTTTTGTGTGAACCCATTTTCTTCCTGAAATAAACTTTCTAAGCACCCATGCTTCCTAATGTATAAAGAGGGAGCCGCCCCACCAATACAGATGGGGTACTCTCTGTAAGAAGATGCTGACAAGCTGATTTTACACCCTTCCCAGGAGAGAACACCCTGAAAGCCGATAGAGTTGGAGAGTTCTGCTGCAGGTCTGGGCTTTCGGGCCAGTTGGATGGGGTGCTGATTACACTCTGTAGGAGTAACCCGACTCTCATCTGAATGGACACCTGTGTGCCATCCCAGCACAAAGGATATGGTGGTGGTGAGGACTGCTGAAATGAAAAGGGTGGTCTTCTTAAATGAGGGGAGGAGCGAGACTGCAGCACTGAGACCTTGGGGACAAGGCTGGTCTGCATGCTGCACCATCTTACAAGGTCAGAAGGACTGTGGCCTGCCAGAGAATGCACATGAAGACACTTCAGGTTTTGCTTCAGGATTTGGGAGTGTTGTTTTCACAGAAGGGGCCAAGATATCAGGTATTTATTTTGCTGTCGGGGCTGTGTTTTTCGAAAGTGCTCTCTAACAAGCTAGGATGTGCCAAATTGCAAAGTCATGACGGTTTAATTGCTTTGGGGAATGGGGGTTCACTTCACATATTAAGGTTGCATTTTGCACGTAAAAATGATTTTATAAATATCAGAGGTTTTTCATGTTTCCTATCTAATTGGGCTCTCCCCATGATCTTGTAATTTGAAGTGGGGCAGAAGTGTTTCACCCCTTTGGCAGATGCAGAAAACTGAGGCACAGAGAGGGCGTGACTTGTCTGAGGTCACACAGTGAATCAGTCATGGAGATGGGACCAGAACCCAGGCTTCCCAGCTCCAAGTCCGGGGCTCTTTCTGCATCTGATGTTTTCAGGGGCAAGACAGGGACCTTCCGGGCATAAAGAGGGGCTCTGGGTGGGCAGGGCAGAGACGAGTGCAGTCCTGTTGAGCAGCAAGAAGTGTGGGCTTAGCTGCTGCAGCCGCGGGTGCAGGTGGTGGTGAGAAGGTTGTTGTTGCACCCATCCTGGAGCTTGCTTTGGGCCTGGCCTCCAGCTCGGCTGTCGGTGTCCAAGAGCTGGCTGCCCTGTCCCTGCTGCCTCCTGAGCCTGCAAACAAGCACAGATCTGAGTTAGTGGTGCGGCACGGGGTTGTGGAGGCACGTCCAGGAGACACACTGGGCAGTCAGTCAGCTCAAACCCGCCCCTGCCTGGAAGGATTGATCATTAAAGGCATCCAGGGTGCTGTGGACTAGAGCCAGATGGGCCTGGGATCAAAGCACAGCTGAGGCGCACTTGGGTGGGTTACTTAATGCATAGACCCTCAGTTTCTCTGTCTACAGAATGGAGATAATAATTCCCATCTTGTGGCTCCTTGTGATGCTTACTTGAGATCATATATTTATATTTTTGTTTACATCATATATTTATATTACCCAGGCTCACAGTCAGTAAAGGTGGTGAGTCCCAGCTGTCATTCATTCAGTATACATGTATTAACTGCCCACTAGTGTACCAGCCACCATGTCTAGGAGCAGGGGATCCTCTGGCAAGCCAAACAGTTATATTCTTTGTCCTCAAGGAGCTCAATGTCGAAAGGGGAGACAGGCACTAATGAAATAATCCCACAAGTAAATATCCAAACAGTTAAACACAGACTTACAAAATATCCTATTACAAACTATGTTGAGGGGGTGTGATTCCGAACACTGCATTTCCTAGCAGTTGGCCACTTGGTCACCTTTCACGTGTTGGAAGATGTCAGTGTCCCTCTGTTTCTGATCTTCAAGTTAAAGTTCAGTCACTATACCACAGCTGTCACTGCCTGTGGATGGCGGCAGCAAGTACGGAATGGAGACATTTAAGGAGGCAGTGAGAATTTTTAGAGCAGGGAAGAACTCAACTCACATCCTGGCTCGCCGCACTTTCTACTTGGGTTATGTTAGTCAAGTTGCTTTATCTTCTTCTTAGCCTCAGCTTTCTTATGTAAAACTAGGAATTATATCGTTCACTTTGCAGGAGGCTGAGGGGATCATAGACAATACATGTAAAATATCTAGTATAGGGCTGGGAATAATAATAATTACTCTTAGTTCTACCTTGTTCTGAAAAAGAGGTTTTAGCCTGAATTTTAAAACTAGTATGTTTCTTTCCAACAGATTGCAGAGCGGGTTGTCAACACCTGTTGTCTTGATTTAAATGAAAGAGCTGTTTCACGCAGCAAGCCTCTGTGTATGCTTGTTATATGCAGGGTCCTCAGGGTTATCCTAAGATGACTACAACAGTCTATGCTCTTAGACAGGTCATGGTTGTGTGTGTGAATGTCAGTGTGTGCACAGTGGGAATGCCTACTGTTTGCAACAATGCTGGTACTTGAATAAGTCCTTCAGATAACACTGAAATACCAGCAGCAACACTGTGTTTCATAAGACAGTGAATTGGTGGTTCCTTCCCCCAATCCTTCATGCAAAGGCCCAGGACCACGGTGGGCAGTTCCTCTGCCACCGTGGCTTGCAGCTCTCCAGATAGGGCAACTGGGAAAGGTGGTCATGGTTAAAATACATCATCCTAGTGAAGTGGGCAGGAGCCAGAGGACAGAGCTGGGAGGCTCCATTCGGGTTGAGGCCTTGGTGATGGGATATTTCCTCTTACCCTCAGTTGAAGAGGTGGCTTATCATCCTTCTTAGTAAAAATATACTTTATTTTCTGTCTGTGTTGGCATTTATTTGGACTTTTTGCCTTCAGCACTTGTGTTTAATTGGCTTTTGTGTATTTGACATTAGACCAGAACATTCACAAAATGGGGCTCTCAAAGTTCAAAGGCAGGCCAACATATTTTCTGGGACTCCAGCTGGTAACATGTTCAAACACTGCAAGGATTATTTAAAGAGTCTGCGTTCTTAAAACTGAATTAAAATACCATGACTATAAAATCATGGATTTCAAATAAGATATGATACCTCATTGATATCTTGAGGCTAAAAAAAAAGAATCGTTCAGTACTCAAAGATTGCCTCACTACAATATACTGTCTTAAAACTAGTTGAAATTCTTTTCTCTCCAGAGCTCTTCCCATCCTTCTCACAATTTCTTTTCTTTATCCTTCTCTAAGCTAAACTCTCTTTGTCCAAAACTCCTTAGCTAGTCTGACATAATATCTATGAAGAACGCTTGCAAACCAGCAGAAATGAAATAAAATCACTTTGATCTTCATGCTGTTTTTTTTTAAAGCAAAGAAAAAATTTCCATGTAAAAGACATTCTCTTCATACTAAAAAGGAACTGCAACATTTTGATCTTCAAGGACAAAGACTTAAGACCAGGAAAATATGATGCAAACTCTGCTATAATAAAATAACTTATCTTTTGGGCCTCCTGACATAATTTAGTCACATTATTCTTTGTCCAATTCAGTATATTGGCAACTTAAACTGCCTTACCCCAAATTTGGTTCACAGCCTTCATAAGACTGTCTAATAGGCCAGATGTGGTGGGTTAAACCTGTAATCCCAGCCCTTTGGGAAGCTGAGGTGGGTGGATCACCTTAGGTCAGGAGTTCAAGGCCAGCCTTGCCAACAAGGTGAAACCCCATCTCTACTAAAAATACAAAAATTAGCTGGGCGTGGTG
>NW_012107363.1:6396-8905 GCF_000951045.1 Mandrillus leucophaeus | reverse complement strand
GCTATTTAAAGGTGGTTTTAAAATATAGATCTAGCAAGAAAATAGAAACAAGATATAAAAGAATCAGTAAGTAGGAGAGAAAGATGTGAAGAAAGTTATAGATATGAAGGTAAATTTTTGGTAAGGAAGGTTGCAAAGAAAAGAGACTAATTTTGAATAAGAAAGAATCTTGTGTGGTAAATTTTTGTCCTAAAATAAAATGACTGAGTTATTTAAGGAGGAGGAGGCAGAAGACAAAGCAGAATATTTAAGGCGTATCATGCATGGTCTGTGTGAGTCACAGAAAGGCTTGTGAAAGGGAAATGTATGAAAGTAATGTTGTATGTGATCAAGTTGGCTACAATTAAAAGGAATTATTTGTGATAACCTTTCTAACAATTGAGCTTTGATATTCAAAATACATTAGCAAAAAACTACAACAAAAGGTTCCCTATATTTAAATTAAAAAAGATGTTTTTGAAGTATTGATCTGCTCTTAATAAAATTGCAAGATGTTTTTATTTTTAATTCTGGATTCCAAGTCCAGAGTGTTCACCATTACACCATAAAATTTTACATTACTTTTTTTTTTTTTCCCAGACGGAGTCTTGCTCTGTCGCCCAGGCTGGAGTGTAGTGGCATGATCTCGGCTCACTGCAACTTCCACCTCCCGGCTTCAAATGATTCTCTTGCCTCAGCCTCCTGAGTAGCTGGGATTACAGGCATGCACCCCCCAAGCCCAGCTGATTTTTGTATTTTTAGTAGAGACAGGATTTCACCATGTTGGTCAGGCTGGTCTCAATCTTCTGACCTCGTGATCTGCCCACCTCAGCCTCCCAAAGTGCTGGGATTACAGGCATTAGCCACTGCACCCCGTGAATCTTACATTGATTTTCAATTCTAAGGTATTTTTCTTATTTTTTTTTTTTGAGACAGGGTCTTCCTCTGTCACCCAGGCTGGAGCACAATGGAGTGATCTTGGCTCATTGCAACCTCAACCTCCTGGGCTCCACTGATCCTCCCACCTTAGCCTCCATGTTGCCCAGGCTGGTCTCGAACTCATGAGCTCAGGCATCCCAAATGGGATTATAGGTGTGAGCCACCACACCTGGCCTAAGATCTATTTCTTCACAGTAATCTTATTCCTGAGATCTATTTAATTTCCCTAGTTTCAGGTTAAAAGTGCTGTTCTCTTCATTCAAAATGGTAATTTCATTCTTGAGGTAATGTTTTACTTTTGAAATTTCCCAGAGGTTCAACTTTTGCTATACCTCCCTGTATGTGCCTTCGGAGTCATACGTCTTTGACCTCAGTTTTTTTCTCCCGTTCCGAAGGCCTGGGATGAGAATTTTTTCCTTCAATGTTTTTGTCAGCTCCCATGAAATCTTTCTCTGGTTCTAACTCTGCTGTTACGGCCTGATGCTGGAACATTTATCTGAAGGTCTAAAAAAGGCAATGTTTTTCTTCAGTATAACTTAATTCTGTGCTCTTGGTTTTTCTTGATATGTCTGAGTTTTTCGTCATAACCAGAAACCTCAAATGTTGTTACTCAGAGCCATGTATTCCTCTGCTTAAGGTACTAGTTTTCTTGTTTACATTCCTTTATACTTTAAGTGTATACTCATATCATTGGATACATTATTTCTGTGTCCTATACTTCCAGGTTATCTAAATGAGCTTCCTGTAAGGAGAAACAATCACACTGCAGAAGGTTTTTCTTTATCTGTTTGGTATTTGTCCTAAGAAAGAAAGATTTTATGTTTTAACAAGATAATTTTCTGTGTGGCCTTTATTAGGTTTTTATTGCATAAGAAAACTGAGCTTTGAAAGGGTTTGTAGTTTTCTGTATTGCTTTTGGAGTCTTTTGATTATCGCTTTGGTTAAGTGACTATTATTTCACAGTGACATGTGATTCTGTTTTGATCAAATGTTTTGAGCCTTTTAAGATCTTTAACAAACTTCCCCATAATCACATCCTACATTAAGGGTTTTTTTTTTTTTTTTTACTTAAAATTGACTTTAGGGTTTTCTAGTTGGACGCCTGGAAGGTACCAAAGGATACATCTCTCATCTTGCAGAGGCAGTAAATGATTAGGTTTATTTGATAAATCATATAAGAAACACTGTCAAATGACAAATGATCTTATTTCACTTACATTTATGGACATGTTGTTGATATGAATGTTTCAATAATTATGTAAATTCATAGAAATCTGATAGGTTATCAGGCATAATTCTGGTTATTTTCTTAAAATTCTACATATAATAGAAATATCTGTGAGTATTCATATGGTAATATGGTTATTTGCATAAATCCAATAAAATTCTGCCCTCTCTTTATAGTTGAATACAATTTCAAACATGGGGTATGTTATCAAGGTTTTGACTGAAATGTCATATTAAAAATATGCACAAAGTACCTGATTTTAAGCATCCCCATCTTATAATGAGTAAATAACAATTGTCACTTCCTGGTGGGCCCAGGAACCTTAAGACTTGTGATGGATAATATTGAGTGTCGACTTGACTG
>NW_012107363.1:5707-6346 GCF_000951045.1 Mandrillus leucophaeus | reverse complement strand
TTTTATGAAGTTCATGTCACTTAAGTAAATCTTTGGTAAACTAGTTGGTTGAGGCAGGGGAATCGCTTGCTGGGAGGTGGAGGTTGCAGTGAGCCAAGATCGTGCCACAGCACTCCAGCCTGGCAACAGAGCAAGATTGCATCTCAAAAAAATAAATAAATAAATAAATAAAAAGTAAATAAATAAAATAAAAATAAAATTGTTAATGAAATAAAATTAAAATGTCTTCATAATTGTCTACATACATTTTTTTTTGCCTGGGTTTACTTGTCAGACAGTTTTATATTTTGCTTTTTCTATATGTTTTAAGATCATAAGGCTATGAACCCAGCCTAAAACAAAATGATCTTCCTGCAATTACTTGATGAATAGAATTTAGTATTGCTAATTTAATAAAAGCAGACATATTTTCTGAGTTATTGACAGGACACCATGCATTTAACTTTAGGGTTTTTGCTTCGGTAAACAATTGATATTTACAGGCTAAAAAATTATTAATAGAGAATAACTTGAAATGATGATTACCTTTGTCTAATATCTCAATTCTCATAAGTAATTTAGGTAAGCTGTAAAGCAGAAAAATGTAAACTGGACAAATGTCTATAAGTAAACTTTTCATGTGATTTAAAATCTTAAGGT
>NW_012107363.1:0-2262 GCF_000951045.1 Mandrillus leucophaeus | reverse complement strand
TCTAAAAAAGGCAATGTTTTTCTTCAGTATAACTTAATTCTGTGCTCTTGGTTTTTCTTGATATGTCTGAGTTTTTCGTCATAACCAGAAACCTCAAATGTTGTTACTCAGAGCCATGTATTCCTCTGCTTAAGGTACTAGTTTTCTTGTTTACATTCCTTTATACTTTAAGTGTATACTCATATCATTGGATACATTATTTCTGTGTCCTATACTTCCAGGTTATCTAAATGAGCTTCCTGTAAGGAGAAACAATCACACTGCAGAAGGTTTTTCTTTATCTGTTTGGTATTTGTCCTAAGAAAGAAAGATTTTATGTTTTAACAAGATAATTTTCTGTGTGGCCTTTATTAGGTTTTTATTGCATAAGAAAACTGAGCTTTGAAAGGGTTTGTAGTTTTCTGTATTGCTTTTGGAGTCTTTTGATTATCGCTTTGGTTAAGTGACTATTATTTTACAGTGACATGTGATTCTGTTTTGATCAAATGTTTTGAGCCTTTTAAGATCTTTAACAAACTTCCCCATAATCACATCCTACATTAAGGGTTTTTTTTTTTTTTTTTACTTAAAATTGACTTTAGGGTTTTCTAGTTGGACGCCTGGAAGGTACCAAAGGATACATCTCTCATCTTGCAGAGGCAGTAAATGATTAGGTTTATTTGATAAATCATATAAGAAACACTGTCAAATGACAAATGATCTTATTTCACTTACATTTATGGACATGTTGTTGATATGAATGTTTCAATAATTATGTAAATTCATAGAAATCTGATAGGTTATCAGGCATAATTCTGGTTATTTTCTTAAAATTCTACATATAATAGAAATATCTGTGAGTATTCATATGGTAATATGGTTATCTGCATAAATCCAATAAAATTTTGCCCTCTCTTTATAGTTGAATACAATTTCAAACATGGGGTATGTTATCAAGGTTTTGACTGAAATGTCATATTAAAAATATGCACAAAGTACCTGATTTTAAGCATCCCCATCTTATAATGAGTAAATAACAATTGTCACTTCCTGGTGGGCCCAGGAACCTTAAGACTTGTGATGGATAATATTGAGTGTCGACTTGACTGGGTGGAAGGATGCAATGTGTTGTTCCTGGGTGTGTCTGTAAGGGTGTCGCCGAAGGAGATTCACATTTGAGTTGGTGGACTGGGAGACTCAGACCCACCCTCAGTCTGGGTGGGCACCATAAAAGCGGGCGGAAGAACACGGGAAGACCAGACTAGCTAAGTCTCCTGGCTTCCATCTTTCTCCCATGCTGGATGTTTCCTTCCCTTGAACATCAGACTCCAAATTCTTCAGCTTTTAGATTCCTGGACTTCCAGTTTTAGATTTGCCAGGGGCTTTGGAGCCTTCGGCCACAGACTGAAGCCTGCCCTATCGGATTCCCTACTTTTGAGGCTTTGGGACTGGGACTGGCTTCCTGGCTCCTCAGCTTACAGACGGCCTGTTGTGAGACTTGGCCTTGTGATCGTGTAAGTTAATTCTCCTAATAAACTCCCCTTCATAAATCCTATTAGTTCTGTCCTTCTAGGCAGCCCTGACTAATACAAGACTCTAAGTAAAATCTAAAGTCTGCCTTGGTGTGGCTTCCTAGCCTCAAGAGACTTTAAATCTGAGATCCCTATATGATCACTATAGAGAAAAAGTTTCCAAAGAAAAACCATAATACACCTGTTAGTGGGTTGTAACTCTGTACATTGTTTTTGAATTCTTGTTATCTACCTATACACCAGCCTAGGTCCTAAACTGGAATTCTTCCAATTCAACTTTCTTTTTTAAATAAAATTACTAAAATGAGACTTACTTGTTCCTAAAGCCTGATACACTGAAACTAGATACATTTTAAGGAGCAGGTTTCATGCCTCATGTGTGGGCCACAAAGAAGGCTCACCAAGCTTCCTGATGCTGTAACCAGAGACATTTAAACTGCAAACCAAAATAAGAAGGGCATGTTTTCCACACTGTAAACAGCTTATCCTAAGGTGTCAGCACAAGACTCCATATCAGAATAAGACTCTTCCCCTCCCGGATGCTACCTTTTTCATTTGGCAGGATAATGCTGTAATTCACATTTCACAATAAGTAATTGCTCTAGGCAGCTTTGACAATAACCCTCGCACAGCTTTCTGGTCAAGTTATATTAGTGATTTCTTTTGTCAAGTTGACATTTTCTTCTTTAATTCAACCCAGTCATAAAATGTGACTCAATGGCTCCAACATGTCTCACCCAGTTTCCCCCAC
>NW_012107362.1:0-1380 GCF_000951045.1 Mandrillus leucophaeus | reverse complement strand
CTCTCACCCCAAGCCCAGGAGGGTTATCAGTGAGCAAGGGAGAGGGAGGATCTTGGTCCTATTTTACTTCATTCTGAACAAATGGAATCTAGCGTAAGAGCTACTTATGTGGTCTAGTTGCACGGTACTCCAAATGCTGCTGAGCCTAATGTACTTTTGCAGATCCCGTATGTACTCAGGTGTTAAATGTAAAAGAATACTTACAAATGGAATTTCTCAATGACAAATTTTAAAAGGAAGGAAGAAGAACTCTCAGGTTTTGCTTACATGTAAAAGGAACCCACCATTGGATTAACCACAGTCATGGCTTCCTGCCCGAGTCTCCATGAGATAGCTCCCTGTTGACTGTAGCCCCAGCCCAGCCCTGTCTATCTCAAGCCATTTCACACTGAATCATAGCACACAGGTCTGGGACTTGAGGATACTTATCTGACTGAAGCTTAACTGAGATGAATCATCTTTATAAATCTATTTTGGTCCACTGATAATTGCTTTTTAAATGAAAGCTTTTTTTTTTTTTTTTTTTTTTTTTTTTTTTTTTTGAGATAGTCTTGCTCTGTTGCCCAGGCTGGAGTGCAGTGGTGCAATCTCGGCTCGCTGCAACCTCCACTTCCCGGGTTCAAGCAATTCTCCTGCCTCAGCTTCCCGATTAGCTGAGACTACAGGCAACTGCCACCACGCCCAGCTAATTAAATGACAGCTTTAAAAAGTCTTCTTAAAAATAGAGAACATGTTCCCTTTCTCATTCTTCTATAAGGTGTTGAAGTCAATGAGCATTTTATCTTAAGAGGCAGATATTTATTTATTTATTTCTATTATTCTTTTTTATTATACTTTAAGTTCTAGGGTACATGTGCACAACGTGCAGGTTGTTGCATATGTACAGATGTGCCATGTTGGTGTGCTGCACCCGTTAACTCGTCATTTTCATTAGGTATGCCTCCTAATGCTATCCCTCCCTGCTCCCCCAACCCCACAACAGGCCCCGGTGTGTGATGTTCCCCACCCTGTGTCTCATTGTTCTCATTGTTCAATTGCCATCTGTGAGTGAGAACATGCGGTGTTTGGTTTTCTGTCCTTGCAGCAGTTTGCTGAGAATGGTGGTTTCCAGCTTCATCCATGGTATTTGGTTTCTTGTCCTTGCAGCAGTTTGGTGAGAATGGTGGTTTCCAGCTTCATCCATGTCCCTACAAAGGACATGAACTCATCCTTTTTTATGGTTGCATAGTATTCCATAGTGTATATGTGCCACATTTTCTTAATCCAGTCTATCATTGATGGACAGTGGGTTGGTTCCAAGTCTTTGCTATTGTGAATAGCGTGGAGGCAGATATTTATATGGGATAAAGAGATCTTGTTTTTACTCTTAATGTGACTTGT
>NW_012107361.1:0-1190 GCF_000951045.1 Mandrillus leucophaeus | reverse complement strand
GTGAAACATTTTGGGGATATGCATATTTATTTAAGAATTTTTTAAAAACAGTAAAGCAATGCCTGAGTTAAAATATTAAATTTGAGTGAGTGGAATTGTGTTACCTTAACAATATTAATATTTTACAAATGTTCTGTCTCAACGCTTTTGGATCAAATCAGCTTGAACAGCAAAGTATTTTTGTTCATCTAAATTTTAGATTTAAATTATAACAGTGATTGAAACTTATCTAAGGGGTCAGAATTTAGTTAATGAACAGTATCTTTACAGTATCTCCTAAAATCTGCCTTTATTTTTGATATACTTAAAAAAATTTTTCCATTAAAAAGGTAATTCCAGAATGGTAAAGATTTGGAAAAAAAAAAAAAAAAGCATACAAATCAAACATAGCCTGATTTGCATAACACAAAGTGTAAATGTGTATATTTACATTTGATCGCTAAAGCTTCCTAATTGTTGCAAAGCCATTTATTAAAGGAAGGGTAATATTTTCCATGGATAGTGATGGTGTAACTGGACATCCATAAGCAAAAAACAAACAAAACAAATGAAACCCTCAATTTAACTTAAAACTCACACTTTATTAAAAAAACTAACTCAAATGGATTATAGATTTAAGTGTAAAACTTGAAGACTTTTAGAAAAAAAATATAAGAAAAAATGCTTGGGGCTTGGGACTTGGGATCTAGGGCAAGATGAAGACTTTTCCTAATCTATAAAAGAAAAAAAAGTAGATAAATTGAACTTTGCCCCCCCCCCCAAAAAAAAGTTATTATGTAAAAAATGGAAAGGCTGAAGATTGGGAGAAAATATTTGCAAGCCACATATCTGACAAATAATTTACATTTAGAATATAACTCAAAACTCTCAAAACTCAGCAATAGTACCACAGAAAAATCAAAAATGGACAAAAGACATGAATAGACTTTCCACTAAACATGCAATATGTGTAACAAATAAGCACATAAAAAATATATTGAACACACTAGATAGTAGAGCAATGTAAATTAAATCAAAATGAGATATTACTACACACCTATCAGCATGGTTAAAACGTAAACATAAATAAATAAATAATAATACCAAATGCTGGCAAGAATGCAGAGAAACTCGATTTCTCATACACTGCAAGTAAGAATGTAAAATGACAGAAGCACTAACAAATTATCGGGTAGTTATGTTAAAACCAA
>NW_012107360.1:0-1469 GCF_000951045.1 Mandrillus leucophaeus | reverse complement strand
CAGGCATGTGCCATCACACCTGGCTAATTTTTTGTATTTTTAATAGAGACAGGGTTTCTCCATGTTGGTCAGGCTGGTTTTGAACTCCCAACCTCAGATGATCCGCCTGCCCCGGCCTCCCAGAGTGTTGGGATCACAGGTATGAGCCATGGCACCAGCCCTATTTATTCGTCTTTAGTAAAAGTATTCAGTCTGTGTAGCATACTCAGCCAGATGAGCTTCTGTAAATAACCAAAGTGGATGGGTGTGGTTAGATGTAACTTATTCTTGGCTTATGGAAGACGTCTTTTTCTTCATTTATTTATGTAAAAAAATATTTATTGAGTACTTTCATATTTGTTGGCCCTGTTGTAGGTCTTGGAGATACAGTGGATGAAAGTTTCTACCCTAATGGAGTTTATGTTTTAGTGGAAATGAAGTAACAGATTGGGGCCAAGACTTGTTAGTGGTCTCACACTGGTAGAGGTAATCTTTTTTTGTGTGTGTGTGTGGTGTTTTTTTTTTTTTTTTTTTTTTTTTTTTTAATTTTTTTTTTTTTGAGACGGAGTCTCGCTCTGTTGCCCAGGCTGGAGTGCAGTGGCATGATCTCGGCTCACTGCAAGCTCCGCCTCCCAGGTTCACACCATTCTCCTGCCTCAGCCTCCTGAGTAGCTGGGACTATAGGCACCCGCCACCACGCCCGGCTAATTTTTTGTACTTTTAGTAGAGATGGGGTTTCACCGTGTTAGCCAGGATGGTCTCTATCTCCTGACCTCGTGATCCACCCACCTCGGCCTCTCAAAGTGCTAGGATTACAGTAATTTTTTATAAAGATACTTGTATTGTTGGTTTAATGAAAACAGCTAAATCCTGAGTTATTGGTAAAATACCAATATAGTTAGCCTTAAGTTTCTTACTCAGGTAAACACCTGAAATTCATAGGTTATAAACATGGTTAACAGGGAAATAACTTTAAATGATGAATATCCGTTTTCATAAATAATCTAGGTAAACTATTAAAAATAAATTAAGCAGGTAAATGTAATGGAATAAATGCTTGTAAACAAATGTGATGTAATTTCCAATCTAAAATTGTATGAAATAATAGATATCCACTAAACATCTGGGTAATTTTCAATTTAAGATCCTAGGAAAACATTTCTTCTAAAAGTGTGTTCTTATTAAAAGGTAAATAGTTTTTGTCTAGTTTATATGTTATTTAAAGGATACATGTAAAACAAGGTAAAAGGAACCAGGAATTAAGAGACATAAAGAAAGTTACAGATATAAAGAGGTATTTTTGGTAAGGAAGGTTAAAAGAAAAATAACTTTGTATGACAGAGGATCTTGTATGGTAAATTTGTATTTTAAAATAAAATGACTGGTTGTTTAAGAAATAGGAATATTTAGGACAAACCAGAAAGTCCAAGTGTGTCATGAATGGTCTGTATAGGTTGTAATGAGGTTAGTAAAAAAGGATTTTTTTTTTT
>NW_012107359.1:0-1249 GCF_000951045.1 Mandrillus leucophaeus | reverse complement strand
GGGGGGGAGGGCCGATCGCGAGGTCCGGAGTTCGAGACCAGCCTGACCAACATGATGAAGCCCCGTCTCTACTAAAAATACAAAAATTAGCCGGGCATAGTGGCACGCTCCTGTAATCCCAACTACTCAGGAGGCTGAGGCAGGAGAATGGAGTGAACCCGGGAGGCGGAGGTTGCAGTGAGCCGAGATCGCGCCACTGCACTCCAGCCTGGGCGACAGAGCAAGACTCCTCTCAAAAAAAAAAACAAAAACAAAAACAAAAAACCAAAAAACAAACAAACAAACAAAAAAACAAAAAAATCTAAATAGATAATCTGGTAAGGAAATGATGTTGTTTATTTGAAAAAAAAAAGAAAAAGAAAAAGAAAAAAAAAGGCCTGGTGCGGTGGCTCACGCCTGTAATCCCAGCACTTTGGGCGGCCAGGCTGGTGGATCACGAGGTCAGGAGTTGGAGACCAGCCTGGCAAATACGGTGAAGCTCCGTCTCCACTAAAAATACAAAAATTAGCCGGGCGTGGTGGCGGGCGCCTATAGTCCCAGATGCGCGGGAGGCTGAGGCGAGAGAATCGCTTGAACGCAGGAGGCGGAGCTTGCAGTGAGCCGAGATTGTGCCACTGCACTCCAGGCTGGGCGACAGAGCAAAACCCTGTCTCAAACAAAACAAAACAAAAAGCAAATATCTAGCAAAGCTGCAACTAAATGGAACCTTCGATGTGAATTCGCCTCCTTCAAACTGTTTCTCTAGGGTACCTGCGAATGAAGGAGCCAGGAGTTCTGACTCCACGCACCGTCCTGGTACCCGGAGTGGGCTCTTTTATTCTTCACTGAAAAAAACCCCCTCAAACTTCCTGAATATTTTCCTGCATCATAGGGTAGAGGAAGCATAGACAGGCCAAAGCAGAATTTGGAAACGGGTGCTTTCAAATTGTCAGGACAATACTGAAAGAACAAACAGTCATGGCAAAGGGGCGCCCGCCAACACGCAGCTGCAATTCAAGCATCAAAAAGGGAGTAATAGCACTGAGTTCCAGTTAACTGAAACAAGATGAATTCAGGAAAGCTGTAAAGCCATAACGACAAGGTGGCATTGTGTAACCTAAAGCCAGCCACAGTGGCTGAGACCTGTAGCCCAATCAACTTTGGGAAGTCCAGGATCTTTTGAGGCCACCATCCACTCCACCTTTCTAAAATAGATACAGCATATATAATATAAATATATAATATACTTATTATTTATATAATAAATATA
>NW_012107358.1:0-2098 GCF_000951045.1 Mandrillus leucophaeus | reverse complement strand
TTCCGTAAGCAAGGCTAAATTGTTCTTAAGAAAGAGATTTATTGTTTGAATAATTAAAATAACAATATACAATGTTTCTCTATCAGATTGGAAAATGTCAAAAAAAAGCCTAATATCCAGTATTATTTTGGTTATAAGAGATAGAAACTACAGCAAACTGAGGTGAGATGTGTAAATGAATAAAATGCTGGCAAACTGTCAATACACAATGAAAGTTATAAAAATTATTTACTCCTTGAGTCAGCAACTCAACTTATAGAAATTTATCCCCAGGGATAAATGAACACATATACAAAGATAAATGTGATAGAAGTCATTATGATATTTTTCTAAGAGAAAAACTGGCAAAACCCAAAAATATGACATTCAACTATCGTGTTGGAGATATCTAGTTGCCAAGTATCCAACACCCCCTCTGACTTAAGAAAATAACATACATTATGTCCATGATGGCTTACAGATGCTTCATAGCCAGGGGCGACCTGGCCAGTGATCCAGGGAGATGCTGGTAAAATTGATTCGTGATGCACTTCTGGAAAGGACCTTAAAGGGAGGTGACTCATGTAGGAGGGACAGCCATCTCCCTTTGCTCTTCCTTATCCAGGGAAATGTGAAAGGAAGTTGACACTATAGCTTGGTGGCCATCATTTGGGGATGAAGAATGCTGCTAGGAGAGGCAGAAATCTTCCTAACACATAAGGAGTTTGGGTGCCTGATGACTTAGCCAAGCCAACTAGTCCTGAGCTGTCTACATCCAGAGTTCTCTTACGAGAAAAATAAACTCTTGTGAATTTAAGTGGCTGAACTCAATCTTAACTAATTAGATAAATGTAATTATTGATGTATTAAAATCAACATTACACAGACATTAAAAAGTCATGGAGTTCAAGACCAGCCTGGCCAACGTGGTGAAACCTCATCTCCACTAAAAATACAAAAAATTAGCTGGGCGTGGTGGCACGCACCTGTAATCCCAGCTGCTTGGGAGGCTGAGGCAGGATAATTGCTTGAACCCAGGCGGTGGAGGCTGCAGTGAGCTGAGATTGCACCACTGCACTCTAGCCTAGGTGACAGAGCAAGACTCCATCTCCAGAAAAAAAAAGTCATATTAAGCACCATATTTGTTGTTATGGCAAGATATATATAGCATATTGTTAACTGAAGAAAGAAGATTATAAGCCAGCAACAATCATATGATCAAAAATTTTAAAAATGTATAATGTGCATCTACGGGTATACAATTGCTTGGGAACAGGACTGACAGGCTAGAGACAAAACATGTTTGCAGCAGTTATCTTTGGTTATCTTTGAGTGATGTTATTTGGGGGGGAATTTAACTTTTTTAAAAATTGCAATTTCTAATTTTTTTCTTTGATGACTTGATATTGCATATGAAATTTAAAGACAAAAAAGCTACTACTACAACTTAATTTTTAAATTAGTGGTAAGAAGGGATAAAACGTCAGTAACATCCAAGACAGACAAAGCATTATTTCATCTATGTAGAAACACTTCCAAATAAATAAGACACAGAGATAAGTGTGCAAGTAACCTGAATAATAAATTTCCCAAAGGAGAAGTAGAAGTGGTCTGTTAACATAAGATAAAACATTTTAAACAACGTTAACAATCTAAGTATGCAAATTAAAATGAGAGGGCATTTTCAACCATCAGGTTGTAAAGACTATTTAAAAAAAACTGTTATCTAGTTGGTGAGGATGCTGGGCCACATACACCCACCCCTACTGTTGGTGGCCTAAGTGCCCTTGGGCAGTATAGAGTAAGAGCCTTCTATATGGCTGGTGCCATTTCACTTCACTCACACGTATGCACATTGAATTAACATACAGGACTGTTCATTTGCTCCAGCGTTTATGAGAGTGAAAACTGTAAACACCCTCAGGGAGAGAGAGAACGCCTGCATAATGACAAGCATTAAAAATAATGTCAAAGAGGCAAATGTCATGGAAAATGTCCATAATATCAAATACGCACCTCGATAGAAACTAAATTAAATTTATGATATTTATCTGTTTCCATGTAATAATGCACAATGGAGCTTCAAATATGGCAGGAAATAAAAAGTCATGGGAGCAGA
>NW_012107357.1:0-1103 GCF_000951045.1 Mandrillus leucophaeus | reverse complement strand
AATCAGTGGATTTAAAAATAGGCTAATAGAAATTACTCAACCTGAAAAAGAGAGGAAGAGGTACTCTAAAAAGTTACAGAGTTTTAGGAACATTTGGAATTATAAAAAGTAACTAACATCACATCATTGTTATGCAGGAAGGAGAGAAGAAAGAGTGAGGTTAAGAGATATTCAAAGAAATACTGGGTGAAAATTTTTCAAATTTATCAAGACAAAAGTTTACAGATTTAAGAAACATGGCAAATCCCAAATAGAATAACCCCCACTTCATAATCCATACCAAGACACATCACAGTCCAATTTCTGAAAACTAAAACGAAGAAGAATCCTTGAAAGCAGTGAGAGAGAATGATATCTTATCTATAGGGGAAGAGTTATTTCAATGAAAGGTAATTTCTCATCAAAACCACAGAGATGAGAGGGAAGTAGCTTAATAATTTTCTTAAGTGCTGGGAAAAGAAACTCTATGAATAAGCGTACAATATCCAGTGAAAATACTTTTTTAGGGATGAAAGGAAAATCAAGACATTCTCAAGAGTAAGCAAAAATTAAGTAATGTTTTTAATCAATAGACCTTCCCTGAAAGAATGACTGAAGGAAGTTCTTTCAATAGAAAGGATATGATAAAAATAAAAACTCTTGAAACATTAAAAAAGATAAATTGAAAGAGTAAAGATACGGGTAAATACAATAGACTTCCCTTCTTGAGTTTCCAAATTGAATTTGATACTGGAACTAAAGTTACAACATTCTGATATTGTTCTCAATGTATGTTGAGAAAATATTTCATACAATTATAAATAGGGAAGGTTAAAAAAGATGTTAAGAGGGGAAGGTTTCTGTACTTCATTTAAACTGGTAAAACATTGAAGTCTTTAAACTATAGGAAAACGTATATATAATATATAACACTGAAAAAGTTATACAGAGAGATTCACTTTTAAAAGCACTATAAATATATCAAAATGAAGGTCTTAAAAAAATCACAAAAGGCAGAAAAATGGAAAGAAATAAAAACAAATAAAAATAAAATACAAAAAAAGTAAATACAGGATTGACTTCAACCCAAACATTAAATGTAAATGCTTTAAATATACAAACTT
>NW_012107356.1:0-2548 GCF_000951045.1 Mandrillus leucophaeus | reverse complement strand
TAGTAGAGACGGGGTTTCACCATGTTAGCCAGGATAGTCTCGATCTCCTGACCTCGTGATCCACCCGCCTCGGCCTCCCAAAGTGCTGGGATTACAGACTTGAGCCACCGCGCCCGGCCACCCAGCCTTAATTTCTTATAAACAATTGGTATTACCAACCATATAAATTTTTGCTAACATGATGGTCAAAAATAGTCTCTCAGTGTTTTAGATTGTATTTTTCTGAATTTTTCTGAAGGCCAGGCTGGTCTACATCACCATTTATTAACAGTGAACACACACATTCACACACATGCTTCTCAACCTCTAGTAATTATTCTAGTTTTATGTAGTTCTTATATCATTTGCTCACAGCATGATAGTTAGGAACACTGTCAGTGGAGTTAGATTGCCTGAGTTCAAATTCCATTTCTGCCACTTAGCATATGTATGACTTGGGGTATACATATTTTATCTTTCTTTGCCTTAGTTTTTTCAACTATAAGTTCATAGTACTTCCTACATCATTTAAATGACATGGTACCTGATAAGTGATTAACATAATGTCTAATTCAAAATAAACAATTTTTAGCTATTATTCTTCTGAAGACATTTTCTTACATAAGTGACTATTATTGCCCCTCAAGATGCAAGGATTACTTAGTTTTTGTAACTAGTCTTTAGATTCTGAAATGGGTTGATGAATTATAATATTTGTAAAGGGAGTTGTGTGCTTTGCATTATATCCCTCAACTTGGATTTTTTGTGGTATATGATAATATGCTTTAATAGTTATGAATTTTAGTAAAGTACCAGGTATAGTGAAGTAAATAATAATTTGAAACATGAATTCTGTTAACTTTATTATCCATGCTTATATTGTTTCTTTGCCAGGTATAATTTAGTAGGTTTGGTTTTTGTTTTGTTTTTGATAGCCCTTATGCTATTTGCTTTATTATACCTTTTTAAAAGTAAGTTAGAATTTAGGTTTTTCGTGATTAAATTTTAGTATTAGAACAGAATCTTCTAATGCTAGAAACCAAGTATATAAGTGCATATTTGTTCCTTTTTTTTTGAAGACAGGGTCTCGCTCTGTCACCCAGGCTGGAGTGCAGTGGTGCGATTGTGATCTTGGCTCACTGCAGCTTCTGCCTGCTGGGTTCAAGTGATTCTTGTGCCTCAGCCTCCTGAGTAGCTGGGATTACAGGTGCCTGCCACTAAGCCTGACTAATTTTTGTATTTTTAATAGAGATGGGATTTCACCATGTTGGCCAGGCTGGTCTTGAACTCCTGACCTCAAGTGATCCGCCCGCCTCGGCCTCCCAAAGTGCTGGGATTACAGGCGTGAGCCACTGCGCCCGGCCAAGTGTTTCTATCTTGTTCTAACACATCTGCAGTTTTAAAACCCTACTTCTTTATCTGTTTAATAAATATTGAATTCTTAAAAAGCAATAATAGTTTATATTATTCTAATTTGTTCAGGATTAAATCACATATCATATTTGAAAGCACTTGGCATGTAAGTGTTCAGCAAAGGTTAATTTTTTTTTTGTATCCTTTCTCCTTCCAGATTTTAATTAGTTCTAGTCCCTTCCCCCACCTCTTTTTTTTTGACTCGGGGTCTCACTCTGTTGCCCAGGCTGAAGTGCGGTGGCTCAGTCATAGCTCACTGCAGCCTCAATTTCCCAGGCTGAAGTGGTCCTCCCACCTCAGCTTCCTAAGTAGCTAGAATTATAGGCGCCCACCACCATGCCCAGCTACTTATTTAATTTTTTGAGAGACAGGGTCTTACTGTATTGCCCAGGTTGGAGTCCCTGTTTTTAATAAGCTAATTGTACATTTGTTTCCTTGGTTTGACTGGGTTAATAAACAGTCTGAAAAAGTTACTTTGGAAGCCCAGGCTGCTTCTTTCCTGAAATAAAAATAATACTTTTTAAATTTAGTGCTTTATTTTTCTTCAAAGGCCTGTGCTCCCTCCCTTATTTCAGATGCTTGAATTTTCACATTTGAATGTATAGTCTAAATCTGGATTGATTTACTCTTCTTTCAATATACATTTTATGTATTTAGAAATTAATTTTTATATTTTGCCTTTAGGTAAATCTAGGCAAAATTTTCATCCATTTTACTTTCTTATTTTAGGTTAATTTTATTTGAATTATAATCATTATAAGTGTACTTATATGAAATGGTTGGAATTCAAAATGATCCCAGTTGAAACCAATGTAATTTCAAGCTTTAGAAGTTGGCTCAAAATATGCCATTAATCAGTTGCCTCTTCACTGAAAAATAATAAGACTTTATATAGTTGCTTCATAAGAATTCAAACATACTTCTGTGTTCCATTTATGTAGACTTAGGTCACAACATAAAATACATGGCTAGAGAAAGTTTGAAGACTTTACCCCAATGTACTAGAGCCAGGGCTAGAAGAAAATGTCCTTAGCCAGTGGATTGGAACCAAGCTAGTAATTCTTTTCTGTGTGTGTGTGTGTGACGGGAGTCTTGCTCTGTTACCGAGGCCTGAATGCAGTGGCGTGATCTCAGCTCACTGCAACCTCCACCTTCT
>NW_012107355.1:0-1319 GCF_000951045.1 Mandrillus leucophaeus | reverse complement strand
TGTTGCTGGCCAGGTGTGGTGGCTCATGCCTATAATCCCAGCACTTTGGGATGCCAAGGCGGGCAGATCACCTGAGGTCAGGAGTTCGAGACCAGCCTGACCAATATGGTGAAGCCCCGTCTCTACTAAAAATACAAAATTAGCCAGGTGTGGTGGTGCATGCCTGTAATCCCAGCTACTCGGGAGGCTGAGGTAGAAGAATCACTTGAACCCAGGGTGTGGAGGTTGCCGTAAGCCAAGATCGTGCCATTGCATTCCAGCCTGGGCAACTAGAGCGAAACTCCGTCTCCAAAAAAAAAAAAAAATTATGTTGCTGGTATGTAATAACAAACTTGATTTTGAATATTGACCTTTTATGCAGCCACCCTGTTTTATTCTGTTATTAATCCAATCATTGTTTGTGTATTTTCCTGGGTTTTCTCTTCCTCAACTTACAATAATGAAAATAACAATAAAAGCTACCACGAATGTTCTTTCCCAGCCTCTGGATGAAATCTCAAAGAGTTCCATTGATGATCCCATTCCTTTAAATAACAAGAACAGTCTTGACTTTAGTAAAATGCCTATTTAGTTCAGTGCAATAATAAAAACTCCTAATTTCATTCAAAACGAAATCCTTTCTTCTTCCCCACTTGCTTGAGACTCTCTCATGCTCGGATACTGAATTAGGGAGGGATGCATAAATGGCTTCTTTTCTTTTCCCCTATCTTCTTTTCCTCCTCTCCTATTCAAGACCAGAATCAGGGACCTGCAGAGTGTAGATATTATTAGACATTATTATTGTCTGTCGTCATTTAGAATTTGACATTTTGAATTGCTAATGATCCATCTGTGTTGGCTAAAAAATCTTATAAGAAATTATACCTTTCAGGAATACATACAGACCTGTCAGTTGAAATATTAGTAATGGTGCAACAAATTGATCAAGTAAAAATCTTAAAGGGATTTTCCTAGAACCTAGCAGCAGTCTGGGTTTCTTACAAGTCTCCTTTGTATAAGTGATACTTTCATGAACATATTAGTAACCATAGAAAGAAATATATATACACACACACACACACACGTTTCAATGAAAGACAGACAGCATAATGTTCTTGTGTATATTCTTAGCTCAAACCGTATTTTTTGAACTATAATGTCTCCTGATGCTGCCAGAGTGGGGAGGGAAACATCTTTCTATCTTTCTGAGATTGTTTTCCAAAAGTAGTTGTCAATTAAAATGTTTATATTCTTAAGTCATAGCTCTGAAATTTTATTACTTAGTATTATTAGAGCAGGACTAAAAGACTCAAATATATATATTTATAAATATATATATT
>NW_012107354.1:0-1676 GCF_000951045.1 Mandrillus leucophaeus | reverse complement strand
TATAACTATTAACAGAAACAGAATCAGGGTGAGGGTAGAAAATAAAGTTTTGGAAAATAAACACAAATAGGCTGCTCTGAAGGTTATATGGATGCTGCAGTGAGCTTCAGATTTATTTTTGAAGCAGAAGAGACCCTGTTATTTAAGCAATTCTGATTATTGGGGAAGAAAACACGTACCAGTTCATCGGATGCTGTAAATTATATTGAAAGTACTCTGAGTCACTGAAACCTTTGGCTGAATGTTAAATTGACAAGATAGCACGCACTGTGCAGGGACATTTTGGAATTACCAACTGGAAGGTTTTGTCATTCAGCTGGCACCTAAGCCAGGACAAACTCTTCTGCATATCACAGATGCATTCTGGTATTTTCCTTAATAAGTATGATAATAGCATTACAATACCAATAACAAAATCAATAGTTCTTTTAGAGAACTTAGTATTTGAATGCATTGTTCTAAGCACTTCACTTTTTTAAAATGTATTAAATTTCTTCAATAAGTATTATTAGATTTCCCATTTTATAGATAAGAAAACTGAGGTACAGAGTGATTGAATACTTTGCAAGAGAGATTACTCAGCTAGAAAATGACAGAGCTGAGGCGGGGCATGGTGGCTCACGCCTGTAATCCCAGCACTTTGGGAGGCCGAGGCAGGCGGATCACGAGAGGTCAGGAGATCGAGACCATCCTGGCTAACACGGTGAAACCCCATCTCTACTAAAAATACAAAAAATTAGCCGGGCGTGGTGTCAGGCGCCTGTAGTCCCAGCTACTCGGGAGACTGAGGCACGAGAATGGCGTGAACCCGGGAGGCGGAGCTTGCAGTGAGCCGAGATCCCACCACTGCACTCTAGTCTGGGAGACAGAGTGAGACTCTGTCTCAAAAAAAAAAAAAAAGAGCTGAGTGATATGTTAATATATATTGCATCTATAACTTCATAAAGCTACCCTCCTAAAGATGTTTGACTTTTAGAGAATGGAGAATAAAATAGGATATGAAAATGTATATTATTGTTAATGTTATTTTATTTTATTTTTACTAATTTGTAGAACGAAATCTGAGGGAAGAAAGGTAAAGTGTAGGCCACCAGAAAGCTCAGCTGGCTACAGCAACATCCCCAAAACTGATATCTCAATTACGGGATCTGTATTTGTTTGGACCGGTTAGATTTGTTTTATTTTCCAAACTGCCCAGGAAGGGGATTGTATAGAGCTGGTAGATACCAGTGTGAATTGAGCTATCACGATTAAATAAAATGTCACTCAAACCGCAGACATCTCTATAAGAAAACAGCATTTTTCTTACCTCTAAAGCAGCACATCTTATGACATTAGGTGACTAGTAGGTCTGAGCAATAGTGCTAAGACGGGAGACTTTATGGAAATTAGAATCTGGGATGAGCTAATGTACTTGTACCAGAATATGAGGATCATTCTATTAGCTAGCTTCCAGGTGGCTCTTTAAAATTAAGTGAGATCCATAATAAAAAGCAGTGAGCATTCTGCTTCGTTATATCAATAGATTTATTCCTCTTAGGGAAATGAGGTTGTGGGTCACTTAACTTATTACTCTACCATCAAGCATTGTCTAAATTATACCTAATACTTCACATTTACTTTGAAATTCTTATTTTTTTCATCTTTTAACACTCTTCTATTTAGAATACACATGT
>NW_012107353.1:0-1414 GCF_000951045.1 Mandrillus leucophaeus | reverse complement strand
ATAGTAAGAGTTTATCAGAGAGGAGTTTTGTGTATATAACAGAAAGAGAAAGAGATGGAAGGAGAAAGAAAGTTTCTCTCAGCATTACCTATTTAACAAGAAGAGGTGAATGGTGAGTTAGATCTTTGGGATAAAAACTAAAAAGACCTCAAGAAACTGGTAGTATCCAATACAAAAGAAAAGAAAAGAAATTATAATATATATATGTACAAAATTATATTGTTGAAAAATTGTGTCTGAAAAGCCAAAATAATTTATAAAAAGAATAAAATATTTTCTTTTGGCAGAGGAGAAGGCTTCATGAAAGAGATAATCTCTGAACAGAATCATAAAAAATACAAGAATTTGATGTCATTACCTCTATTTCTTTATAAGTCAACCATGATAAATTACAAGCACATTATAATAATTTTCAAATGTCTTTGCTACTAAATATTTCCTCCACGCTTTGTAGAAATTACTCACTCATTGATTTATTCACTTGTTCATTTCAAATCTCATACATACTTTTTTGTAAAAGATATGATAAGATAGATACATAAACAACTAATTATAATAAAATGATAAATATTATGTTTTTAAAAGAGGTACATTAAAGGCTTCAATGATGTAGAAGAAGACTGAATAGAAGAGCTGCACAATTTTCACTGCAGCAATAATATTTGAACAGACCTAAGAAAGAGAAGTGAGTAGATAAAACAAGGGGAACAAAAGACCTTGCAGGCAATGGAGATAGCATGAGTACAAGTGAAAGAAAAAAAGTAAGAAGTATTTGCGAAAATGTAAGAAGGATAAAGAGACAAAAGTCCTTATGAAGAAGGTAGGAGGAACTCAGACAGTGGCAGAATTTGAATGTCACACTGAAGTTGATTGTTTAATGAGCCAACCAGGAGCTTCCTGTGGCCATCCTTGATGTCTATTGTTCATTGGAAAAGTCATCTGGGAACTCATATTTGCTGCCAATGACAGTAATATTTACTAAGCTTTATGGAAGGTCTATGGAGTAGGACACAAAAGACCTGGGAAGAAACATGTGTGTACTTCTGTGTGTGTGTTTGTTTTGTTGTTGTTTTATTTTTATTTTGAATTACATTTTTGAAATTTAGATAATATACCAGAATAATTTGTAATCCAATCAAGACAACCATGTCAGGTAATCTGGGGGAATATTTAAAAGATAGCTCCAGTTCAATAAGAGATATCATACAATGTGACTGAAACAATTGCATGATTTAAAAAGTGTGTGGCCAACGATGAATAGTTATCTGCATGTCTCCAGTGCTCAATAGGTGTCAGAGATAACTCTGAGTGACCAAGAGAAACATGTGTTTCTAATTAGCAAGTAGCAAGCATATATATACACACACACATATATATATATTTGTTATATATATATATATCTGTTATATATATA
>NW_012107352.1:347416-348626 GCF_000951045.1 Mandrillus leucophaeus | reverse complement strand
TGTCCTCCATCTGGGATCCACCTACACTCTACAATAGACACACTCAATGTCCTCCATTTGGAATCCACCTACACTCTAAAATAGAGATACCCAGTGACCACCGTCTTGGCACCCACCCACACTCTCCAATAGAGATAGATTCCCAGTGTCCCCTCTTATGGGAACCTACCTGCACTCTGCAATTAATATGCACATCGTCGACTTTCTGGGGTTTCTTCCTGCAATCTGGGATAGACCTATGTGTCGTTCTCTGTCCTTGAGTAGCTGAAGGTCGTTGCTCTGGTATTTTTGGAAGGAAGGTTGGTCTTAATCTAAGGCAATTTGGAAGGAAGGTTGGTCTCAATCGAAGGCATTTTTGGAAGGAAGGTTGGTCTCAATCTAAGGCAATTTTGGAAGGAAGGTGGGTCTCAGTCTAAGGCATTTTTGGAAGGAAGTTTGGTCTTAATCTAAGGCATTTTTGGAAGGAAGGTAGCCCTTCATTTCGTGTCCACCTGCAGCCTCTTATGTTTTATTCTTGCGTTTTCTCTCACTGTTTTGCCTAGCAGAAGCACAGCCAGGAAGCCATGTCCATGAGATGTTCTGTAGAGTCTGGAGTAATCCCTCCTTTCCACGTGTTGTCCTGCCATGGAGTGCCCCAGAGTTCTGGGACGTGAAAGGTGCCATCCCCTGCCCAGCTCCGTGCTGCCCGGCTCCCTCCTCATCCCAGTGGCTTCTCGAACTCCCCGGGCCTGCTGGAGGAAACACCTGTGCTGAAGGCCCGGAGGCCTTTCCCTCCAAACCCTGACTCCGGGGTCAGCCACAGCAACAGGTGTTTTTTCTCAGAATCGCCTTCTTGTCTGAATTGAGCCCAGGGGCCAGGGGTCAGACGTAGCCACGCAGGGTTCCCCGGGGACCAGGGCTTACCAGGTGGTTGATATTATCAGAGCTCATTTGCTGAAGCTGGACTGGCGTGTTCTCGGCGGTCTCAAATAAATTTAACGAGAGGGACTTTCAAAGTCCACCTATTAGGGCCGTCTGCTCAATGGACGGGAGGGTTAACCGTAATTCGAGGAAGCAGTTTGGCCGTCTCCAAATACGAACACATGGACTGTGCGGCTTGGCCCCATTTGTGGTAATTTTCAGGTCTCATTTCCATTTGTAAGAAACATAACTACTTACATATGGAAAGAATGAATAAGAGAAGTCATTAAAATTTCTCTCATTTAGGGGG
>NW_012107352.1:345251-346951 GCF_000951045.1 Mandrillus leucophaeus | reverse complement strand
TCCAACTTCTGTCCATTGTCACTGCAGATCATCAGAAAATTTAAACATCAGGGAGTAAGAGGCAATCTAGCTACGTAGCTGCCTGATTATAAAATATATGTGAAACTTTTCTTTTTTTTTTTGTCAAACAGAGTCTTGCTTTGTCGCCCAGGCTGGAGTGCAATGGTGAGATCTCGGCTCACTGCAACCTCTGCCTCCCAGATTTCAGCAATTCTCCTGCTTCAGCCTCCTGAGGAGCTGGGATTACAAGTGCCCGCCACCACGCCCGGCTAATTTTTGTATTTTTAGTAGCAACGGACTTTCACCATGTTGGCCAGGCTGGTCTCGAACTCCTGACCTCAGGTGATCCACCTGCCTCCACCTCCCAAAGTGCTGGGATGACAGGCATGAGCCCCGGTGGCTGGCCAAAAAAATTCTTTTTAAAAGGAGTCTTGCTTTGTGGTCTAGGCTGGAGTGCAGTAGGACATTCATGGCTCACTGAACCCTCAACCTCCCGGGCTCAGGTGATCCTCCCACCTCAGCCTCCCAAGTAGCTCAAATTATGAGCGTGCACAACCACGTCTGAGTAGGTTTTAGGTTTTTTGTAGAGACAGGGTTTCACCATCTTGCCCAGGCTGGTCTCCAACCATTCAGCTCAAGCCATCTGCAGGTCTTGGCCTCCCAAAGAGCTGGAATTACTGGCATGAGCCACCGTGGCGAGCCTTAACATGTTTTCTTACCAGGCTGGGCACGGTGGCTCATGCCTATAATCCCAGCACTTTGGGAGGCTGAGGTGGGGTGGATCACCTGAGGTTGGGAGTTCGAGACCAGCCTGGCCAACATGGAGAAACCCCATCTCTACTAAAAATACAACAATTAGCTGGGTGTGGTGGCACGCACCTGTGATCTCAGCTACTCGGGAGGCTGAGGCAGGAGAATCACTTGAACCCAGGAGGCAGAGGTTGCGGTGAACCGAGTTCGTGCCATTGCACTCCGGCCTGGGCAACAAGAATGAAACTCCATCTCAAAAAAAAAAAAAAGTTTTGTTACCATCTTCTTCTCGGAAGAGAGGGCTGCACGCAGTAATTGCATGAGAATAGAGGGAAATCCTGGACATCGAGGACGTCTTATGACTGAAGGAGTGGAGAAGTGCTGTGTGTGCCTCAGCATAGTTCTGGGGAGAGAAGGAGGCTCCCGGCATCTCAACACCATCTTCTCCCTAGACACCGTGCCCCTCCAGCTCTGGCAAGATTCTCACCGTCTCCACCAGCACATTTGGTTGACCTTAGATAGTGTCGATGCTCAGAGACTTTGTGGACCTCCAAGTTCACCTCGTAACTCTTGCATCTTGGAGGCCCATCGAGTGGCTTTGGAGTGCATGGGACAGATGGGATGGATGCTTCTCCCTTAACTTTTGTTTCCACCATCCAGCCATCGAGTGTGACCGCCGTATCTCACGGCTCTCCCTAAAAGCACCTCGTAAAAGTAAGAAGGTGCTATTGTGAGTCTGATGGACTCAGCATGATCCCCCCCTACCGCCCCGTCCATATTCATGTGTGGAAGTCCTAAACCCCAGGACCTCAGCAAGGTGACTGGATTTGGAGCTGGGGTCTCTAAAGAGGTGATTGAGGTAAAAAGGGGTGTGTACAGTGGAGCCTGATTCAAGAGGGCTGGAGTCCTTAGAAGAAGAGGAGATGAGGACACAGACACACACAGAGGGA
>NW_012107352.1:342263-345201 GCF_000951045.1 Mandrillus leucophaeus | reverse complement strand
CCAGGAGAGAGGCCTCAGGAGGAACCAGCCCTGCCCACACCTGGATCTCAGACCTCCGGCCTCCAGGACTGTGGGAGAATCAATGTCTGTTGTTTCTAAGCCACCCAGTCTACGGTATTCTGTGATAGCAGCCTGAGATGGACTAAGACATCCCATATCTGTGATAGCAGCCTGAGATGGACTAAGACATCCTATATCTGTGATAGCAGCCTGAGATGGACTAAGACATCCCATAAGAAGAGGAGATGAGGACACAGACACACACAGAGGAACGAGCCTGTGAGGACACAGGGAGAAGACGGTGTCTCCAAGCCCAGGTGAGAGGCCTCAGGAGGAACCAGCCCTGCCCACACCTGGATCTCAGACTTCCAACCTCCAGGACTGTGGGAGAATCGATGTCTGTTGTTTACAATCCACCCAGTCTCTGGTATTCGGTGATAGCAGCCTGAGACGGACTAAGACACCTCATAAGAGGAGGAGATGAGGACACAGACACACACAGAGGGACGACCCTGTGAGGACACAGGGAGAAGACGGTGTCTCCAAGCCCAGGAGAGAGGCCTCAGGAGGAACCAGCCCTACCCACACCTGGATCTCAGACGTCCAGCCTCCAGGACTGTGGGAGAATCAATTCCTCTTATTGAAGCCACCAGGTCTGTGGGACTGTGTGATGGCAGCCCAGCGGACTAATGTGATGATAGACCAGCCATTCCCCAAAGCTGCTAGAGGAATTGCTCTCTGCTCCCTGCTGTGGTCTGAATGTCAGTGTTCCCTTATATTCCTGTGTTGACATTCTCTGCTTCACGGCGATGGCATTAGGAGGTGGGAAGCTTTGGGAGCTGACAAAATCATGAGGATAGAGCTTCATGAATGGGATCAGTGACCTCATAAAAAGGAACCAAGAGAGCTCCTTCACCCCTTCCACCACGTAAAGACGCAGCCAGACGGTGCTGTCGATGAACCGGGAACCCGGATCCCACCAGACTCTGAGTCTTCCACGCCTCGGTCTTGGACTTCCAACCTCCAGAAACGTGAGCAATAAACGTCCAGATGTTTATAAGCCAACCAGGCTGTGGTATCTCCTGTCGCAGAAGCCGGGGTCAAGCAACACACCTGTACAGAGAAGACCAGGAAGGTTACAGAAACGCTGGTCCAGAAATGGTGTTCACTTCTCTGCTCAATTCTTTTGGGGCATCATCCCACTGAGAACCAGCAAATAATGATAATCCTGGAGAGCAGGTGTGTGCGGGTTTAAGAGGAGGCAGAGAGAGAAGGAAGTCATCGTTTGCCCCAACCCCTGCATGTATCTTCGTCCTACTGTAATCAAGTGGAAATGAGTAAGAAGAACCACGTCTGGGCCGGGCGCGGTGGCTCATGCCTGTCATCCCAGCACTTTAGGAGGCCGAGGTGGGCGCATCACAAGGTCAAGAGATCGAGACCATCCTGGGCAACATGGCGAAACCCCGTCTCTCCTAAAAATACAAAAACTAGCCGGGCGTGGTGGCACGCACCTGTAGTCCCAGCTACTCGGGAGGTTGACGCAGGAGAATTGCTTGAACCCGGGAGGTGGAGGTTGCAGTGAGCCAAGATCACACCACTGCACTCCAGCCGGGCGACAGACTGAGACGCCATCTAAATAGAAAAAAAAAAAAAATTAATCAGATCTTGTGAGAACCCACTCAGTATCACAAGAACAGCATGAGGGTAACCATCCCCATGATTAAATTACCTCCCACTGGGTCCCTCTCGGGGAGAATGGGAACCACAATTCATGAGGAGGTTTTGGGGTCAAGGGACAGAAGCAAACCATATCAAACAGCTTTATTTCTGCCCCCCAAAAAACTGACATGAGGATCTTGAAGAAATACCTGGATTCCCATGGTCACTGATGAATTATCCACAATAGCCAAGACACGGGCAAACCAAGAGACCATGAATGGATGAATGGATAAAGAAATTGGGAAAATTATCCACAATAGCCAAGACCCGGTCAAACCAAGAGACCATGAATGGATGAATGGATAAAGAAATTGGGAAAATTATCCACAATAGCCAAGACACGGACAAACCAAACGACCATGAATGAATGAATGGATAAAGAAATTGGGAAAATTATCCACAATGGCCAAGAACAGACCAAACCAAGTGAGCATGATGGATGAATGGATAAAGAAATTGAGAGAATTATCCCCAAGAGCCAAGACATGGAACCAAGTGACCGTGAATGAATGCGTGGATAAAGAAATTGGGATATCAACAATACAGTGCATTGGAATATTACTCAGCCTTGAAAAAGAAGAAAATCTTGTCCTTTGCAACAACACAGGTGAACCTGGAGGACATTATGTTTCGTGAGATAAGCCAGGCACGGAACCACAAATACTTCCTGATATCCCTTACACGAGGAATCTAAAATACTCATACTCATAGAATCAGAGAGTAGAACTCGCGCCATGTCTTCCTTGGATTGATTTTGGCCAAGAAGAACAACGCATTCTTGTGAAACATGGATATTCTTCTGCAAATGTGGTGACGTGACCTAAAGGCCTTTGCTGTGTTCATGCCAGCGCTGCCTGTCTTTATCCTCTGAGCCAAGAGATATTCCTCACATTTGCCTCATAGCGGTGCCTCATCGTGAAACGACAGAAGGGAAGCGAAACCTCTGAGCTCTGGACGCGCTTTCCACACTCCCACGAGAGCTGACCACGGGTTTCGTCTGTCTTCTTCCCTTTCCTTCTTCATTTTTTATTTTTCATGGACCAATAAGAATTGCATATATTTAATATGCAATCAATGTACCCCATACTATATAATGTACAAATATATATACATTTAAATAGATATAATGTAATACATATCTATTTATATATTTATTTATATGTATAATAACATACCTATATTATTGTACCGCATAATACATTTATATAACATATACATA
>NW_012107352.1:339367-341298 GCF_000951045.1 Mandrillus leucophaeus | reverse complement strand
TGTAACATATCATATATTATATAGTGTATAATATATAAATATAAATTTATATATACATATTTATTATATGTATTTATATGTATTAAATGTATAATAAAATAAATACATATTATCATACCCTATTACATATCTATACACACACATACCCCATTATATACATATATGCATATGTATATAATGAATTGAAATTAGGATCTATAATGTATATATTATGGGGTGTAATGTGACATTTTGACACGTTTCACATTTTGAAATCTCTGAAACAGTCAGTTTTCAACGTTCTCTCCAAGCCCATGTTTAACGCGGCTGTTGAAAGTGTAAGCCAAGATTTAGGACGTCCCCGGCTGCAAACATCTTACCCTCCACGCCAAGGCACCATCAACTCCCAAGCTGGGTTCTTGGAATTTTGCACAAGAATGTACAGCGTCTAGGCCCCCAGATGTCTGGCATCCTATAAATGCATTCAACAAGGCCAGGTGCAGTGGCTCACGCCTGTCATCCCAGCACTATGGGACGCCAAGGCAGGTGGATCACCTGAGGTCAGGAGTTCGAGACCAGCCTGACCAACATGGTGAAACCCTATCTCCACTTGAAATACAAAAATTAGCCGGATGTGGTGGCAGGTGCCTGTAATCCCAGCTACTCGGGAGGCTGAGGCAGGAGAATCGCTGGAACTCAGGAGGTGGAGGTTGCAGTGAGCCGAGATTGTGCCATTGAACTCCAGCCTGGGGGACAAGAGGGAAACTCTGTAGATAGATAGATAGATAGATAGATAGATAGATAGATAGATAGATAGAGATGATACATAGGTAGATAGATAGATAATAGATGATAGATAGATAGATAGATAGATGATAGAGATGATAGGTAGATAGATAGATAACAGATGATAGATAGATGGATGATAGATAGATAGAGATGATACATAGGTAGATAGATAGATAATAGATGATAGATAGATAGATAGATAGATAGATAGTAGATAGATGATAGATAGATAGAGATGATAGGTAGATAGATAGATAATAGATGATAGATAGATAGATAATAGATAGATGATAGATAGATACATAGATAGATAGATGGATAATAGATAGATAGATAGATAGATAGATAGATAGATAGATAGATAGATGATAGATAGATAGATAGATAGATAGATACATTCAATGTCCCCTCAGTTGGCTCCATACCCTTGTCCTGTAAAATTCCCAACGTCCCACACCCAAGCCCAACTTCTTGTTGCCTGGGCAACAAGAGCAAAACTCCGTCTCTAAATAGATAGATAGGTAGACACATATATAGATAGATAGATAGATAGATAGATAGATAGATAGATAGATAGATAGATAATAGATAGATAAATGATAGATAGATAGATAGATAGATGATAGATAGATGATAGATAGATGATAGATAGATAGATAGATAGATAGATAGATAGATAGATAGATACATACATACATACATACATACATACATACAAACATACATACATACATACATACATTCAATGTCCCCTCAGTTGGCTCCATACCCTTGTCCTGTAAAATTCCCAACATCCCACAACCAAGCCCAACTTTTGTTGCCTGGGCAACAAGAGCGAAACTCCGTCGATAGACAGATAGATAGATAGATAGATAGATAGATAGATAGATAGATAGATACATAGATAGATAGATAGATATAGATGATAGATAGATAGACACATAGATAGATAGACACATAGATAGATAGTAGATGATAGATAGATAGATAGATGATAGAAGATTGACAGATAGATAATAGATAGATAGATAATATAGATAGATAGATAGATAATAGATAGATAGATAGATAGATAGAGAAATGATAGATACATAGATAGATAGATGATAGATAGATAATAGATAGATGATAGATAGATAATATAGATAGATAATAGATAGATA
>NW_012107352.1:337541-339317 GCF_000951045.1 Mandrillus leucophaeus | reverse complement strand
TGTAACATATCATATATTATATAGTGTATAATATATAAATATAAATTTATATATACATATTTATTATATGTATTTATATGTATTAAATGTATAATAAAATAAATACATATTATCATACCCTATTACATATCTATACACACACATACCCCATTATATACATATATGCATATGTATATAATGAATTGAAATTAGGATCTATAATGTATATATTATGGGGTGTAATGTGACATTTTGACATAGGGTTATACACGTTTCACATTTTGAAATCTCTGAAAGAGTCAGTTTTCAACGTTCTCTCCAAGCCCATGTTTAACGCGGCTGTTGAAAGCGTAAGCCAAGATTTAGGACGTCCCCGGCTGCAAACATCTTACCCTCCACGCCAAGGCACCATCATCTCCCAAGCTGGGTTCTTGGAATTTTGCACAAGAATGTACAGCGCCTAGGCCCCCAGATCTCTGGCATCCTATAAATGCATTCAACAAGGCCAGGCGCAGTGGCTCACGCCTGTCATCCCAGCACTATGGGATGCCAAGGCAGGTGGATCACCTGAGGTCAGGAGTTCGAGACCAGCCTGACCAACATGGTGAAACCCTATCTCCACTTGAAATACAAAAATTAGCCAGTGTGGTGGTGCGGGCCTGTAATCCCAGCTACTCGGGAGGCTGAGGCAGGAGAATCGCTGGAACTGAGGAGGTGGAGGTTGCAGTGAGCCGAGATCGTGCCATTGCACTCCAGCCTGGTGGACAAGACGGAAACTCTCTAGATAGATAGATAGATAGATAGATAGATAGATAGATAGATAGATGATAGATAGATAATAGATGATAGATAATAGATGATAGATTTATAGATAGATAGACAGACAGATATAGATGACAGATAGATGATAGATAGACAGACAGATGATAGATAGATGATAGATAGATAGATAGATAGATAGACAGACAGGCAGACAGACAGACAGACAGACAGACAGATAGATAGATAGATAGATAGATAGATAGATAGATGATAGATAGATAGATAGATAGATACATTCAATGTCCCCTCAGTTGGCTCCATACCCTTGTCCTATAAAATTCCCAACATCCCACAACCAAGCCCAACTTCTTGTTGCCTGGGCAACAAGAGCGAAACTCCGTCGATAGATAGATAGATAGATAGATAGATAGATAGATAGATAGATAGATAGATAGATAGATAGATGTGATAGATAGACACATAGATAGATAGACACATAGATAGATAATAGATGATAGATAGATAGATGATAGAAGATTGATAGATAGATAATAGATAGATAATATAGATAGATAGATAGATAGATAATAGATAGATAGAGAAATGATAGATACATAGCTAGATAGATGATAGATAGATAGATAATAGATAGATAGATAATAGATAGATAATAGATAGATAGATAGATGATAGATAGATAATAGATAGATAATATAGATAGATAGATAACAGATAGATAATATATAGATAGATAAATAGATAGAGAAATGATAGATACATAGATAGATGATAGATGATAGACAGATAATAGATAGATAATATAGATAGATAGATAATAGATGATAGATAGATAGATAGATGATAGATATAGATGATAGATAATAGATGATAGATAATAGATAGATAGATAGATAGATGATAGATAGATAATAGATGATAGATAGATAGATAGACAGATGATAGATAGATAGATAGATACATTCAATGTCCCCTCAGTTGGCTCCATACCCTTGTCCTGTAAAATTCCCAACATCC
>NW_012107352.1:335566-337341 GCF_000951045.1 Mandrillus leucophaeus | reverse complement strand
GATAATAGATAGATGATAGATAGATAATATAGATAGATAATAGATAGATAGATAATATATAGATAGATAAATAGATAGAGAAATGATAGATACATAGATAGATAGATGATAGATGATAGATAGATAATATATAGATAGATAATAGATAGATAGATGATGGTTATATAGATAGAGAAATGATAGATAGATAGATAGATAATAGATAATAGATAGATAGATGATAGATAGATGATAGATAATAGATAGATAATATAGATAGATAGATAATAGATAGATAGAGAAATGATAGATATAGATGATAGATAGATAATAGATGATAGATAGATAGATAGATAGATAGATAGATAGATAGATGATAGATAGACAGATGATAGATAGATAGATGATAGATAGATGATAGATAATAGATGATAGATAGATAGATAGATAGATAGATGATAGATAGATAGACAGATGATAGATAGATAGATAGATACATTCAATGTCCCCTCAGTTGGCTCCATACCCTTGTCCTGTAAAATTCCCAACATCCCACAGCCCAGCCCAACTTCCTGTTGCCTGGGCAACAAGAGCGAATCTCCATCTCTAAACAAATAAATAAATTATATTCTATTCTATTACATCATATATATTATATTATATTATATTATATTATATTATATTATATTATATTATATTATGTTATATATTGAAGGTCCCCTCAGTGGGCCCCATACCTGGTCCTGTAAAACTCCCAACATCCCACAGCCCAGCCCGACTTCTTAGGATGGATCGTTTCTTAGGCTATGAAATCTTGTCCTAATTTCTTGGGATAAGAAAGCTGCCCTAGGCTCAGAGAGATTAGGACGGACAGAGAAAACGCGAAGGCATCTTCAGGCACACATTCTTGGGCGTCTGGCTGTTTCCCTGAGGTCCCCCCAATGCGTTTTCTCACCCGCAGAGAGCTCTGGGAACAGTGGGGTTTTTGTTTCTGTGGGATTTGCCCCTCTCACACGGGGCAGGTGCTAAACGTAGATTTTCCTAAGCGGTGGTTTATGGGGCTCTGGGGGGGGGTGTCAACGGCCTTAGACAAGCGCAGAACATAAAAGTCAGAGGCTGTTGGAAACGTTTAAAGAAACGGGAAGAGGGCGGCCGGGGATTTTATGTCCCGACCACACTGGGTGTGGATGGAAAGAGCTGGGTGGGTTTGTGTGAATGAAAACATTTATAGAACCCCACGCTCCTGTTAGCTCTTAGGTGAGTTATTAAAGTACAGTTAGTGTAAACACGGGGGTCGTAAACCTGCAGGGCTCAAGCACCAATTAAAATAATAAAAAGCAAAGGGGCCACCGCCAACTGAAGGGTGTTTGGCACGGGCTGCGAGGGAGAGGAGGAGGGAGGCCCCAGCCGGGCTGCCTGGGAGGGGGAGCCCGGAGGATTCCGGCTCCATGAAGACACACACAGGGTCACAGGGAGAGACACAGGGGGGCTATGGGGATTCTGGACAGCAGAGATTTCCAACCAGGAGAGGCATCCCCGGGTATGGGACAGCTGGAGATTAAACGGGTGCTGAGGGGTTCATCCTGGTGTTCCATGAATAGGTAGACGTGGGGATGTCACCAAAGTCCTCAGTCGCTGGGTTTGGGATGCAGGAGGGGATACGCCTTCTCCCCCTTGGGGCTGGGATGGAGGAAGGGTCATGTCTACACCTGAAGTCCCTGGGATTGAGGTGGAGGAGAGGCGGTGTCCACGCCCTCACCCACTGGGGCTGCAATGGAGGAGGAGGAGGGGATGTG
>NW_012107352.1:329987-330386 GCF_000951045.1 Mandrillus leucophaeus | reverse complement strand
TAAAATAAAATAAAACAAAACAAAATAAAGTAAAATAAAATAAAATAAAAGTAAAATAAAATAAAGTAAAATAAATAAAACAAAATAAAGTAAAGTAAAATAAAATAAAATAAAGTAAAATAAAATAAAGTAAACTAAAATAAAATAAAAATAAGAATAAAAACTTCAATCCCCAAATTATCGGGGAGACAGACTTGAGTAATAATGGAACTCTGGTCTCCCACACAGCCGGCTCTGCGTGAATTACCCATGTTCTCCACTACAATTCACCTGTGCTTTCTTCCCATCACCAGTCGAAAACCCTATGCTCTTTGGGATTCTAAATTTCCTTCCTCTTTTTCCAGGGCTTCCTCCGAGCTCCTGCGTTCACCTTCCCGGCTGTGACGATGGCAGGTATCT
>NW_012107352.1:329592-329937 GCF_000951045.1 Mandrillus leucophaeus | reverse complement strand
ACCCCCTTCACTGACCCCTCCAGTAACTGTTTGTCCAGACAGTCACAGGATGCGGTTAACGTGTGTGTTCACCCCGCATAACAAAGCTGGAAAAATCATCTCCAGGATGCGGTCAAGACACCTGCCCCTCCCTACTCAGCTCTCCCAATCCCAACGCAGTTCTCCTGCAGCCCTGACCCACCTTCCCCACCCTTTGCCCTGGTTCTGATCCTATAAAACCCTGCTATCGTCTGTAACTGGGGCTGCCTGCTCTAACTCTGGTAAAACCCAGCCAAGCAGCTCACTAAAGCTTGCTTGCCTGACTTTGGGTCCCCTCATCCCTTTTTTTTTTTTTTTTTTTTTTTT
>NW_012107352.1:324890-328949 GCF_000951045.1 Mandrillus leucophaeus | reverse complement strand
GATAGAAATAAACGAACCACAGCAGAGTCTGTCTAAATGCACCGTGTTTTGAAAGGGTTTTAAGGACGGGGGCTGGGAGCCACAGGGTGCAATCCTGTGATTTGAGATTGGAACCTTCTTTCGGTCCCCCCAGGCTGGAGTGCAGTGGTGCCATCTCGGCTCACTGCCACCTCCACTTCCCGGGTTCAAGTCGAAGGGGTGACCTCCCTCTCCACACCTGTGGGCGGTTCTTGTCAGGTGGACCCCGAGAGACTGAGAAAAGAAATAAGAGACAGAGACAAAGTATAGAGAAAGAAAAGTGGGCCCAGGGGACGGGCGCTCGGCATAAGGACGACCGTGCTGGCCTGGGACTGCTCTCTGAGTTCCTTCAGTATTCATTGATCATTATCTCTTTACCATCTCAGAGAGGGGGATGTGGCAGGACAATAGGGTAATAGCAGCGAGAGGGTCAGCAGGAAAACATGCAAACAAAGATCTCTGTGTCATAAACAGGGTTACGCAAAGCTGCCGTGCCAAGCTGCCGTGCCTTGATGTGCACGTCTACAAACATATACAAACATCTATACAAACGTCCCGTATGCAAACATCTGGAATGCAAACATGCAACAGCAGCATTGCCACTAGCACATCTCGCCTCCAGCCCTAAGGTGGTTTTCTCCTATCTCAGTAAATAGAACATACAATGGGTTTTACACCATTGCCCAGGGACAAGCAGGAGAGCGAGGCCTTCCTCTTACCTCAACTGCAAAGAGGCCGTCCTCTTTTACTAATCCTCCTCAGCACAGACCCTTTACAGGGTGTCAGACTGGGGGACTGTCCAGTCTCTCCCTTCCCACGAGGCCGTATCTCAGACTATCCCATGGGGAGAAACCTTGGACAATACCTGGCTTTCCTGGGCAGAGGTCCCTGCGGCCTTCCGCAGTGTACATGCCCCTGGGTACTCGAGATCAGAGAACGGTGATGACTTTTACCAAGCACATTGCCTTCAAGCCCTTTTTTAACAAAGCACATCCTGCATAGCCCTGAATCCATTAAACCCTGAGTCAACACAGCACACATTCCTGCAAACACAGGGTTGGGGCTGTAGGGTTACAGATTAACAGCACCTCAAGGCAGAAGAATTTTTCTTCGTACAGAACAAAATGGGGTCTCTTATGTCTGCTTCTTTCTACGTAGACACAGCAACAGTTTGATCGCTCTTTCTTTTCCCCACACAAGTGATTCTCCCGCCCATACCTCCCAGGTAGCTGGGACTACAGGCGTGAGCCACCACCTCTGCCTAATTTTTGTATTTTTGGTAAACACAGGGGTTTCACCATGTCGGTCAGGCTAGTCTCGAACACCCGACCACAGGTGATCCACCTGCCTCAGCCTCCCAAAGTGCTGGGATGACAGGCGTGAGCCACCGCGCCCGGCCTCACACAGTGGCTACTAATCCCTCTCCCGTTGCACCAACAAATTAAGTTATGTCATCCCAGCCCTTTGGGAGGCCGAGGCGGGCAGATCACACAGTCAGGAGTTCAAGACCAGCCTGGCCAACATGGTAAAACCCCCCCGTCTCTACTAAAAATACAAAACAAAAAAATCACCTCAGGTGATCCACCTGCCTTCAACTTTACCTCCAACCTCCAGAGAAAGGAGAGGGGAATGGAGATGGAGTTTAATGGCCAATGGCAGATGAAGTAATGTATTCTGATCATCTAACAGAGCCTCCTTAAACCCTGCCAGACGGACTGGGGACTCGCTGGTTGGTGAATGCACGTGCACCTGCTTCACCTCGTCCGTCATCCTTTGTAATAAACCGGTTAATACACCGAGCTGTGTCCTTTACTATGGTGAAGAGAAGATAAATCTTGGGGTCCCCCAAGTCACTAAGCTGAAGGGAAAAGTCAGGCTGGGAAATGCTTCGGGCAAACCTGCCTCCCATTCTATTCAAAGTCACCCCTCTGCTGACGGAGGTAGACGTATGTCTGCTTGTCTCCTTTCAAAAGGTTCGTCAGAAACTCAGAAGAATGTCAGCAGGGCCGGGCGCAGCTAATTTGTGTGTGTGAGTATATATGTATATATTTTGTATATATGTATATAGTGTATATGTGTATATATGTATATATTTTGTGTATATATGTATATATTTTGTGTATATATGCATATATGTACATATATGTGTATACAGGTATATATTTTGTATATATGTGTATATGTATACGTGTATATATGCATACATATACATGTATACATACATACAAAATATATACATATATACCTATATGTACACGTATACATACAGACACATATATGTATATACACATATATACACATATACACACTTATATACATATATACATATACACACATATATGTATATACACTTATATACATATATACACATATACACACATATATGTATATACACTTATATACATATACACACATATGTATAAATACGTATATATACATTTATACACATATACACATATACAAATATACATATACACATATATACGTACATGCATATGTATACACATATACGTATATACACATATACATATACACACATACACATATACACGTATATACATATATATGTATATACACATACATACACACTTATATATATGCACATATACACATATACACATACACACATAGGCATATACACACATATACACACATATGTATCACATACATACATATATACACATATACATATCTACACACATATACACACACACACACACACACACACACATATATTTTAAGCAGACGGGGTTTCACCATGTTGGCCAGGCTAGTCTCGAACTGCTGACCTCAGGTAATCCACCCACCTCGCCCTCCCAGAGCGCTGGGGATTACAGGCTTGAGCCACCGCACATGACCTGTGGGTTGAATTTAAGAGAGGGTTCTTTCCTGTCCACACTGTGTTCTTGCCAGTGAGGTCACACATCACCCACGTTCAGGCATGCTGCTCAAATAAAACCCGTCCTCAGAGGAAAGCAGACTCATTACTCAAGAAAGAAAGATGGCCGGGCGCGGTGGCTCAGGCCTGTAATCCCAGCACTTTGGGAGGCTGAGGCAGGTGGATCACAAGGTCAGGAGATCGAGACCATCCTGGCGAACACGGTGAAACCCCATCTCTACTAAAGATACAAAAAAATTAGCCGGGCGTGGTGGCAGGTGCCTGTCGTCCCAGCTACTCGGGAGGCTGAGGCAGGAGAATGGCGGGAACCCGGGAGGCGGAGGGTGGAGTGAGCCAAGATCGTGCCACTGCACTGCAGCCTGGGAGACAGAGCGAGACTCCCTCTAAAAATAAATAAATACATAAATAAATAAGAAGGACACTGTTTCTTCCAGAGATTTGAGTGATGAGTGACGTGTAAAAGGGTCCGTTGTATTGAAAACACCAGATAAAGACACTGTCCAGGATGGAGATGAGATCAAGGAACAGAGTTCACTGGAGACTTGGATAGGACAGGGGAGCTCTTGACGAATATTCAGACGGAGTTTCCTCAGCATTAGCTGCTCTATGCAATGCTGACAATAACAACGTTTTGCCCTCACAGCGGTTAATTAGTTGGTGCAATGGGAGAGGGTTTAGTCAGCAGACTCTTGCCATAAAATATGCAAGGAGGAGATGATGTTGGATCAAACTGTTAAAATCAAGCCATCATCCATCAGTGTGGACAGCGGTGAGTCAATGCCTTGAAAGTCTGAGGGGACTCGGCCGTGTCTATGTAGAGGAATGTGAAGAACGGTTGTGTCTTACCGGTAAGCAGCTTTGCTGACAAGAGTTTTCACTGCAAAGCTTATATAAAAGAAGAAAGAAGGAAGGAAGGAAGGAAGGAAGGAAGGAAGGAAGGAAGGAAACAAGAAGAAGGAAGGAAGGAAGGAAGGAAGGAAGGAAGGAAGGAAGGAAAGAAAGAAAGAAAGAAGGAAGGAAGGAAGGAAGGAAGGAAGGAAGGAAGGAAGGAAAGAAAGAAAGAAAGAAAGAAAGAAAGAAAGAAAGAAAGAAAGAAAGAAAGAAAGAAAGAAAGAAAGAAAGAAAGAAAGGAAGGAAGGAAG
>NW_012107352.1:320534-324840 GCF_000951045.1 Mandrillus leucophaeus | reverse complement strand
AAAGAAAGAAAGGAAGGAAGGAAGGAAGGAAGGAAGGAAGGAAGGAAGGAAGGAAGGAAAAGGAGGGAGGGAATGAAGCAAGGAAGGGAGAAAGAGAAAGAAACAAACGGGTGAGGGAGGGAGGAAAGGAGAGAGAGTGAGGCTTTGAAAGGGTGCACTTGAGTTCTTGCTGTTGAGAAAGGGTTCTATTCTCTACCCTCTGCAAATCTACCTGAGGAAGACACACCACCACTTCCAGCAGTGCAGATCAAACACCTGAATGAACACAGCAAGTCCCTTGTCCACCGCCGCCTTAGCAAGGCAGGTGCTCCCCAAGGAGCCTTGTCGTGGAAGGAAAGGTAGACCTGTTACGGGACAGGGGTCTCCATCTGGATCCCAAGAGAGGGTTCCTGCATCCAGTGCAAGCAAGAATTCCGGGCCAGTCCACGGTGCAAAGCAAAAGTAAGTTTATCACGAAAGTAAAGTGGCGAAAATCCAGCTCTACCCCATAGCCAACAGGTTTGCTGAAATGGTAGACAAGAGGGATGAGTAAATCGATGAATTCACAGGGACTAAATCCACTAATTAGGACTCTGTTTCCATATCTAGGTACCAACAACCGTGGGATGGATCTGACATGCCCAGTTCCCAGAGCATTTAAGATTCTTAAGAAAGCAAAGTACTGAAAGTAGAGCTACGCCAGAGACAGAATAGGGGGTTCCCAAAAGTACAAGGAGGAACGCGTCCACCCTGGGTACAATATTCGTTTATATATGCGAGAAAAAAAGATCATGGGTAAACTGGGCGTGGTGGCTCACGCCTGTAATCCCAGCACTTTGGGAGGCCAAGGTGGGGGCTGATCCCCTGAGGTCAGGAGTTCGAGACCAGCCTGGCCAACATGGAGAAACTCCATCTCTACTAAAAATACAACATTAGCTGGGTGAGGTGGCGGGCACCTGTAATCCCAGCTACTCGGGAGCCTGAGGCAGGAGAATCACTTGAACCCGGGAGGCAGAGGTTGCAGTGAGCCGAGATCGCGCCACTGCACTCCAGCCTGGTTAACAACAGCAAAACTCCATCTCAAAAAAAAAAAAAAAAAAAAAAAAAAAAAAGATCATGGGGAGATGTGTTCGTCTACAAGCGTTTGTGATAAAGGATTAATTTTCTTAATTACAATATATTTTTATTTTTATGTATTTATTTTTGAGACAGAGTCTCACTCTGGCACTCAGGCTGGAGGGCAGTGGCACGGTCTCGGCTCACTGCTACCTCCTTTTTGGTTCTTTCTCTCTCTGTCTCTCTCTCTCTCTCTCTTTCCCTTTCCCGCCCTCCCTCCTTCCCTCCCTCTCCCTCTCTCTCAGGTTTAACTGATCCTCCCACCTCAGCTTCCCCAGTAGTTGGGATTACAGGCAAGCACCACCACACCCGGTTAATTTTTGCATTTTTTTAGTAGAGACTGGGTTTCACCATATTGGCCTGGCTGGTCTTGAACTCCCGACCTCGTAATGTGCCCACCTCGGCCTCCCAACGTGCCGGGATGACAAGCTTGAGCCACCGCGCCCGGCCCTGCACCTCCCTTTTGATTCATGCAAGGGTGGGCTTGCAATGTACTCCCAGGCCAAAGTTTGAGCTCCCAACTTGCACTTTCACACATTACTTTGAAGCATTTGAATAACAACGAATTCAAACGAATAACAACGAACACTTGGCAACTCCAAGACCATTCTTTCCTTTACTTTTATTTCATTATTTATGTGCTATTCTCAGTACATTAACATGAAGCGTTGGCCGCGGCCGGAGATGGAAATTTTATTATTTATATGTAATAAATGTATTCATTAATAATTGACGGAATTACACAGACAGCACACAAATCAAGACAGCAAATTATTAATTTATGACACACTAGGGGGGATTTATAAAATTCCAGTAAATACAGTGTTTAATCAACTATAGACTTTAAAAAAGAAAAAAAAAACTTTATGTTAGGATGCAGATCTTGTTCATCTTCCCTCGTGGCTTATTTCTATATTTGCATATTAGCAGATATAAGCTACATGGAAAGAAGGTATCTGTATATTTCTTTTTCTTTCGTAGAGATGAGGTCTCAGTATGTTGCCCAGGCTGGTCTCAAATTCCTGGTTTCAAGTGATCCTCCTGCCTTGGCCTCCCAAAGTGCTGGGATTATAGGCAGGAGCCACCACACCAGGCTAGCGTAGCAGGACGAGCCACAGACAAAATCCCTCAGACACCGAGTTGTAGAAGGAAGGCCTTTATTCAGCTGGAACTGTCGGTAAGCTACTGTCTTAAAATCCGAGCTCCCTGAGTGCACAATTTCTGTCCCTTTGAAGGGCTCACGGCACTAAAGATTTCACATGAAAGCGTCGTGATTGATTGAACAAGCAGGGGGCACGTGACGGGGGCTGCACGCACCGGTGGTCAGAGAGAAACAGAACAGAGCAGCGAGTTTCACAGTGTTCTTCCGCACCACGTCTGGAATCTACGGATAACATCGGTTGCTAAGTCATGAGTTGATTTTTTTTAACTACTAGGTTTAGGCCAGGCAGGCCCAGGCCTGGTTTCAGCTCTGGTGCCTGGCGCCGGGCTGCCTGCCTTTGGTTTCACTTCCTTGTCTCTTCTTAAAACAGGTACTGAGTATAAAACAATGTAAAACAATATGAGAGGGTCTCTCTCTTCCCTCACTAGTATACCTATTTTGTTAAAATAATATAGTATAATATAATAATATAATAGGCAGGAGATATAGCTCAGTTTGCTGAAATGGTTGACAAAGATAGTGAGTCAATTAATGAATTCCCTGTGGCTAAATCCACTAAGTAGGGACTCAGGTTCCACATCTCGGTATCGGCAACCATTTGATCCGAAATGCCCAGTTTCCAAGTCTAGCCGTGGTTGAGGATGTACAAATTAGACCGAACTTGAAGTTGAGAGCAAACATTCCTCTTAGCTCTCTAGACCACCCATTACATCTTCATTGAAATGAATATTCTCTCTCTCTCTTCCATGGAACTCATAAAAATGGTTTGAACTGAGGATAGGAAATCTTTATTTGACACATTTCCAAATGATCTGAGTGCAATTATCCTGGCTGTTGTCTCTCTCTGGCTCTGTCTCTCTCTGTCTCTATGTCTCTCAGTCTGTCTCTCTCCCCCTCTCTGTCCGTCTCTTTCTCTCTGTGTCTGTCTCTCTCTCACTCTGTCTCGCAAGGAGCTGCTCTCCTCTCTCCTTTCTTCTGTTTAGACCTGCGTGTGTGTGTGTGTCTGTCTGTCTCTCTCTCTCTCTCTGTCCCTCTGTCTCTCTCTGTCTCTATGTCTCTCGGTCTGTCTCTCTCTCTGTCCGTCTCTCTCTCTCTGTGTGTCTGTTTCTCTCTCACTCTCTCTCGCAAGGAGCTGCTCTCCTCTCTCCCCTCTTCTGTTCAGACCTGCGTGTGTGTGTGTGTCTGTCTGTCTCTCTCTCTCTCTCTGTCCCTCTGTCTCTCTCTGTCTCTATGTCTCTCGGTCTATCTCTCTCTCCGTCTCTGTCCATCTCTCTCTCTGTGTCTCTGTCTTTCTCTCTCTCTCTCTCGCAAGGAGCTGCTCTCCTCTCTCCCTTCTTCTGTTCAGACCTGCGTGTGTGTGGGTGTCTGTCTGTCTCTCTCTGTCCCTCTGTCTCTCTCTCTATGTCTCTCGGTCTATCTCTCTCTCCGTCTCTGTCCATCTCTCTCTCTGTGTGTGTGTGTCTCTCTCTCTCTCACTCTCTCTCGCAAGGAGCTGCTCTCCTTTCTCCTTTCTTCTGTTCAGACCTGCGTGTGTGTGTGTGTGTGTGTGTGTGTGTGTGTCTGTCTGTCTGTCTCCATGCAACATTATTTTGCATGCATTTTACAGCAAGGAGCCAGCCTCCTTTTTTTTTTCTCTTTTTCCTTTTTTTTTGGCATTATGAGAATTGAAATAAAGACATGTATGTGGGAGTTAAGAAGAAATCACTTAGGCAGATAGTAAGGATATGGAAGTCCTTAGCAAGGCTTTTCTCTTTAATGAAAACCAGCCCCAAGTCATTTTCTAACAAAGAGCAGTCTGTAAAGTTCAGCTGCAGACACAGCCAAGCCAGCCAGCAGCTTGCAAGGGGGGTGCATCCTGGCAGGGACTAGGCACTAGACACGTTCAAGATGGCGGCTCCATCTTCCCGGCAGGAACTAGGGACAAGACACGTTCAAGATGGCGGCTCCATCTCCCCGGCAGGAACTAGGGATTAGACACGTTCAAGATGGCGGCTCCATCTTCCCGGCAGGAACTAGGGACAAGACACGTTCAAGATGGCGGCTCCATCT
>NW_012107352.1:314325-319824 GCF_000951045.1 Mandrillus leucophaeus | reverse complement strand
TCTCTCTCTCGCAAGGAGCTGCTCTCCTCTCTCCTTTCTTCTGTTCAGACCTGTGTGTCTGTCTGTCTCTCTGTCTCTCTCTGTCCCTCTGTCTCTCTCTGTCTCTATGTCTCTCTGTCCCTCTGTCTCTCTCTGTCTCTATGTCTCTCAGTCTGTCTCTCTCTCTGTCTGTCTCTGTCTCTCTTGCAAGAAGCTGATCTCTTCTCTCCTTTCTTCTGTTTAGACGTGTGTGTGTGTGTGTCTGTCTCTCTGTCTCTCTCTGTCCATCTGTCTCTCTCTGTCTCTCTGTCCATCTCTCTCTCTCTCTCTCTCTCTCGCAAGGAGCTGCTCTCCTCTCTTCTTTCTTCTGTTCAGACATGTGTGTGTCTGTCTGTCTCTCTGTCTCTCTCTGTCCCTCTGTCTCTCTCTGTGTCTCTCAGTCTGGCTCTCTCTTCTTCTCTGTCCGTCTTCCTCTTTCTCTGTCTCTCTCTCTCTCTGTCTGTCTCTCTCTCTCTTACAAGGAGCTGCTCTCCTCTCTCCTTTCTTCTGTTCAGACATGTGTGTGTCTGTCTGTCTCTCTGTCTCTCTCTGTCCCTCTGTCTCTCCCTGTCTCTATGTCTCTCGGTCTGTCTCTGTCTCTCGGTCTGTCTCTCTCTCTCTCTCTCTCTCTCTCTCACAAGGAGCTGCTCTCCTCTCTCCTTTCTTCTCTTCAGACCTGTGTGTCTGTGTGTGTGTGTCTGCCTGTCTGTCTGTCTCTGTTCCTGAGTCTCTCTATCTGTCTCTCTCTTTCTCTCTCTATCGCTCTCCTCTCTTCTTCTATTTGGACCTCTCTGCGGTGTGTGTGTGTGTGTGTGTGTGTCTGCCTCTCTCTGTGTGTCTGTCTGTCTCTCCCTTTCTCTCTCTCTCTCACGGAACTGCTGTTATCTCTCCTTTCTTCTGTTCATACCTCTGTGTGTGTGTGTCTGTGTGTGTCTCTCTCTGTCTCTCTCTCTCTGTGTCTGTTTCTCTGTTTCTCTCTGTGTCTGTCTCTCTGTTTCTCTCTGTGTCTCTCTCTGTCTGCGTGTGTGTATATCTGTCTCTGTCTCTCTCTGTCTCTCTTTTTCACTCGCAAGGAGCTGCTCTCCTCTCTTTTCTCCTGTTCGGACTTCTGTGTGTCTGTCTGTCTGTCTCTCTCTCTCTGTCTCGGTCTCTGTCTATGTCTCTCTCTGTCTTTCTCACAAGGAGCTGCTCTTCTCTCTCATTTCTTCTGTTCATTAAACTTTTCACTGTTTAACCCATCATACGCAGTGAGTCCGTGTCCTCAATTCTTTCTCAGCGTGAGACAACGAACCCCAGGATATATACCCTAGACGGTGTAGCTGTTTCCAACCCCAGGGGTCTTAGCTAGAAAAAGTGAGTGCATGTAACCGTCAGCATTTGCTACTGATGACAGAATAAAACAAATTCTGCCAAGATATTTAAAGAGGTTTATTCTGAACCCATATGAGCACCTCTGCTCCAGGGTTCCATGGTCTCAAGAGAGCCTGAGAAAGTGTGTTTGGGAGGTCTGCTTACAGTTCCATTATTATTATTATTATTATTTTAATTGAGAGTCTCACTCTGTCATCCAGACTGGAGTGCAGTGGCACAATTTCGGCTCACTGCAACATCTGCCTTCAGAGTTCAAGTGATTTTCCTGCCTCAGCCTCCCAAGTAGCTGGGATCACAGGTGCCCACCACCACACCTGGCTAACTTTTTGTATGTAGTAGAGATGAGGTTTCACCATGTTGGCCAGGCTGGTTTCGAACTTCTGACCTCAGGTGATTCGCCCGCCTTGGTCTCCCAAAGTGCTGGGATTACAGGTGTGAGCCGCCACGTCCAACCTACAGTTCTATTATATATATTTCAGGGATACAGGAATTGTAGGTAAAATCATAAATCAATACATGGAAGGTGTACTTTGTTTTGGCTCTAAAGACGAAACATCTCGAAGTGGGTTCCTACGAGTCATAGGTGGGCTTTAAGGATTCTTTAGTTGGCAATAGGTTGTATGAAACAACAATAATAATATAAGGCTGGACATTGTGCTACTGTACTCCAGCCTGGGCGACAGAAGGAGACTCTGAAGACAGAAAGAGAGAGAGAGAGAGGAAGGAGGAAGAAAGAGAGAGAGAGAGAGAGAGAGAGAGAGAGAGACAGAAAGAAAGAAAGAAAGAAAGAAAGAAAGAAAGAAAGAAAGAGAGAGAGAAAGAAAGAAAGAGAGAGAGAAAGAAAGAAAAAGACAGAAAGAAAGAAAGAAAGAAAGAAAGAAAGAAAGAAAGAAAGAGAGAGAAAGAAAGGAAAGAAAGAAAGAAAGAAAGAAAGAAAGAAAGAAAGAAAGAGAAGGAGAGAGAGAGAAAGAAAAAGAAGGAAACAAAGAGAAAGAAAGAAAAAGGGAGGGAAAGAAATAAAGAGAAAAGAAAAAGAGAGGGAAGAGAAGAGAGAGACGAAAGAAAGGAAGAAAGAAAAGACAAGGAAGGAAAGAGAGAGGAAGAAAGGAAGTAAAGGGAAGGAAGGAAGGAGAGAGAAAGAGAAAGAAAGAAAGAGAAAGAAAAGGAAGGAAAGAAAGAAAGAAAAGGAAGAAAAAGAAAGGGAGAGAAAGAAAGAAAAGAAAGAGGGAAAGGAAGGGGAGGGAAGAGAAGAGAGAGGGGAAAGAAAGGAAGAACAAGAAAAGAGAAGGAAGGAAAGAGAGAGGAAGGAAGGAAGGAAGGAAGGAAGGAAGGAAGAATTTTGTAGACATGGTGATATGGTGTGGCTCTGTCCCCACCCAAATCTCAAATTGTAGCTCCCATAATTCCCACGTGTGTTCGGAGGAACGGGTTGGGGGGTAACTGAATCACCGACGCAGGTCTTTCCCTTGCTCTTCACATGATAATGAAGACGTCTCACGAGACCAGATGGTTTGACAAAGGGCACTTCCCCCGCACACGCGCTCTCGCCTGCTGCCGTGTAAGGCGTGCCTTTGCTCCTTCTTCACCCTCCGAGGAGGTCCTCCTCAGCCATCTGGAACTGCGAGTCCATTAAACCTCTTTCCTTTTTCAGTCTCAGGCCGGGTGCGGTGGCTCCCGCCTGTCATCCCAGCACTTTGGGAGGCCGAGGTGGGCGGATCACCTGAGGTCGGGAGTTCAAGACCAGCCTGGCCAACATGGCGAAACCCCATCTCCACTAAAAATACAAAATGAGCCAGATGTGGTGGCAGGTGCCTGTAATCCCAGCTACTCGGGAGGCTGAGGCAGGAGAATTACTTGAACCCGGGAGGCGGAGGTTGCAGTGAGCTGAGATCACACCATTGCACTCTGGTCTGGGTGATAAGAGCGAAACTCCATCTCCATCAACCAATCCATCAATCAATCAATCGATCAGTCACCCAGTCTCAGAAATGTATTAGCAGCCCGAGAACAGAGGCATATACAGGGGGTCTTGCTATGTTGCCCAGGCTGGTCTTGAACTCCTAGAGTAAGTGATCCTCCCACCTCAACCTCTCAAAGTGGTGGGATTACAGGTGTGAACCCCCGTGCCTGGCCTTCGTGAGTCTGATTTTAACCCATCTCTCTTGTATTTCTCAGTCTTTGCCCCCACATCTCATCACACACGTGCACAGCAAACAGGCACACAGTGTGAACCCAAGCACACCTGCCAAAGCTAGTCTAGTCAACAGGGCCTATGTGGGACCTCGGCTATATTTCTGGTTCCTCTCCTTCTTTTCTGTCTCTTTCTCCTGTTTCCTAAAACTCTGTTGTGTTTCTGATCTGTTGACGTCGCTTTCGGGCAAAGGGAGAACACAGTGGTGAGTGGGGTGTATAAATCTATCTTCGTTTTCAAGGGAAAATTGAAACGGCATGGAGACAAATGAGATTAACCGTGCACGGGAGACCCTGTCAACAAAACACTGATAACTGTGGAAAGACTGTGTAGAAGGAAACACATGTTGAAAAAAAAAAAAAAAGGATCTTTATCATGGTTTAAGCTTATCGGATGGATTTCAACAGAAACACATCAAGCTTAATTCAATGTTTACATGCGCTTCTTACGGTTTCTGCATTCTATGTGATGAGGCAACATTAAAAAAAAAAAAACAGCATTGAAACGCAAGAAACTTTAGGGTTCTTTTAAAGGGAGAGTGGAGTTTACAACATTCAACATGGACCAGCTTCTCGTCTGTGTTTCAGCAGGGTCCTTGTCTGCGAATGTAGAGGTTTCTCTGACAGCTTCACGGCCGTCCGGGTCTCAAACTCTTTGAGTATTCATCATTTAAACATCTGAGAACATGGGATGGGGGTTTGGCATTCTCTGGGTCTACTGAGAGAGGTTCTAGAATGCAATTTAATTTTAAATGCCTACCCACCTGCTTACCTGTCATCTATCTATCTATCTCACATCTATCTGTCTTTCAATCATCTATCAGTCAATCATCTATCCATTCATCTCATCTATCTATTCATCCATCTCATCTATCCATCCATCTATTCATCCTTCATCTATCCATCTATGTATGTGTGTATGTATCTGTCAGTCCGTCCGTCCATCCACCCATCCATCCATCCATCCATCCATCCATGTATGTGTGTATCTATCATCCATCCATCCATTCATCTATGTATGTATGTATCTATCTGTCTATCCATCCATCCATTCATCTATTCATGTATGTATGTATCTATCCATCCATGTCTGTCTGTATGTATGTATCCATCTGCCCATCCATCCATGTATCCATCCATCCATTTATCTATGTATTTATGCATGTATATATCTATCCATCCATCCATTTACCTAAGTAAGCATATATGTATGTATGTATCTATCTATCCGTCCATCCATCTATTCATGTATGTATCTATCTATCCATTCATCGATGTCTGTCTGTCTGTATGTATGTATCCATCTATCCATATATCCATCTATCCATATATCCATCTATCTGTCCATCCTTCTATCCATCCATTCATCCATCCATCTATTTATGTATGTATGTATCTATCCATCCATCCATCTATTCATCTATGTATGCATGTATGTATGTATGTGTGTGTGTATCTATCTATCTATCTATCTATCTATCTATCTATATCTCTGTCTATCCATCCATCCATCCATCCATTGATCCATCTATTGATGTATGTATGTATGTATCTATCCATCCATCCATGTCTGTCTGTATGTATGTATCTATCCGTTCATCTACCCCTCTGTTCATCTACCTATCCATCCATTCATCCATCCATCTATTGATCTATGTATGTATGTATCTATCTAGCTATCTACCTAGCTATCCATCCATCCATCCATCCATCTATTCATCTATGTATGTATGTATGTATCTATCCATCCATCCATCTATTCATGTATATATGTATGTATCTATCCATCCATCCATCCATGCCTGTCTGTCTGTATGTATCCATCTATCCATGTAAACATCTATCCATCCATGTATCCATCCGTTCATCCGTCCATTTATGTATGTATGTATGTATGTATGTATCTATGTATGTATGTAT
>NW_012107352.1:311971-314275 GCF_000951045.1 Mandrillus leucophaeus | reverse complement strand
TATCTGTCAGTCCGTCCGTCCATCCACCCATCCATCCATCCATCCATCCATCCATGTATGTGTGTATCTATCATCCATCCATCCATTCATCTATGTATGTATGTATCTATCTGTCTATCCATCCATCCATTCATCTATTCATGTATGTATGTATCTATCCATCCATGTCTGTCTGTATGTATGTATCCATCTGCCCATCCATCCATGTATCCATCCATCCATTTATCTATGTATTTATGCATGTATATATCTATCCATCCATCCATTTACCTAAGTAAGCATATATGTATGTATGTATCTATCTATCCGTCCATCCATCTATTCATGTATGTATCTATCTATCCATTCATCGATGTCTGTCTGTCTGTATGTATGTATCCATCTATCCATATATCCATCTATCCATATATCCATCTATCTGTCCATCCTTCTATCCATCCATTCATCCATCCATCTATTTATGTATGTATGTATCTATCCATCCATCCATCTATTCATCTATGTATGCATGTATGTATGTATGTGTGTGTGTATCTATCTATCTATCTATCTATCTATCTATCTATATCTCTGTCTATCCATCCATCCATCCATCCATTGATCCATCTATTGATGTATGTATGTATGTATCTATCCATCCATCCATGTCTGTCTGTATGTATGTATCTATCCGTTCATCTACCCCTCTGTTCATCTACCTATCCATCCATTCATCCATCCATCTATTGATCTATGTATGTATGTATCTATCTAGCTATCTACCTAGCTATCCATCCATCCATCCATCCATCTATTCATCTATGTATGTATGTATGTATCTATCCATCCATCCATCTATTCATGTATATATGTATGTATCTATCCATCCATCCATCCATGCCTGTCTGTCTGTATGTATCCATCTATCCATGTAAACATCTATCCATCCATGTATCCATCCGTTCATCCGTCCATTTATGTATGTATGTATGTATGTATGTATCTATGTATGTATGTATGTATGTATGTATGTATGTATCTATCTACCTGTCTAGTTATCCATCCATCCACCTATTCATCCCTGTATGTATGTATCTATCTATCCATCCATGTATGTATGTATGTATGTATGTAGGCATGTGTGTATCTGTCTGTCCATCCATCCATCTAAGTACATATGTATGTATCCATCTATCTGTCCTTCCATCTGTCCATCCATTTACATATGCATGCATGCATGTATGTATGTATGTATGTATGTATGTATCTATCTATCTATCTATCTATCTATCTACCTGTCTAGCTATCCATCCATCCACCTATTCATCCATGTATGTGTGTATCTATCTATCCATCCATCCATGTATGTACGTATGTATGTATGTAGGCATGTATGTATCTGTCCATCCATCCATCTAAGTATGTATGTATGTATCCATCTATCTGTCCATCCATCTATCCCTCCATCTATGTATGTATCTATCTATCTATCCATCATCCACATCTATTTATCTATCTCATCTGTCTATTTATCATGTATCTGTGAATCATCTGCCTATCCACTCATCTCCTGCCTCCTCCAGCTGTGTATGTACTTGTGTACTTACCTATCTATGACAACCAGAGAGATTTTACCCCCAGGAAATATTTCGCAATATCTGGTGGCAATTTTGGTTGTCACAACTGGGGAGGGGGTGGTCCTGGCACCTGGTGGGTGGACCCCAGGGTGTCTGCTCAACACCGTGCAGTGCTCAGGACGGCCCCACCACAGACAGCCCTCCATCCCCAAATGTCAGCAGAGCCTGGGCTGAGGGACCCTGACATAGACAAGGATTTCCTTCTCTCAGCTGTCGATTTGATAACTCTACAAAAATGTCTGTTCCGTGCCACCGTCTCTGATGTTTCCCTATTACAGTTCCCCCAAACAGAACACCACAAATGCACTCAGAGCTAAAGCTGCATGGCCCCTATTGGAAGAAAAAAAACAGGACCCCAGAAACAATTCCTGGCATGTAGCTGACCCTTGCTGGTTTTGCCAGGACATTAAGCAGTCACTGTGGGCTGTCCCCAGGGCCCCAGAGTCATTGTGAGAGACTCAGAGAGGCTGGGGGCGCCCCCGCGGACAGCAGCTGGGCAGGGGGTCCTGCCTTTGTGCAAAAGTCTTTCAAATTCAAATCTCCCTCCCTCCCCTGGGTGGTAAAATGTCTCCTCCCACCAGTAACACAGCTCTCCCTGGATTTACAGCTGGAATGTTGACCACCAGCCTGCTGAGCTCAGAGCTTAGAGCCAGGCTTACCCCTTTCAGAGTGAATTTTCACTGAGGCC
>NW_012107352.1:304823-310107 GCF_000951045.1 Mandrillus leucophaeus | reverse complement strand
TAATATAATAAATACATATATACATATAATAGAATGTAAATACATATGATTAATTTACTTTTAATTTTATGTGTATTTTATTTTAGTTATATTTTAATTATCTTATAAAATATACTATAATAAATACATATAATATCAATACATATAAATACTAATACATATATACATATAATATGATGTAAACACATATAATAATAAATACAATTTAATCTTAATGTTATTTATATTTTACTTTAATTATATTTTAATTATCTTATAAAATATAATAAATGCATATAAATACATGCACATATAAATATAAATACATATCAATATAATGACGGTTGTGGTCATTGCAAGGAAGTATTACATGTCCAGGAGTAAAGTTGACAATAAACACATTGAGTGACGAGAGAGGCAACTGTGGATATTCCAGGCACGTGTAAGTAGAGAAGGCGGGAAATGTAGAAGAAAAATATCCTGGGGTCCCCAAAATCAGAAGCTAAAGGGAAAACTGAAGCTGGAAAGTGAGGAGGGCAAAGCTGCCTCCTATTCTGTTCCAAGTCACCTCTGTATTCATTGAGATCCGTGCGTATCTGATTACCCCCTTTGGAAAGGCTTACCTCAGACACTCAAAACAAGGTAACCATTTGTGTGTGACCTGGAGGGCCCCTCTCTGCTATGAGTTGTGTCTCCACCTTTCTGGACAGAACTAATGTACCTCTTATATATATATAGACAGAAGCCTCATGTCTCCCTAAAATGTATAAAACCAAGCCGTGCCCTGACCACCTTGGACACCTGTCGCTAGGACCTCCTGAGGCTGGGGCATGGGTGCCCGTCCTCAACTTTGGCAAAATAAACTGTCTACATGAACGGAGACCTGTCTCGGATGTGTGGGGTACTCAGGAAGCACGTGAAAGAATGCTTTGGCCAGGCTCTGTGGCTCACACCTATCATCCCAGCACTTTGGGAGGCTGAGGCGGGTGGATCACTTGAGGTCAGGGGTTCGAGACCAGCCTGGCCAACATGGAGAAACCCCATCTCTACTAAAAATTAGGCAGGTGTGGTGGCTCACATCTGTAATCCCAGCACTTTGGGAAGCTGAGGCGGGTGGATTACCTGAGGTCAGAAGTTTGAGACCAGCCTGGCCAACATGGTGAAACCCCATCTCTACTAAAAATACAAAAAAAAATTAGCCGGGTATGGTGGTGGGCGCCTATAATCCCAGCACTTTGGGAGGCCAAGGCGGGCGGATCACCTGAGGTCAGGAGTTCGAGACCAGCCTGGCCAACATGGTGAAACCCCATCTCTACTAAAAATACAAAAATAATTAGCTGGGTGTGGTGGTGGGTGCCTATAATCCCAGCACTTTGGGAGGCTGAGGCAGGCGGATCACCTGAGGTCAGGAGTTTGAAACCAGCCTGGCCAACACGGCAAAACCACGTCTCTACTAAAAATACAATAATTAGCCAGGTGTGGTGACGCGCACCTGTCATCCCAGCACTTTGGAAGGCTGAGGTGGGCAGATCACCTGAGGTCAGGAGTTCGAGACCAGCCTGGCCAATGTGGTGAAATCCCGTCTGTACTACTAAAAATACAAATATTAGCCGAGAGTAGTGGGCGTCTGTAGTCACAGCTACCCGGGAGGCTGAGACAGGAGAATCGCTTGAATCTGGGAGGCAGAGGTTGCAGTGAGCTGAGATGATGCCATTGTACTCCAGTCTGGGCCACAGAGCGAGACTGTGTCAAAACAAAACAGAACAAAAAGAATGCTTTAAGTAGAGAAGCCTGGGTGACAGAGCGAGACGCCATCTCAAAAAAATAAATAAATAAACAAAAAATAAAAGTAGAGAAGCCTGTGGCCCCATGGGATGTAAATATGTCAGTATCTCCCAAATTAAAATACAGCCTTAATCCCTGCAGAAACTTTTCGGTTTTTTTGTTGTTTTTGTTTTTGTTTTTGTTTCAGGTCTGGAAATCAGTACAGTGATTTCCAAACATTTCTGTAAAAATAGATGGGTAAAAAAACTCCAAGTTATTTCTTAAAAACCAGCGAAAATCAGGTCTGAGCATGAACAGATGAGAAAGTCCTTTATAAAGATAATAATCAATGAAAGCTGTAAGGCAGCATCCCGTAAATAGACAGACAGATAAATGACAAGAGGTAACACAAAGGGCTGGGCACGGTGGCTCTCGCTTGTGACCCCAGCACTTTGGGAGGCCGAGGCAGGTGGATCACGAGGTCGGGAGATCGAGACCATCCTGGCCAACATGGTGAAACCCCGTCTCTACATTTTAGAAAATTTAATTTTCTAAAAATACAAAAAATTAGCCAGGCGTGGTGGGGGCACCTGCAATCCCAGCTACTCGGGAGGCTGAGGCAGGAGAATGGCGTGAACCCGGGAGGTGGAGTTTGCAGTGAGCCGAGATCGCACCACTGCACTCCAGCCTGCGCAACAGAGCCAGACTCCGTCTCAGAAAAAAAAACAATAATAATAATAATAAGTAACACACTGAGAGTTTATGACGTGACACAGGTGGTTTTTCAAATTCATTCCATTAAAAAAAAAAATGCAAGATTTCTGTGTGTCACAAAATCTATACAAAATGAAAGGCAAGTTCAGAGACCACATGGAAAATACATTATGTACCAAAAAAGCATCATTAGAACGCACGGAGCTGTTTCAAATCAAACCTAAAATTTCCCCCAATAAAAAAGCCAAAGGGCACAAGATAAATGGCCGGAATCAAAAGAACATGCTCGACTTCAGTAAACATTACGGAAATAGTTTCTTTAAAACAAGGAGACTCTACCTGAGTGTTCTAAACGGATGCTTTTCTGCCCTCAATGTGTTCCTTGCCAGAGGCCGCATGCCGTAAAAACATTTTGGGAGGGGAGAGGATTTCATTGAAAAGTCAGAAGCTTTGAAAATGCCCGTTCCCTTGGCCGGGCGCGGTGGCTCACGCCTGTCATCCCAGCACTTTGGGAGGTCGAGGCAGGTGGATCACGAGGTCAGGAGTTCAAGACCAGCCTGGCCAACATGGTGAAACCCCGTCTCTACATTTTAGAAAATTTAATTTTCTAAAAATACAAAAAATTAGCCGGGCGAGGTGGCGGGCGCCTGTAGTCACAGCTACTCGGGAGGCTGAGGCAGGAGAATGGCGTAAACCCGGGAGGCGGAGCTTGCAGTGAGCTGAGATCGGGCCGCTGCACTCCAGCCTGGGCGACAGAGCGAGACTCTGTCTCAAAAAAAAAAAAAAAGAAAAAAGAAAAGAAAATGCCCACCTTGTTGTATCCAGGTATTGCATTTTTACTAAGTGGTATGTGGTCAAAACAAGCAACGAGAGAGCACAGCGAAAGGAAAATTACACAGTGTGAACACCCCCCAAAATGAGAGACGCGTGTCTGTGTGGAAGGGGAGAAGAAGAGATGATTTGGGGGGAGGAATTTTGTCTTTTCGATTGTGTACTTTAGAGATTTTCTACAAATACGGATGAGAAAGAGATGTGTGTCAAAATAGACTATGTGAAAAATAGAATACAATCACATATATGAAAAATAGAATTAAAAATGACGGGCTGGATGTGGTGGTTCCTGTGCTGGTAATGCCAGCAGTTTGGGAGACCGAGGTGGGAGCATGGCTTGAGCCCAGGAGTTTGAGACCAGTCTGGGCAACATGGCAAGACCCTGTCTCTACAAATAGTATGAAAATCCCATTCTCCTGCCTCAGCCTCCCAAGTAGCTGGGATTACAGGAGAGTGGAGTCCCAGCTACCTGAATGTGGCCGCCCACACCAAAGGTCCCAGCTAGTCGGGAGGCTGAGGCAGGAGGATTGTGTGAGCCCAGGAGGTGGAGGCTACAGTGAGCTGTGGTCACGGCTTTGTACCACAGCCTGGGTGACAGAGCAAAACTCTGTCTTTAAAACAAAACAGCAGGCCAGGGGCGGTGGCTCACGTCTGTCATCCCAGCAATTTGGGAGGCCGAGGCAGGTGGATCATTTGAGGCCAGGAGTTTGAGACCAGCCTGGCCAACACGGTGAAACCCCGTCTCTACTAAAAATATAAAAATTAGCCGGGTGTGGTGGCAGGTGCCCGTCATCCCAGCTACTCAGGAGGCTGAGGCAGGAGAATGGCTTGAACCCGGGAGGTGGAGGTTGCAGTGAGCCGAGATCACACCACTGCACTCCAGCCTGGGAGACAGAGCGAGACTAGTTATCCTATTTATTTATTTATTAGTATCATTTTGAGACAGGGTCTCACTCTGTAGCCCAGGCTGGAGTGCAGTGGTGCGATCTCAGGTCACTGCAACCTCCGCCTCCCCGGTTCAAGCAACTCCCCTGCCTCAGCCTGCCGAGTAGCTGGGATGACAGGTGCCCACCACCACGCCCAGCTAATTTTTGTATTTTTTTTTTTTGTATTTTTTAGTAGAGACGGGGTTTCACCGTATTAGCCAGGATAGTCTCCATCTCCTGACCTCGTGATCCGCCCGTCTTAATTTTTGTATTTTTAGTAGAGACGGGGTTTCACCATGTTGGCCAGGCTGGCCTCGAACTCCTGACCTCAGGGGATCCGCCCGCCTCAGCCTCCCAAAGTGCTGGGATGACGGGCACGAGCCACCGCGCCCGGCCAGTAATCCTATTTAAATCAACAATTACGTGTATTTAAATAAATAACATTGATTTAAATAGTATTAAGTGTTTAATCATATTTAATAATTGAAAACATTTTAAAATAATATTTCATGCAGCGATGGATGACTTCAACCACGGAAGACAATACTGAAATCCCATTTTGCGTCTGTGGGGATGGCAGACGGGGAGCAGCCAGATTCTCAAGGCGTCCCCGGCCACATCTGTTCCCATTTTCTCCTCGGCCGGACCATACCAGCGACGGAGGAAATGCAGTTTTAATAAAACGGCCCCCAGGAACCTGTTTCTGAAGGCGGAGATGGTGGGGGGTTTCAACGGTGACCTCAGTGTGGATTGTAAATATAAAATTCATATGTGCTGGGTTTCCTGACTGTAATTACCTATCAAAAGGTTCAGGGTTTCAGTGAAATTCTTTATGAAGCAGTAAATGGTCTGGTGGCGGAATCCCAGCCCCTCCTCTCCCTCTCCACAGGCCTGGGACAGAGAAATGATTCTCACGTTTCAGACACAGGACAGACAACGGCACGTCCAAGCCTATTTGAGTATTTTAATCCCCTCCCAAGATGTGTGTGTGGAATTAATTTTCCTCATGGAATATTTCCTTTCTCCGCATGTGCTAGAGGAGAAGAGCGAACCACGACTCTGCAGGCAGC
>NW_012107352.1:303876-304773 GCF_000951045.1 Mandrillus leucophaeus | reverse complement strand
AAAATAAAATAAAATAAATCCCCTGTCCCTTCCTTTTGTGGTTCAAGACATCAGGAGTGACGTTTGCAGTGCAACAGAACCAGGTATTACTGGTGATTCTTTGTACGTTGTGGTCATTCAGGCCTTCATACCTCAGAAGGAAAAATTCTCTTTACATTTATTTATTTATTTGTTTATTTATTTATTTTTCAGACAGAGTCTTGCTCTGTCGCCCAGGCTGGAGGGCAATGGTGCGATCTTGGCTCACTGCAAACTCCAGCTCCCGAATTCAAGCGATTCTCCTGCCTCCGCCTCCCGAGTAGCTGGGATGACAGGTGCCCGCCACCACTCCCAGCTAATTTTTGTATTTTTAGTAGAGTCGGGGTTTCACCTTGTTGGCCAGGATGGTCTCAAACTCCTGACTTCAGGTGATCTACTCCCCCCTTCTTGACCTCCCAAAGTGCTGAGATTACAGATTACGGCCCCTGTGCCTGGCCGGGCACCAGATTCAAAAGGATACCAAAAGCTGAGTCAGCGAGACAAGTAAGAATTTATTGCAATGAGTTTGAAAAAGCCAAGAAGATTGTCACAAGTCTGCAATGAATACAATATCTCAAGAAACAGGTGCAGGTAAAGACAGGTAGAAATGGCAGGTCGCAGTGGTTCCTGCTTGTAATCCCAGCGCTTTCGCTTGACCACAGGACCTTGAGACCAGCCTGGCCAACATAGCAAGACCCCATCTCTACAAAAACTTTCAAACGTAAAGTGGGTATGACGGCATGAGTCTGTAATCTGAGCTACTTGGGAGGTTGAGGTGGGAGGAGGGCTGGAGCCCACAGGGTCAAGGCTGCAGTGGACTGTGACTGAGTCTCTGCACTCAAGCCTGGGGGGACAGAGAAAAACCCTGTTGTCTAAAAA
>NW_012107352.1:300473-303826 GCF_000951045.1 Mandrillus leucophaeus | reverse complement strand
CTGAGGCAGGAGAATCACCTGAGGTCAGGAGTTCGAGACCAGCCTGACCAACGTGGTAAAATCCCGTCTCTACTAAACATACAAAAATTAGCCAGCCGGGCACGGTGGCTCACACCTGTAATCCCAGGTCGAGGAGGCCGAGGCAGGTGGAGGCCGAGGGAGGGGAGGCCGAGGCATGTGGATTAGCTGAGATCAGGAGTTCGAGACCAGCCTGACCAACATGATAAAATCCCGTCTCTGCTAAAAATACAAAAATTAGCCGGGCGTGGTGGTGTGCACCTGTCATCCCCGCTACTCGGGAGGCTGAGGCAAGAGAATCGCTCGAACCCGGGAGGTGGAAGTTGCCGTGAGCCGATCTCGTGCCACTGCCCTCCAGGATGGGCGACGAGAGCAAAACTCCGTCTCTGAAATCTATGATTCGCACGATGTAAATTAGACAATTGATCGTCACACAGCGTCCGTCGGGACCTCACCCATAGTGGGAGAGAAAATTAAAAAAAACAAAAAACAAACAAACAAAACCAGTTTCAGGAGGATCCCCATGAAACTGTAAAAACAAGCAAGCCTTCTAAATACGTGAGTGCTGTTGTCAGGAAACAAGACTTCAGAGAAGCATACAAATCACCGTATCCAGCCGTCATAACGGAGTTCAAAGCGGGGAGGATATGAAAAATTCATCGCGTGTCTACCCGGAACGACGGATGCAAACGATGCCACTTTGTCTATATTTGTACAATATGTTCTCGTTGGCACATACGGGATGATCGTTGTTTCGTTAAATACCTGACATTTCTGTAACAGTGCAAAGATGACTGCTGGCGTCAGCGTGTTCCACTCTAGGAGGGCAGGAAGAAAAGAAAGAAAGAAAATGGGGTCTGGGGGGACCTTTATCTCAATCAGGTGGTTGGGCCGGGCCAGGGTGGCTCACACCTGTTATCCCAGCACTTTGGGAGGCCGAGGCGGGCGGATCACCTGAGGTCAGGAGTTCGAGACCAGCCTGGCCAACGTGGTGAAACCTCGTCTCTACTAAAAATACAAAAATTAGCCAGGCGTGTTGGCAGGTGCCTGTCATCCCAGCTACTCGGGAGACTGAGGCATGAGGATAGCTTGAACCTGTGAGGCGGAGGTTGCAGTGAGCTGAGATTGTGCCAGTACACTCCAGCCTGGGTGACAGAGCAAGATTCCATCTCAAAAAAAAAAGAGTTTCTTGAATTCATTCTCGAGGTCAGGGTATGTGATGCGAAACTCTCCTAAATGCTGAGAAGATGGAAATACGTTTTGGTGCACGTCTGTCATCCCAGCTACAAGGGAGGCTGAGGTGGGAGAATCTCTTGAGCCCAGGAGGTCGAGGCTGCAGTGAGCTGAGATTGCACCACTGCACTCCAGCCTGGGTGACAGAGGGAAACCCTGTCTCAAAAAAGAAGAAAAAAAGCTTTCAAACTGCTCCAATTTTTTTTTTTTTTTCTGAGACGGAGTCTCGCTCTGTCGTCCAGACTGGAGTACCGTAGCATGATCTCGGTTCACTGCAACCTCTGCCTCCCGGGTTCAAGCGATTCTCCTGCCTCAGCCTCCCGAGTAGATGGGATTACAGGCATGCGCCCGCCACCACGCTCGGCTAATTTTTATATTTTTTGTCGAGACCAGGTTTAGCCATGTTGGCTAAGCTGGTCTCGAACTCCCGACCTCAGGTGATCCACCCGCCTCTGCCTCCCAAAGTGCTGGGATTACAGGCGTGAGCCGCTGCTCCAGATTGTTAAGTCACATAAACACAACATATCACTCCTCATACCTCAGACAAGGCAAGAAATTACGATTTTTCCTGCCGACTCAGAAATTCGAATAGCAAAGTATCCCTTGAATAATATAACCTGGTTATTCCAGTTTGCATATCTTTTGTTTGTTTGTTTTTTGTTTGTTTTTGAGACGGTGCGTCACTCTGTCACCCAGGCTGGAGTGCCGTGGCTTGATCTCGGCTTGCTGTAACCTCCACCTTGTAAATACGATTCTCCTGCCTCAGCCTCCTGAGTAGCCGCCACCACACCCGGCTAATTTTTGTATTTTTTTCTTTTTTTTTTTTTCAGTAGAGACCAGGTTTTACCATGTTGGCCACGTTGATCTCCAACTCCTGACCTCAAGGAATCCGCCCGCCTCGGCCTCCCAAAGGGCTGGGATTACAGGTGTGAGCCACCGTGCCCGGCCTGCAGTTTGCATATCTTGCTGACAGCTTGAATTCGCTGGATGAGTCCAGTTTGATAATGCAGGTGAGCAATATTGCTTTCCTTGCTACAGAGAGGGTCACCGACGAAATGATGTCTATCCTCAGTATCCAAGGAGGTCGGATATATTCTATCCTCAGTATCCAAGGCGGTCGGATATATTCTCAATATATACACTGAGTCTCTCTGTCGCCCAGGCTGGAGTGCAGTGGCACAATCTCAGCTCACTGCAACCTCCGCCTCCCGGATTCAAGCGATTCTCCTGCCTCAGCTTCGCAAGTAGCTGGGACTACAGGCACCTGCCACCACGCCCGGCTAATTTTTGTATTTTTAGTAGAGACGGGGTTTCCCCATATTGGTCAGGCTGGTCTCAAAGTCCAGACCTCAGGTGATCTGCCTGCCTCGGCCTCCCAAAGCGCTGGGATGACAGGTACGCACCACCACACCTGGCTAATTTTTGTATTTTAGCAGAGACAGGGTTTCACCATGTCGGCCAGGCTGGTTTCAAATTCCTGACCTCTTACGATCCACCCACCTCAGCCTCCCAAAGTCCTGGGATTACAGGTTTGAGCCACCGCGCCCAGCCTCCGGTTTGCAATTGTGAACTGATCTGGTAAGAGGTGGGGGCTGAGAATTCTCAATCTGTTTTTTTAATTTTTGTGGTTTGTTTTGTTTTGTTTTTCAGACAAGATCTTGCTCTGTTGCCCAGGCTGGAGTGCAGTGGCGCGATCTCAGCTCACTGCAGCCTCCACTTTCTGGGCTCAAGCCATCCTCCTTCTTCAGCCTCCCACATAGCTGGGACCACAGGCATACATACCACATCTGGATAATTTTTTTTTTGTTTTTGTAGAGACAGAATTTTACCATGTTGCCCAGGCTGGTCTCAAACTCCTGGACTCAAGTGACCCTCAGCCTTGGCCTCCAAAAGTGCTGGGATTACAGGTCTGAGTCACAGGGCCTGGCGTTTAATTTTTTTCATTTCTGTTTTTGTTTTTGTTTATTTTGAGATGGAGTCTCGCTCTCTCACACAGGCTGAAAAGTCCAGTGGCGCGATCTCAGCTCACTGCAAGCTCCGCCTCCCGGGTTCACGCCATTCTCCTGCCTCAGCCTCACAAGTAGCTGGGACTACAGGCGCCC
>NW_012107352.1:300091-300423 GCF_000951045.1 Mandrillus leucophaeus | reverse complement strand
CGACCTCCCAAAGTGCTGGGATTATAGGCGTGAACCACCACACCCGGCCACTACTTTATTTTTAATCGGCTGATAATTATGCATGCGTCCAGGGTACAATGTTACGTTTTCATGCATGGGCGCAATGTCAAATGATTAAATCACATTAAGGCATCCACTGCCTCACCTCCTTATATCACTGTGTGTTTTGTATCAGTGGGAACATTCAAAACCTAATCTTTTAATGCAATCGATCATGAAAACAGTCTAAGTGCTGTAAAAACATTTCACATGGCCAGGCACGGTGGCTCACGCCTGTCATCCCAGCACTTTGGGAGGCCGAGGCGGGCGGA
>NW_012107352.1:297516-297846 GCF_000951045.1 Mandrillus leucophaeus | reverse complement strand
ACCGGGGGACCCCCACTTTCACAGGCCTGGATTGTGACGGGGTCTGGAGCATTCGCCGGTGAGGGGGAGCACGCTCAGGTGGTCAGCGGGACGTGCGTGTGGAGGGTGGGACAGCCAGGAGCCAGACGAGGTCTCCTGTAACACAGCATATGAGCACAGGAGAAATAAAAAGAGCAAACCTCCTCAGCCCCTCAGCTGAAGACCCCCCAGTCACCCAGGCCCCTTCGTTCACGGTCTCCCCCAGCCTCCATCTACTGACTGTTAGAAAATCTGAGTGGGGTCTGGGCTCAGCGGCTCGCGTCTGTAACCCCAGCACTTTGGGAGGCCGTG
>NW_012107352.1:297163-297466 GCF_000951045.1 Mandrillus leucophaeus | reverse complement strand
TGGTAACAAGAGTAAAACTCCATCCCCCTCAACAAAAACATATTACAATTTAGTGATATTAAGTACATTCAAATAATTGTGCAACCATCGTCAGTAACCACTTCCAGAACGTTTTCATCTTCCCAAACAGAAACTCCGTCCCCATGAAACACCAATCCCGCATTTCACCCCCAGCCCCTGCCACCCATAGTTCTAGTTTCTGTCCCTGTGAAATCTTGCACTGTTCTAGACATTTTACATAAGTGGAGTCATACACTATGTGCTCTTTCCTGTCTGGCTTCTCTCACTGGGCCTGATGTCTTC
>NW_012107352.1:295867-297113 GCF_000951045.1 Mandrillus leucophaeus | reverse complement strand
TCTGACCCTCATTCCTTTTCCTGGCTGTATAGTATTCCATTGGGTGTGTCTCCTCTCACTGGGCCAGATGTCTTCAAGGTTCATCCATGCGGCAGCCTGCATCTGACCCTCATTCCTTTTCCTGGCTGTATAGTATTCCGTTGTGTGTCTCTTCTCCCACTGGGCCTGATGTCTTCAAGGTTCATCCACGCTGCAGCCTGCGTCTGACCCTCATTCCTTTTTCCTGGCTGTATAGTATTCCATTGTGTGGGCCTGATGTCTTCAAGGTTTATCCACACTGCAGCCTGTGTCTGACCCTCATTCCTTTTCCTGGCTGTATAGTATTCCATTGTGTGTCTCTTCTCTCACTGGGCCTGATGTCTTCAAGGTTTATCCACACTGCAGCCTGTGTCTGACCCTCATTCCTTTTCCTGGTTGTATAGTATTCCTTTGTGTGTCTCTTCTCTCACTGGGCTGATGTCTTCAAGGTTCATCCATGTGGCAGCCTGCGGCTAACCCTCATTCCTTTTCCTGGCCGTATAGTATTCCATTATATGGGCCTGATGTCTTCAAGGTTCATTCACACTGCAGTCTGCGTCTGACCCTCATTCCTTTTCCTGGCTGTATAGTATTCCATTGGGTGTCTCTCCTCTCACTGGACCTGATGTGTTCAAGGTTCATCCTCACTGCAGCCTGTGTCTGACCCTCATTCCTTTTTCCTGGCTGTATAGTATTCCACTGTGTGGTCCTGATGTCTTCAAGGCTCATCCATCCAGCAGCCTGCGTCTGACCCTCATTCCTTTTCCTGGCCGTATAGTATTCCACTGTGTGTCTCTCCTCTCACTGGGCTGATGTCTTCAAGGTTCGTCCACACTGCAGTCTGCGTCTGACCCTCATTCCTTTTCCTGGCTGTATAGTATTCCACTGTGTGTCTCTTCTCTCACTGGGCCTGATGTCTTCAAGGTTCATCCATACGGCAGCCTGCGTCTGACCCTCATTCCTGTTCCTGGCTGTATAGTATTCCACTGTGTGGGCCTGATGTCTTCAAGGTTCATCCTCACTGCAGCCTGCGTCTGACCCTCATTCCTTTTCCTGGCTGTATAGTATTCCACTGTGTGTCTCTCCTCTCACTGGGCCTGATGTCTTCAAGGTTCATCCATGCAGCAGCCTGCGTCTGACCCTCATTCCTTTTCCTGGCTGTATAGTATTCCATTGTGTGAGCCTGATGTCTTCAAGGTTTATCCACACTGCAGCCTGTGTCTGACCC
>NW_012107352.1:286135-290357 GCF_000951045.1 Mandrillus leucophaeus | reverse complement strand
TTCACCGTGTTAGCCAGGATGGTCTCGATCTCCTGACCTCGTGATCCACCCGCCTCGGCCTCCCAAAGTGCTGGGATTACAGGCCTGAGCCACCGCGCCTGGCACCCCAGAGCTTAAAATAACATTTTTTTAAAAGTTGACATAGTACAAAGAAAACAAAGCATAATCATTTTCATAGTCATTTACTAGAGAATAAGACAGAGAGTAATAGAGACAGACAAGTGATGTGTGATTGTCACAGCTAAGTGGAAATAGGGCTGGTATAATTTGCATGTTTACCTTTTCAAGGCCGGGTGTGGTGGTCCACGCCTGTCATCCCAGCACTTTGGGAGGCCGAGGCAGGTGGATCACCTGGGGTCAGGAGTTCGAGACCAGCCTGGCCAACATGAAAAAACCCCGCATCTACTAAAGACACAAAAATTACCCTGCAATGGCAGGTGCCTATAATCCCAGCTACTCGGGAGGCTGAGGCAGGAGAATCGCTTGAACTCGGCGGGTGGAGGTTGCAGTGAGCCGAGATTGCCCCACTGCACTCCAGCCTGGGTGACAGAGCGAGGCTCTGTCTCAAAAAAAAGAAAAAAGAAAAAGTTTCCAAGGTTGCTAATGTTTCTGCCGTGAACAATATCAGGGGTTGGTGTGGGGTAGGGGGGGAAATTATTTTGTAATAACACAATATCCGACTCTGAATTCAATCGTCAATAAAAAACGTATTATGTAATTTCACTTCTATCAGAATCTGAAGCCTAGCCGTTCATTTCTTTCTCGTCGAAAGGATATTTGTCCCTTAGAAACCATGGCCCTGTGTTTTGGGCACCTGTAAAATATATCTTTAAAATCACCTGAACTCTTTAAGTATGTATGTATGTATTATTTATGTATTTATTTATTTAGAGATTGAGACGGAGTCTCACTCTGTCACCCAGGCTGGAGTGCAATGGCCCAATCTCACCTCACTGCAATCTCCACCTCCCGGGTTCAAGCCTCCTGAGTAGCTGGGATGACAGGTGCCCGCCAGCATGCCCGGCTAATGTTTTGTGTTTTTAGTAGAGGCAGGGGTTTCACTACGTTCCTCAGGCTGGTCTCGAACCCCTGACCTTGTGATCCACCCGCTTCGGCCCCCTCCCGAAGCGCTGGGATGACAGAGGCGTGAGCCACCACGCCCGGCCAAAAAAAAAAATTCTTCCTAAGTCTTTTTTTAAAACGTTTGGAACAAGTGTCTGGGAGACAGAGGCTCACCTTCCCTCTGTTGGGGGGACCGTGATGGAATCAGAACCACCTGTGCGAGATGCACGCGTCCTCATTTTTCACAACAAATCCGTCTGGCCCGTTGCTGTGCTCGTGAGCTCTCTGCAGAGAAAAGTTGTTCATCTCGGCTGTTTTGTACTTTGGTCGCCTTGAGGGTTCTTGCAGAGCTGGGGTAATGTCCTCTAGAGGAAGGCCTTTTGCAAACCTTCTCATACTCACAAAGTGGCTGCTGAAGCTCCGGACATCACACCCTCAAGACAGCATCCCTAGCAGGAAGTGAGGCCATGGGCATAGCAGAGTTTTCTCATAGTTTCAAAGTGATTGCTGATCCAACATGAGGCAGGACTTTGGGGGTCTGCTTTCCCCCGAGAGGCCCCCCCTGACTCTAATCCTCAGGCAAAAGAACTTCCCGCTTTTGGACGCAGGAAAAAAAAACTGCATTCCGGGTTCGAACACAGAGATCTGTGTCTTTTCTGAGGTTGTCTTCCGGAGAGTTACGACGCAGCCTAATAACCATGTCAATATGTGCTCACACCTGTGATAACTTCAGCCTCTGCCAGGCAGAAAAAATCTGCCGTGTGCTGATCAAAAAAAAAAAAAAAAAAATCCTTCTCCCAAGGCCAACGTTGGAAATGAACGTTTTAAAGGCCGGGGCGGGTTCCACAAGGAAAGGCCGTTGTAGAAAGACAAGCAGCCTGTTCTGCGGTGGGCGGAGGATGGACCTCAGCGAAATACACGGAGTATCCGTGACAAAGGGGACGTTTCCAGTAAATGAGCAGAGCTGTTTGGAAAAGGCCGGTAAACAGGACGCTTTTCTGTCCAAACAGAAGCAACTCACACGTTTCAAATCATCTGACCTTGCTTCCTTGCTTGCTTTTTCTTTTCTTCCTTTCTTTCTTTCTTTCTTTCTTTCTTTCTTTCTTTCTTTCTTTCTTTCTTTCTTTCTTTCTTTCTCTCTCCTTCCTTCCTTCCTTCTTTCCTTCTTTCTTTCTCTTTCTTTCTTTCTTTTTTTCTTTCTTTCTCTCTCCTTCCTTCCTTTCCTCCCTTCCCTTCCTTCCCTCCCTCCCTTCCTTCTTTCCTTCCTTTCTTTCTTTGTCTCTCTCTTTCCTTCCTTCCTCCTTCTTTCCTTCTTTCTTTCTTTCTCTCTCCTTCCTTCCTTTCCTTCCTTTTCTTCCTTTTCTTCCTTCTTTCCTTCCTTTCTTTCTCTCTCTCCCTCTTTCCTTCCTTCCTTTCCTTCCTTTCCTTCTTTCCTTTCCTTCCTTTCCTTCCTTTCCTTCTTTCCTTTCCTTCCTTGCTTCTTTCCTTCTTTCCTTCTTTCTTTCTCTCTCCTTCCTTCCTTTCCTTCCTTCCTTCCTTCTTTCCTTGTTTCCTTCTTTCTTTCTTTCCTTCCTTCCTTCCTTCCTTCCTTCTTTCCTTCTTTCTTTCTTTCTCTCTCTCTCTTTCTTTCTTTATTTCTTCCTTCCTTTCTTTCTTTTCTACATTGAGACAGAGTCTCACTCTGTCACCCAGGCCAGAATGCAACAACACAATCACGTTTAAGAGTTTGCAGGCACGAAAGTTGCAGCCAAGGTTGGCTGATTTCTTTGAATTAGGTGGAATTCGTCTCTTTTCTTGCCACACATTTGCTAAAGGATCTTCTCTCTGTGTCACCTTTGCTCTCCTGCCGCTGTATAGAAAATGCATCTCCCAGGGCTGGACACGGTGGCTCAGACTTGTAATCCCAGCTACTCAGGAGGCTGAGGCAGGAGAATTGCTTGAACGTGGGAGGCAGAGGCTGGAGTGGGCTGAGATCGTGCCATTGCACACTCCAGCCAGGACAACAAGAGTGACACTCCGTCTCCAAAAATAATAAAATTTATTTTTTTAAAATTTTTAATTTAAAAAATGCATCCCCTGGCTGGGTGCGGTGGCTCACACCTGTCATCCCAGCACTTTGGGAGGCCGAGGCGGGTGGATCACCTGAGGTCAGGAGTTCGAGACCAGCCTGGCCAACATGGTGAAACCCCATCTCTACTAAAAATACAAAGATTAGCCGGGCGTGGTGGCAGGTGCCTGTAATCCCAGCTCCTCAGGAGGCTGAGGCAGGAGAATGGCGGGAACCCGGGATGCGGAGCTTGCAGTGAGCCGAGATCTGGCCACTGCACTCCAGCCTGGGCCACAGAGCGAGACTCTGTCTCAAAAAAAAAAATTGCAATCCTCCAAAGGCTGTGATAACCAAGGAAAATCATCCCAAGAAATACGAGTGGCTGGATTCTCTGTCCATTCAGGAGAGCGGATCGGGGGTCACTGGGAATAAGGTTTATCAGGACAGGACTTGAGCTGTGTTCCTGCAGGCACAGAAAGGACCAAAACACTGTGAAATAGGAACGGTCCGGGCAGAACGGTCTTCAGTTGCCCGCAAGCTTTGTGAGCACCTGGTTTTACGCAGAACCCCGTCCGGGAAAGTCCAGGCGAACGGAACACGCTGTGCAGTGGGCTTGGAAGGACTTCGTCTTGTCCCGGCTTCAGCCAGTTGGAAAAAAATAAAAGACAACCCAATTATGTAAAAGGCCTGACAGGGTACAAAGGGTTCCCGGAACATAAACTAACTTTCCCCACACGGCCCGGCTGTGAGGTAGGTAGGAAGGTGGGCGGCAAACCTGCTTTTGCCAATTTTCATCTGGACCTCGGAGACCCCAGGTAAGCTCAGAAAAGGCCACACAGTGAGGCGGGTGTGGGGGGAGAGCACAAAATCTCATTTTCTTAAAATGACGAAGGGCGGCCCCGTTGGTGAGATCCTTGGGAAAAGTGTTGAAAGAGGAACGCTTTGGGCCTCTCGGTTAATGGTTTAATTATGCGTCTCAGGATTTGCAAAGAGCACAGTCACCTTATGTGTGGGGGGTGCGGATTCTCAGTGTGCCCGTCCAGCCTTTTTCCCTTTTCTGGTGACAACCGGCCAATTTATACTTACGGGAAAATGAAGGATGAGCTGAAATAA
>NW_012107352.1:285188-285763 GCF_000951045.1 Mandrillus leucophaeus | reverse complement strand
GCACCTGTCATCCCAGCTACTCGAGAGGCTGAGGCAGGAGAATCACTTGAACCCGGGAGGCGGAGGTTGCGGTGACCTGAGATGGCACCACAGCACTCCAGCCTGGGCGACAGAGCGAGACTCCGTCTCAAAAAGAAAGAAAAAAAAAAGAGAGAGAGACACCCAAGACTGGGTAATTTATAAAAAAAGAAAAAAAAGAAGTTGAATGGACTCGCAGTTCCCTCCCAGAAGCTCACTGCACAAACACAATGTGGGGAATTGGTCTTCAAAGCATCAAAAGATGGCAGGTTTAATCACTTCAGCAATACAAACGTTTTGTTTGTTTGTTTGTTTGTTTGTTTTGAGACAGGTTCTTACTCTATCACCCAGGCTGGAGTGCGATGGTGCAATCTGGGCTCACCGCAACCTCCGCCTCCTGGGTTCAAGCCATTCTCCTGCCTCAGCCTCCCGAGGAGCTGGGATTACAGGCACCTGCCACCACGCCTGGCTAGTTTCTTGTATTTTTAGTAGAGATGGGGTTTCACCATGTTGGCCAGGCTGGTCTCGAACTCCTGACCTCATGATCCGCCCGCCTC
>NW_012107352.1:284202-285138 GCF_000951045.1 Mandrillus leucophaeus | reverse complement strand
AGAAAGAAAGAAAGAAGAAAGAGAAAGAAAGAAGAAAGAAAGAGAAAGAAGAAAGAAAGAGAGAAGGAAGGAGAAAGAAAGAAAGAACGAATGAACGAACAGGGAGGGAGAAAGGAAGAAAGAAAGGAAAAGAAAGGAAAGGAAACGAAACCAGAGACTCCGTGGCAGATCCCGGGTACGTCTCCCCAGGGTGGCCACGGCTGACTCCATTAGCCGGGCCCTGTGATCACGGGATGGGCGGCCTTGGTGGGACAGGTGTCTGCCGTGATCAAACGCGGGGTGGGCCGGTGTTGACAGGTGAGGTGCTGAGTTGCCCACGTGGCCCGCCTGGGCCTGGTCCACCGGCAGCAGGGAAGGAGGAGCAGGGCCCGGCTCGGTGCATTTGGAGGCTGTTACCAGGGAAACCAGGGGACAAGCTGAGACGCTTGGGGACGTCCTCTCCACCCAGGCACGTGGAGTCTCATATTAATCAACAGCCGGGCACGGGCTGGTGGCCCCTTACCCAGACGGATACACGCAGGACGGAAGCTCCCGGTGATGGCTCGTCACGGCTGGCACCTGCCCCAGTGGTCGTGTTGAACAGGGACATTGCTTCTACAGGAAAGGAGGGACGGATGTGTGTCTGGACACGCTCCAGGGTACCTGGGTGTCTGATCTTTCCGAAAAGACAGCGTCTGTGGCTTGAGCTGGAGGCTCTGAAAGGCGAGGGTGTCAGAAGCTTCACCTCAGGGAGCTGTCAGCTGGTGTCACCTTGTCACACCACCACCCTGCTCTGCCCAGACTGACTTCTCGGGCCGGGAGTGGGGTGGGGGGCAGGTGTCCCAGGAGGAAACGCACAGTGACTCTGGTTCTCCTGTGACTCTGTTTCCCCAGCAGTCCTTTCCCCCTTGGGACCTCTGTTTGTGTGAAGGGCATCGTCCGTCTCCTGTGACTCTG
>NW_012107352.1:277634-279547 GCF_000951045.1 Mandrillus leucophaeus | reverse complement strand
CCCGGCCTACATGTTTTTTGGTTGCACGGATGGTTGGTAAAGTTAGGTTCTTCCCACACCTGCACACTGAGTAACGTACATTGAACACCAGAGGGAATTGTTCATGCCTCACTCCGCTCCTATCGTCCCGTCTTCCGAGTCTCCAACGTTCGTGATTCTATCCCGTACGCCCCTAGGTACCCAGAGTGTAGCATCTTCTTATAAATGATAACAGTGGTTTTTTTGGTGTTTGTTGCTTTCTATTCCTGAGTTACTGTACTTAGGACAGTTGTCTGCAGCTCCATCCAAGTTGCTACAAATGCCATTATTTTGTCCTTTTTCATGGCTGAGTAGTATTCCACGGTGTGTGTAAACCACATTTTCATTTTCCTTTCTTTTTTTTTTGAGATGGAGTCTCGCTCTGTCGCCCAGGCTGGAGTGCCGTGGCGCGATCTCAGCTCATTGCAACCTCCGCCTCCCGGGTTCAAGTGATTCTCTCGTCTCAGCCTCCCGAGTAGCTGGGATCACAGGCACCTGCCACCAGACCCAGTTCATTTTTTTTTTTTTTCTATTTTTTGTATTTTTAGTGGAGACGGGGTTTCCCCATGTCGGCCAGGCTGGCCTTGAACTCCTGACCTCCGGTGACCTGCCCGCCTCGGCCTCCCACGGTGCTGGGATGACAGGTGTGAGTGACCATGCCCTTGTTTCTTTTCCTTTTTAATGTGCATGTTAAATGGTTCTGAGATACTCCTGGTTCTTCTATGGGAGTGTGATGTCCACGAGAAGGAAATGAGGGACAGCAAGCTCGGCTGTGCAAGTCTGCAGGGTCAGGGGTGTCTATCTCTTGTGGGAAGGAAAGAATATTCCAGGACCAGCTCTGAATCCAGGAAGACACACCAGCTTCGGCTCCGAAGCGTTCCGAGCAGGCCAGGCTGCCGCTAATCACCCCGAATTATCCGTAAGGGGACGCATCGGGGAGCTGGCAATCGGTGGGGATAGAAGCTCATTACTTAATCACTCGCATGTTTAAATCGCATTATCGGAAAAGAAATTACTCTGGTGATCGAATTACAGATATTTATCTGCTAATCGCCCTGATTAACTGGCGATGTTAATCTGTCATTTTGAAAGCTAATATTAACAGCATCAATCTCGTCGGAAAAAAAAAAATCATAAAACAGTTTAAGGGGAATAAAACCGGATGGATGTAAAGCACCGTGTGTCGGAGGCCTCAGATCGAGGATGCCCTTGAGTGGGGCTGCCAGGGGACCCCGCTGGCCTCTTTTGGGTTGCAAAATACCCTCGCCTTGGAATGGTTCAGACGGGGCTACCGCTGATGGGCTCAGAGGAGCTGAGGAAAAGCACGCAGGGAATATGCATTTGGAGATACATCCCACAGGTTCTGAATACAGGTCCCCCAGGGAATGCCCTGCAGGTGTATTCATGCAGTTCACCCTCTCGATAAAAAGATCCCCTTGAATTCCAGCAAGGAAGGATTGAGTTATAAGGCTGCCTCTGACGGGCTCAGAGAAGCTGAGAAAAAGCACCCAGGGAACGTGCATTTGGAGATACATCCCACAGGTTCTGAATACAGGTCCCCCAGGGAATGCCCTGCAGGTGTATTCATGCAGTTCACCCTCTCGATGAAAAGATCCCCTTGAATTCCAAGCCAGGAAGGATTGAATTATCCAGCAGACACACGATGGGTTCCTCTCCCGTCCACTTGAGCCACATCGATGATGATCTCAGAGCGAGACTCTATCTCAAAAAAAAAATTACCAAACAGTGTCCACAGAATCACGATGTCTTTTTCACACAACGATCGGATGATGCTCTTCTTTTTGGAAAACTAGCAAGATTTGAGGACGGGGTTTGGATTCGCTCAAGAACAGTATGACGGCAGGTTCCGGCCCTTAGGAACCCCCTCTCTACTA
>NW_012107352.1:272661-273379 GCF_000951045.1 Mandrillus leucophaeus | reverse complement strand
GGACTCTACTTCCTAGTTGGCCTCCAACCTACATGTTGGCCTCCACATCCAAGTTGGACTCCAACCTCCAAACTGGCCTCCACCTCCAAGTTAGCCTCCAACCTCCAAATTGGCCTCATCCCCAAGTTAGCCTCCACCTTCAAGTTAGCCTCCAATCTCCCAACTGGACTCTACCCCCAGCTGGCCTCCAATCTACATGTTGGCCTCCACATCCAACTTGGACTGCAACCTCCAAACGGGCCTCCACCTCCAAGTTAGCCTCCAACCTCCAAATTGGCCTCACCTCCAAGTTAGCCTCCACCTTCAAGTTAGCTTCCAATCTCCCAACTGGACTCTACCCCCTAGCTGGCCTCCAACCTACATGTTGGCCTCCACATTCAACTTGGACTGCAACCTGCAAACTGGCCTCCACCTGCAAGTGAGCCTCCAACCTCCTAATTGGCCTCACCTCCAAGTTAGCCTCCACTTTCACAATCTCCCAACCGGACTCTACCCCCTAGCTGGCTTCCAACCTACATGTTGGCCTCCACATTCAACTTGGACTGCAACCTCCAAAATGGCCTCCACCTCCAAGTGAGCCTCCAACCTCAAAATTGGCCTCCACCTCCCAGTTAACCTCTACTCTAAAGTTGGCCTCCAATCTCCCAACTGGATTCCACCTCCTAATTGGCCTCCAACTTACATGTTGATCTCCACATCCAACTTGGAGTCCAACCTC
>NW_012107352.1:270024-272611 GCF_000951045.1 Mandrillus leucophaeus | reverse complement strand
TCCACCTCCAAGTGAGCCTCCAACCTCCAAATTGGCCTCATCTCCAAGTTAGCCTCCACCTTCAAGTTAGCCTCCAATCTCCCAACTGGACTCTATCCCCTAGCTGGCCTCCAATCTACATGTTGGCCTCCACATCCAACTTGGACTGCAAGCTCCAAACTGGCCTCTACCTCCAAGTTAGCCTCCAACCTCAAAATTGGCCTCACCTCCAAGTTAGCCTCCACCTTCAAATTAGCCTCCAGTCTCCTAACTGGACTCTACCCCCTAGCTGGCTTACAACCTACATGTTGGCCTCCACATCCAAATTGGACTGCAAGCTCCAAACTGGCCTCTACCTCCAAGTGAGCCTCCAACCTCAAAATTGGCCTCACCTCCAAGTTAGCCTCCACCTTCAAGTTAGTCTCCAATCTCCCAACTGGACTTTACCTCCTAGCTGGCCTCCAACTACATATTGGCCTCCACATCCAACTTGGACTCCAACCTCCAAACGGGCCTCCACCTCCAAGTGAGCCTCCAACCTCCAAATTGGCCTCCACCTCCCAGTTAGCTAATCTACCAGCTGGGAGATTATCAATCTGCTTTTTATATCAATCTGCTTATTATATCTTATTATACCTCCCAGTTGGCCTCCAACATCAAGTTGACCTCCACCTCCACATTGGCCTCCACCGTCTAGTCAACCAGCCTCCACCTCCCAGTTGGCCTCTACCTCCAAGTTGGCTGTAACCTCCAAGTTGGTCTCCACCTCCAAGTTGGTCTGAACATGGTTTGGAGAACATATCAATGGGTGGATAAGAAAGTAGAGTGACTAGTGGAGAAGCTGGTGTGGTCACTTGGACATGAATGATGGACAGGGCTCCCAAGACCACATCTAAAGGCTACAGAAGAGCTGATAGCAGGCTCTGTCTGAGATAAGCCGCCGTGTCAGTTTCTCCCCATGTCCAGCCAGTTCTGATCCCGGTGCCCCTGTGTTTGTCTATGGTCTGAACAATTTCCAAATCACTGCCTCATCTCTAGCTCATTCTCCAAGGTCACGAACCTGTGTCCTGCCTGTCCATAAGGGAAAGGTGAGATTTCTCCTTCGGTCCTTGTTCTGTCCTCAAAGCTTGGGCAGCCTGTCATATGAACTTTCTCTTTGCTGGCCTTTTTGTTTCTTGCACTTCAAATCTGGTGGCCCAGGAAGTGTGGGCTTTGTCCTCGACACCGATTGTCACGTGTCTTCTCTATGCTCAGAATGTGCTTTTTGTACGATTAACCGGGTTTCTCTGCTTGATTCCCTCATTCTACGCACCTTGGAAAAACTGTATGAACACAATCTTTTCTGTTCCCAGTCGTATCCGTTCTTTGATTCCCTCAAGCTCCTGCATCGCTACCTATCAGACCCGTGGAATTAGCTCCTTCTCTGATTGCTTTGTGTTATTTTTCTTACAGTTGCCGTTTCCATCTGCCCCAAAGGCTCATCTCATGCAAGCAAGATGATGAAGAGGGAGACGGATTAGGGCAGAGGCCGGGCAGGGAGGTAGGAGACGTGGGCTTGTTCTAAACAAGGTGTGAGATCTGCTGTGGAAGCCAAGTTACCAAGGGGTTTAGGCAACACAGCCAAGCCAGCCAAGATCCCTGGGGCTGTCCTGGGAGCGTTCCCAAGCCCGAGGTTGGACTTGGGAGGTCTAGAGAGGAACACCACAGGCTCATGTTTCACTGGCCTGTTGGGACCACGGCTAATTCCACAGCCACTTGGCTCCTTGGGAGGATATCACACCTCTCCTGGAACCCGAACCCTGCGGCCCTCCCTGATCCAGCGCCACCTCCCTAAGAACCTTTGCAAGAAGAAGACATGAGGATCTTTGATCAGCTTCCTTCTTTTGTGGATGAAAATACTGAATGTCAGTAAAATGTCTCATCTATCTTTATTTATCTATCTATCTGTCTGTCTATGTATGTGTCTATCTATCTAGTCTATCATTTATCTATCTATCTATCTATCTATCTACCTATCTATCTATCTATCTATCTATCTATCTATCTATCTATCTGTGTATCTATCTATATATCTGTCCATCTATCTATCTACCTATCTATCTATCTATCTATCTATCATCTATGTATCTACCTATCTATATATCTATTTATCTATGTTTATCTATCTATCTTCTGTCTGTCTATGTGTCTATCTATCTATGTCTATCTATCTATCTATCTATCTGTCTATCTATCTATCTATCTATCTATTGGTCTATCTATCTGTGTGTGTATCTATCTATATATCTGTCTATCTAGCTATCTATCTATCATCTATTTATGTGTCTTCTAGTCTATCTATCTATCTATCTACTCTATCTGTGTATCTATGTATCTGTGTATCTATCTATATATCTGTGTGTCTATTTATCTGTCTAGTCTATCTATCTATCATCTATCTATATGTCCATCTAGTCTGTCTAACTATCTGTCTAGTCTGTCTATCTGTCTATCTATCTATCTATCTATCTATCTATCTATCTATCTATCTAAGTGTCTATCTATCTATCATCTGTATTATCTATCTATCTGTCTATCTATTGGTCTATCTATCTATCTGTGTATCTGT
>NW_012107352.1:268512-269845 GCF_000951045.1 Mandrillus leucophaeus | reverse complement strand
TCTATCTATCTATGTGTCTATCATCTGTCTAGTCTATCATCTGTCTATCTATCTATATCTATCTATCTGTGTATCTATATATCTGTTTATCTATCTATATATCTGTCTATCTACCTATGTGTCTATCTATCTGTCTAGTCTCTGTATGTATGTATGTATGTATGTATGTATCTATCTATCTATCTATCTATCTATCTATGTCTATCTATCTATCTATGTGTCTAACTATCATCTGTCTAGTCTATCATCTGTCTATATCTATCTATCTATCTATCTATCTATCTATCTATCTATGGGTATATCTATCTATCTATCTATCTATCTATCTATCTATCTATCTATCCTATCTATCTATCTATCTGTCTATCTGTCCCTTCTTCTGTCTGTTTGTCTGTCCGTCCATCTGTCTGTCTATCTATCTAGCTAGCTAGCTACCTCTGTCTGTCTAACTCTATCTATCTATCTATCTTCTGTCTGTCTATCTATCCGTTCTTCTGTCAGTTCATCTGCCCGTCCATCTGTCTATCTATCTATCTATCTATCTATCTATCTATCTATCTATCTATCCATCTATCTCTATCCATCCATCCTTCCATCTGTCCATCCATCCATCCACCCATTCATCCATCCACCTATCCGTCTATCAATCCATCCATCCATCCCTCTATCTTATGCATCACAGCTGGATTCTGCAGAAGACTGAGGGTTGAGGAATGGGAGTTTCTGTTGAGGTCTGTGGGTGCAGCCATGAACCCCTCCAGTTAATATGACTGTGTTGGGGAGAACTGGCATCACTGGGGGGAAGTTGTGACTGTGAAGAGAACAGGACCCAGTGGTGGTGGTTGGAGACCCTCTGTGCACAATTCTGAGGCAGAGCTGGAACACTCAGGTGACGAGTTCCTCACTGAAGGTGAACTTGGAGCATCGCAAGAGTCCCATTCGCAACACAGAGACATACTGATTTGCCACAGCAGGTGCGAGAAAAGTAAAAGACCAGGTGCAAAGTGTGCTGGGGCTGTCTGATGTCAAACCCCAGCTAACAGGCAGTATCAGGACATCATGGACAGCAGGACCTCAAGACGTGGGATGGGGTCTGCTGGTATCTGTACCTTTGAGAGCTTTATTTTATTTTATATTATTTTATATTATTTCATTTTTTGAGATGGAGTCTCACTCTGTCACCCAGGCTGGAGTGCAGTGGCACAATCTCAGCTCACTGCAACCTCTGCCTCCCAGGTTCAAGTGGTTCTCCTACCTCTGCCTCCCGAGTAGCGGGGATTACAGGCATGAGCCACCGCGCCCGGCCCCAGCTTGGGTTCTGAACCCTTCAACC
>NW_012107352.1:261747-268462 GCF_000951045.1 Mandrillus leucophaeus | reverse complement strand
TCAAGTGGTTCTCCTACCTCTGCCTCCCGAGTAGCGGGGATTACAGGCATGAGCCACCGCGCCCGGCCCCAGCTTGGGTTCTGAACCCTTCAACCCAGACTCTCTCTGAGAGAAAACAGGCCGGGCACAGTGGCTCACGCCTGTCATCCCAGCACTTTGGGAGGCTGAGGCGGGCGGATCACCTGAGGTCAGGAATTGGAGACCAGCCTGGCCAACATGGAGAAACCCCGTCTCTACTAAAAATACAAAAATTAGTAAGTTAATTAAAAATTAAATTATAAATTAAAAAATAAAATTAAAAATTAAAAATAAATAAATAAATATGAAGTTAGTAACTAAAAAAAAAAATCAAACTTTACTAGCTAGAAGAACTGCTCGTGAAAAAGAAAAAAACCTACAAATCACATTTTAAAATTATAAAAATATGAACATTTACAATGAAAATGCTCTGTCTTACCAATAAGAAAACTTATTAGTAAAAGAAAAGAAGCTGCATTTCTGTATATGCACATATGTATGAGGGTGTGTGTGTCTGTACATGTGTACGTTTGCGGTTGTCTTCCTCCACCAAAAGGCAAACTTTTTTTTTTTTTTGAAACAGAGTCTTGCTCTGTCGCTCAGGCTGTAGTGCAATGGTGCAATCTCGGCTCACTGCAGCCTCCGCCTCCCAGTTTCAAGCAATTCTCCTGCCTCAGCCTCCCGAGTAGCTGGGATGACAGGTGCCCACCGCCATCCCTGGCTAATTTTTTGTATTTTCAGTAGAGACGGGGTTTCCCCATGTTGGCCAGGCTAGTCTTGAACTCCCGACCTTAGGTGATCCACCCACTTCGGCTTCCCAAAGTGCTGGGATTACAGGCGTGAGCCACCGCACCTGGTCTAAACCTTTTTTTTTTTTTTAATTGGGATAAAATTCACATAGCATGAAATTCCCATTAACTATCTGAAAGAGAACCACTCAATGGTATTTAACACTTTCGCCATGCTGTGAAACCATCCGTCTATCTCTTTCTAGAACATTCTCTTCAGCCCGAGGAGACCCTGCACCCATTATCAGTCATGCCCATTTCCTCTCCCCACACTAAGTGTCTTGAAGTTGGTGACTTTGTGTATCTTTCCTCCACAACGACTATTCTCCTTCGCTTTTCTTTTCTTTTTTTTTTGAAACGGAGTCTCGCTCTGTTGCCCAGGCTGGAGTGCAGTGGCGTGATCTCAGCTCGCTGCAACCTTTGCCTCCCAGGTTCAAGCAATTCTCCTGCCTCAGCCTCCCGACTAGCTGGGACTACAGGTGCACACAACCACGCCCAACTAATGTTTGTATTTTTAGTAGAGATGGGGTTTCACCATGTTAGCCAGGATGGTCTTAATCTCTTGACCTCGTGGTCCACCCTCCTCGGACTCCCAAAGTGCTGGGATTACAACGGTGAACCACCGCACCTGGTCACCTCGCTTCTTTAATAAGATCCTGACTTCCTTTACAGGATACTGCCCCAACGTGGGGGATGAACTAGGCAGGTCGATCTGTTCCCCGTTTCTGGTGGCCAAGCTTCAGATTTGGTAAAGTGTGTGGGAGAAGCAAGGCAAAAGAGGAACAGGGAGAAAACTCTCTTTGCCTACCTTCTCCCTTCCTGGTAGGAATGCTGTCTTGAGGGTGTGATGTCTGGAGCTTCAGCAGCCACTTTGAGACTATGAGAAAATTCTGTTTTGTCCATGACCTCTCTTCATTCTAGAGATGATCTCTTGAGGGTGTGATGTCCGGAGCTTCAGCAACCACTTTGAGACTATGAGAAAACTCTACTTTGTCCATGGCCTCTCTTCATTCTAGAGATGATCTCTTGAGGGTGTGATGTCCGGAGCTTCAGCAGCCACTTTGAAACTATGAGAAAACTCTGCTATGCCCATGGCCTCACTTCCTGCTAGGGATGCTCTCTTGAGGGTGTGATGTCTGGAGCTTCAGCAGCTACTTTGTGAGTATGAGAAAACTCTGCCATGCCCATGCCCTCACTTCCTGCTAGGGATGCTGTCTTGAGGGTGTGATGTCCGGAGCTTCAGCAGCCACTTTGTGAGTATGAGAAAACTCTGTTGTGTGCATGCCTTTCCTTCCTGCTAGCAATGCTCTCTTGAGAGCATGATGTATGGAGCTTCAGTATTGACTTTGTGATTGTGAAAAAACTCTCTTGTGCCCATGGCCTCCCTTCCTGCTAGGAATGCTCTCTTAAGGGCATGATGTCTGGAGTTTCGGCAGCCACTTTGTGAGTATGAGAAAACTCTGTTTTGTGCCCATGCCTTTTCTTCCTGCTAGGAATGCTCTTTTGAGGGCAGGACGTTCAGAGCTCCAGCAGCTGCTTTGTGACTATGAGGCACACTATCAGACTGTGAGGCGTTACCATGCAGGAGGATGTCATTACCTGTTCTTTATTTGCATTACTCTCCATTCTTTATTTGCACGAATGGCCTAGATTTCTCTGCCCGCATCACTGCAGCAAACACTCTATGGGACTTTGGCAGCAGCAAGAAATATTTGCACTTCACGTCTCCTCAGTTCTTCCCAGCCCTTTGTGCTGCTGTGATGATAGGTCTGTGGTACGGAATATTCCTTCTCCCCAGACTGCAGCAGGTACCTGGAACCCAGGCATTCCTCCTAGCACCTCTGTTTGGTACTTTTCATCTCTAGGAATGGAGTGGGGAAATGTGCCTGCCCGGGTGTAGCCATACAGAGTAGCTAATGAAATTCATGCATGAGAGTGTATGCGTCATTAAGCCCCTTTTAATATTTCCATTCTTCCAACTTCTTCTAAAGAACAGCATACCGGCCGGGTGCGGTGGCTCACGCCTGTCATCCCAGCACTTTGGGAGGCCAAGGTGGGCGGATCACCTGAGGTCAGGAGTTTGAGACCAGCCTGGCCAACATGGTGAAATCCTGTCTGTACTAAAAATAAAAAATTAGCCAGGTGTGGTGGCACGTACCCGTAGACCTAGCTCCTTGGGAGGCCGAGGCAGGAGAATCCCTTCAACCCGGGAGGCAGAGGTTGCAGTGAGCCAAGATCGTACCAATGCACTCCAGCCTGGGCGACAGAGAAAGACTCCATCTCAAAAAAAAAAAAAAAAAAAGCATACCTCCTGCATTCATTTGTTCCAGCGCCAGGCACAATGAGGTGCTGTTCAAATCCTAAGTTATTTCTCTTCCGGCAAAGAAGAAATGGCGCCTTCTGTTTTATTAGGTAGCCCATAAATTACCTTTTTGTAGGCGACCCAATGTTGACATGTCACCTGCATTCTTGTCTACACCAGCACCTCTTTTCCTTCCAATTTCTGTAAGGAGGTCTTTTTTTTTTCCCCTCCAATCATGCATCGGCCAGCTACCCACTTAAGCAGCTTCTCAGAAACCCTTTGAAGTTCTGAAGTGTCTGCTAATAACACGCCCTTCCATTGAGGCTGTGTCTGCCATAATTCTTTCCAACGCAACCATCTTCCCTCTGCTCCCATCACATGTGTTTATAATCATTGAACACTCACAGCCTGTTGGAGCGGCCCATTGTCTCTGCAACCCCCAGAGCTGCTCCTCTGAATGCTGTCCAATGTCATTTACACCGGGTTTTAAATGCATTTTTCCTCTAGCATTCTTGGTTCTTTTAGGATCTCTCTCTCTCTCTCTCTCTCCTTTTTTTTTCCCCCCTTGTACATTATTTCCTTTGTTTTATGTATGTTGGAAACTCAGACCTTTTTGCAAGGATTCCATTTACCAAGATGCAGACAGCAATCGTAAAAGATGATGGTGGCTTTCAGAATGGAAAAAAAAAAAAATTACAAAAGAATTCTTCAACATTTGGCCATGTCATGATTGATTTTTAAAAATGCAATCATTTTACATTTGTCTTTAACTCTAGCGTTTTTACCAGTGGGTTTAAATATTTGATAGATTTATATTTTAAACCTTTTAGGCCGGGTACGGTGGTGCATGCCTGTCATCCCAGCACTTTGAGAGGCTGAGGTGGGTGGATGGCCTGAGGTCAGGAGTTTGAGACCGGCCTGGTGAATATGGAGAGGCCACACTGAAGCACCACCTGGCCAGGCATGATGGCTCATGCCTATAATCCCAGCCCTTTGGGAGGCTGAAGCGGGTGGATCACCTGAGGTCACGAGTTCAAGACCATCCTGGCCAATATGGAGAAACCCTGTCTCTACTGAAAATACGAACATTAGCCAGGTGTGGTGGTGTGCACCTGTAATCCCAGCTGCTCAGGAGGCTGAGGCAGGAGGATCACTTGAGCCCGGGAGGCGGAGGTTGCAGTGAGCTGAGATCGTGCTATTGCACTGCAGCGTGGGAGACAGAGTGAGATTCTTATCTCAAATAAAGAAATACATACATAAATAAAATAAGCTACTCTCCTACACTAGTCTGCTTCTTTCTCGGTACTGCCTTCACTTCTCTCTGACCCTTAGTCAACGCCTTTAGGAATCTGTAATCAATATATTTGTAATGAATCGCCACCAGCTGTCCATTGTGCCAATGACTCCCATTGAATTTAGCTCCAAGGGTGAGATGCCCCCGTTTTCTGAAGAATTTCTTCCTCCTTGTGCCTTTTGGACCAACTCAAAATGTCCAATCTCAATGCCAGGGCTGGGATCACTGATGTTTAGCACGTGGGTTTTTAACATACGCCACGGGTTGCATTTTTCTAAAATACGTGGTCCAGCAGTGCCTAAGAGCACTGTCTTTGCCCCTAAACCCACAGAGCGAGGCATAGGACACAGGATCAAATGCACACACATGTGCACACACACACACATTCACTTCTTTTCTTAACTACATGAGGAAAATCATTCTGTGCTTCTTAAAAATGACTCATCGGCAGGGCACAGTGGTTCATGCCTGCAATCCCAGCACTTTGGGAGGCCGAGGCAGGCGGATGACCTGAGGTCAGGAGTTCGAGACCAGCCTGGCCAATATGGTGAAACCCCGTCTCTACTAAAAGTACAAAAATTAACTGGGCGTGGTGGCGGGTGCTTGTAATCCCAGCTACTTGGGAGGCTGAGGCAGGGGAATGGTGTGACCCCGGGAGGCAGAGGTGGCAGTGAACTGAGATCGCACCACTGCACTCCAGCCTGGGCGACAGAGTGAGACTCCGTCTCAAAAAACAAACAAACAAAAAAAAGGCAGGTTTGCTTATGGGAGAGCTAAACATTTAGGGGCATGTCCTAAATTCCGGCAGCAGGGGAAGAAAGATCAGGTGAGGGGGCTTTTCTCTGGCACAGAACTCACTGATGTCTGACGCCGTTTCTATGAAACGTGTCCAACGGGCAAACCCACAGAGACAGGAAGAGAATTTGTGGCTCTCAGGGTTTGGGGAGGAGGATGAGTCATGACTGCTTCATAGAAATGAGGGCTTCCTTTGAAGGGAATGAAGATTTTCTCAAACTACATAGAAGGGGTGGTCGTACAACACGCTCAATGTGCTAAATACCCCTGTTCGTATAATTTAAAATAACTAACTTCATGTGACTTAATTTTTCCTTTTTTTTTTGAGATGGAATCTTGCTCTGTCACCCAGGCTGGAGTGCAATGGTACAATCTTGGCTCACTACAACCTCCGGCTCCCGGGTTCAAGTGATTCTCCTGCCTCAGCCTCCTGAGTAGCTGAGATTACAGGCACCTGCCCCCACACCAGTATTTTTAGCAGAGATGGGGTTTCTCCATGTTGGCCAGACTGGTCTCGAACTCCTGATCTCAAATGATCTGCCTGCCTTGGCCTCCCAAACTGCTAGGATGACAGGCGTGAGCCACTGTGCCCGGCTGTGTGATGTGTGTAAGGCTTTATTTGATAATTGTGACTATCTCACACAGACATGAGAGTATGGGGTATGCAACAAGTGTTTTTAGAAACAGAGGTAAGTGATGTGAATTTTACCTGTATTGTAAAAAAAAACTTGTTGCATGCCTCACTCACATGTTTGGGTGAAATAATCACAATTATCAAATAAAAACTTGTACAGGGATATTCATAGCAGTGGTCTTCACAGTAGCCAAAAAGTAGAAACAGCCCTACTGTCCATCTATGAATAAATGGGTAAACACAGCATAGTTCATCCATGCAATGCAATATTATAATGGAATATTATGCAGCCTGGAAAAGGAACAAGTCTCTGACAAAAGGCTGCAACTGACAAAAGGCTGCAACATGAATGCATTCTTGGAAACAGCCCTACTGCCCACCTATAAAGGAATGGATAAACACAGCATAGCTCATCTATGCAATGCAATACTAAAATGGAATATTATGCAGCCTGGAAAAGGAAGAAGGCTCTAACAAAAGGCTGCAACATGAATGAATTTTTGTAACAGCGCTACTGCCCATCTATGAAGGAATGATAAACAGGGCATGGTTCATCCATGCAATGGAATATTATGCAGCCTTGAGAAGGAACAAGGCTCTGACAAAAGCTGCAACAGGAATGGATTTTTGTAACAGCCCTACTGCCAATCTATGAAAGAATGGATAAAACACAGCATGGTTCATCCACGCAATGCAATTTTATAATGGAATATTATGTAGCCTGGAAAAGGAACAAGGCTCTGACAAAGACTGTACCGCGAATAAATTTTTGGAAACAGTCCTACTGCCCATCTATGAATGAGTGATGAACACGATGTGGTTCATCCACGCAATGCAATATTATAATGGAATATTATGCAGCCTGGAACAGGAACAAGGCTCTG
>NW_012107352.1:254639-261697 GCF_000951045.1 Mandrillus leucophaeus | reverse complement strand
CATCTATGAATGAGTGATGAACACGATGTGGTTCATCCACGCAATGCAATATTATAATGGAATATTATGCAGCCTGGAACAGGAACAAGGCTCTGACAAAGGCTGCAATGTGAATGAATCTTTGGAAATCGCCCTAATGCTCATCTATGAAGGAATGATAAACACAGCATCGTTTATCCATGCAATGGAATATTATGCAGTCTGGAAAAGGAATAAGGCTCTGACAAAAGGCTGCAACAGGAGTGAATTTTGGAAACAGCCCTACTGCCCATCTATAAAGGAATGGACAAACACAGCATAGTTCATCTATGCAATACAATATTATAATGGAATATTATACAGCCTGGAAAAGGAACAAAGTTCTGAAAAAGGCTGCAATGTGAATGAATTTTTGGAAACAGCCCTACTGCCTATCTATGAATGAATGATAGACACAATGTGGTTCATCCATGCAATGCAATATTATAACGGAATATTATGCAGCCTTGAAAAGGAACAAGACTCTGACAAAAACTGCAACATGAAAGAATTTTTAGAACAGCCCTACTACCCATCTATGAATGAATGGATAAACACAGCATGATTCGTCCATGCAATGGAATATTACAATGGAATATTATGCAGCCTTGAAAAGGAATGAGACTCTAACAAAGGCTGCAATGTGAATTAATTTTTGGAAACAGCCCTACTGTTCATCTATGAAGAAATGATAAACACAGTGTGATTCACCCATGCAATGGAATATTATGCAGCCTGGAAAAGGAACAAGGCTCTGACAAAGGCTGCAACTTGAATGAATATTGGAAACAGCCCTACTGCCCATCTGCGAAGGAATGATACACACAATGTGGTTCATCCATGCAATGCAATATTATAATAGAATATTATGCTGCCTGGAAAAGGAACAAGGCTCTGACAAAAGCTGCAACATGAATGAATTTTTGGAAACAGCCCTACTGCCCATTCATGAAAGAATAAATAAACAAAGCATGGTACATCCATGCAATGGAATATTATACAGCCTGGAAAGGGAACAAGGCTCTGACAAAAGGCTGCAACGTGAATGAATTTTTGGAAACAGCCCAATGCTCATCTAAGAAGGAATGATAAACACAGTGTGCTTCATCCATGCAATGCAATATTATAATGGAATATTATGCAACCTTGAAAAGGAACAAGGCTCTGACAAAAGGCTGCAACATGAATGAATTTCGGAAACAGCCCTACTGCCCATCTATGAAGGAGTGGATAAATACAGCATGGTTCATCCATGCAATGGAATATTATGCAGCCACAAAAAGGAACAAGGCTCTGACAAAGTCTGCAACATGAATGAATTTCTGGAAACAGCCCTACTGCCCATCTTTGAATGAATGATAAGCACAGCATGGTTTATCCATGCAATGGAGTATTATGCAGCCTTGAAAAGGAACAAGGCTCTGACAAAGGCAGAGACAGGCTGCAACGTGAACGAATTTTTGGAAACAGCCCTACTGTTCATCTATGAAAGAATGATAAACACAGTGTGGTTCATCCATGGAATGCAATATTATAATGGAATATTATGCAGCCTTGAAAAGGAACGAGGCTCTGACAAAAGGCTGCAACATGAATGAATTTTGGAAACAGCCCTACTGCCCATCTATGAAGGAATGGATAAATACAGCATGGTTCATCCATGCAATGGAATATTATGCAGCCATAAAAAGGAACAAGGCTCTGACAAAGGTTGCAACGTGAATGAATTTTGGAAACAGCCCTACTGCCCATCTATGAAGGAATGATAAACACAGTGTGATTCATCCATGCAATGGAATATTATGCAGCCTGGAAAAGGAAGAAGGCTCTGACAAAAGCTGCAACTTGTATGAATTTTGGAAACAGCCCTACTGCTCATCTACGAAGGAATGGATAAACCCAGCATGGTTCATTCATGCAATGCAGTGTTATAATGGAATATTATGCAGCCTGGAAAAGGCACAAGGTTCTGGCAAAGTCTGTAACATGAATGAATTTTGGAAACAGCCCTACTGCCCATCTATGAAAGAATGATAAACACAATGTGGTTCATCCATCTAATATTATGATGGAATATTACGCAGCCTGGAAAAGGAACAAGGCTCTGACAAAAGGCTGTAATGTGAATGAATTTTTGGAAACAGCCCTACTGCCCACCTACAAATAAATGATAAACACAGCATGGTTCATCTATGCAATGCAATACTACAATGGAATATTATGCAGCCTGGAAAAGGAATGAGGCCATGACAAAGGCTGCAATGTCAATGTATTTTGGAAACAGCCCTACTGCCCATCCGTGAATGGATGGCTAAACACCACGTGATTCATTCATGCAATGCAATATTATAATGGAATATTATGCAGTCTGGAAAAGGAACGAGGCTCTGACAAAGGCTGCAATATGAATGAATTTTTGGAAACAGCCCAACGCCCAACTATGAATGAATGGATAAACAGCATGTGATTCATCCATGCAATCCAATAATATAATGGAATATTATGCAGCCTTGAAAAGGAATGAGCTTCTGACAAAGGCTGCAATGTGAATGAATTTTTTGAAACAACCCTACTGCCCATCTATGAAGGAATGATAAACACTGCATCATTTATCCATGCAATGGAATATTACGCAGTCTGGAAAAGGAACAAGGCCCTGACAAAGGCTGTAAACATGAATGAATTTTGGAAACAGCCCTACTGCCCATCTACGAAAGAATGATAAACACAATGTGGTTCATCCATGCAATATTATAATGGAATATTATGCAGCCTGGAAAAGGAACAAGGCTCTCATGAAAGACTATATCATGAATGAATTTTTGGAACCAGTCCTACTGCTCATCTATGAATGAATGATAAGCACAGTGTGGTTCATCCATGCAATGCAATATTATAATGGAATATTATGCAGCCTGGAACAGGAACAAAACTCTGACAAAGGCTGCAATGTGAATGGATTTTTGGAACTAGCCCTAATGCTCATCTATGAAGGAATGATAAACACAGCATCATTTATCCAGACAGTGGAATATTATGCAGTCTGGAAAAGGAATAAGGCTCTGACAAAAGGCTGCAACATGAATGAATTTTTGGAAACAGCCCTACTGCCCATCTATGAAGGAATGGATAAATACAGCATGGTTCATCCATGCAATGGAATATTATGCAGCCTTGAAAAGGAACAAGGCTCTGACAAAGGCAGAGACAGGCTGCAACATGAATGAATTTTTGGAAACCCCTACTGCCCATCTATAAAGAATGGATAAACACAGTGTGGTTCATCCATACAATGCAATATTATAATGGAATATTATGCAGCCTTGAAAAAGAGCGAGGCTCTGACAAAAGGCTGAGCGAGGCTCTGACAAAAGGCTGCAATGTCGATGAATTTTGGAAACAGCTGTACAGTCCATCTGTGAAGGAATGAAGAAACACAGCATAGTTCATCCATGCAATGGAATATTATAATGGAATATTATGCAGCCTGGAAAAGGAAGAAGGCTCCGACAAAGACTGCAACATGAATGCACCTTGAGGACATCATGCTCAAGGGAAGGAAGCCTGTCACAGGCACAAAAGGTCACATAGTGTGTGATTCCCTTTCTATGAAATGTGCAGAACAGACAAACCCCTAGAGAAAGATAGTGGATTTGTGGGTGCCAGGGCCTGGTGGGGGAGAGAAATGGGAGTGACTGCTTAATGCATACAAAGTGCACTTTTGGGGGTGATGAGAATGTTCGGACCTAGAGATTGGTGATGGTTGTACAACATTGTGAATGCACTAGATGTCACTGACTCATTCAGTTTAACACGGTTATAATGCTGAATTTTACGCATCTGTATTTTGCCACTCTAAAAAAGAACGTGCATTCTGTTTTCTTTTTCAACAGGTGAGAGGTTGGGTAAAGAATCTTCCAGAATGGCTGGGCGCGGTGACTCATGCCTGTCATCCCAGCACTTTGGGAAGCCAAGGTGGGTGGATCACCTGAGGTCAAGAGTTCGAGATCAGCCTGGTCAACATGGCAAAACCCTGTCTCTGCTAAATATACAAAAAAATTAGCCAGGCCTGGTGGTGCACGCTTTAATCCCAGCTACTCGGGAGGCTGAGGCAGGAGAATCGCTTGAACCTGGGAGGCAGAGGTTGCAGTGAGCTGAGATTTTGCCATCGCACTCCAGGGACAGAGCAAAAACTCTGTCTCAGAAAAAAAAAAGAAAAGAAAAGAATATTCCAGAATGCTCGCCTTCTACACACGCTATATCACTCTTGCTGGTTGACCTAGAATCCAACATTTTTTTTTCTTTTCTTTTCTTTTTTCCAAATGCAATCCAAAAATACAAGCTGAAGCAGGCCACAGTTGCCCCTTGTAAAGTGCGGTTGGTTTAACAGAGTTGAACTTCCACTTTTATTGACTTATTTTCATACCCAGAACGATTTATGCGGTTTCACATTTAGACGTCCAAAGCCTGCCGGCATTACAGCGCTTTGTGCTGAATGTTGTTGTAATTCGGAGGGGTGGGGGCGTCCACTGGCGTAATTGACACTCTCACCCGTAATTGACACTCTAACTTGAAACATATTTTCTTGATAAAAAGTGTTTCATTCACGTTGCTATCTTTGTGGGAGGCTTGTTCCTTTTCCGGGCTGCATAATATTCCATTATGAGTCTGCGGTTTCTGTGAGGGGATCACCCAAAGAGTCCTAACAAAACAAAATGAAATTCAGGACTGTAATCACAGACCAGAGTGTTGCTGTTCACTTTGGCACAATTAAGTTTCTGGGGGGCCCTGATATTCATTTTTCTACTACTGGAGACCTTGTTGGGTAATCTGAACGTCCCAAAGGCCAGAAGAGAAAGGGGTGGAAACGATTTGACATTCTCTGGCCTGGGATAACTGGAGAATTACCCGATGATCCAGAATCACGTGGGTAAAAAAGGAGTTTGGGAAACTTTTGCTGTTTTAGTTTGTCGTTGGTTTCTCAGACGGAGTTTCACTCTGTCGCCCAGGCTGGAGTGTGGTGGTGCGATCTTGGCTCACTGCAACCTCCACCTCCAGGGTTCAAGCGATTCTCCTGCCTCAGCCTCCGGAGTAGCTGGGATGACAGGTGTGTGCTACTGTACCCGGTTAATTTTTATAGTTTTAGTAGAGATGGGGTTTCGCCATGTTGGCCAGGCTAGTCTCGAACTCCTGACCTCAGGTGATCTGCCTGTCTCGGTCTCCCAAAGTGTGGGGATTACGGGCTTGAGCCACCGCACCTGGCCAGGCTAATTCCTTTGTTTTTTTTTTTTTTTTTTTTTAGACAGAGTCTTTCTCTGTCGCCCAGACTGGAGTACAATGGCACCATCTCGGCTCACTGCAACCTCCACCTCCAGGGTTCAACCAATTCTCCTGCCTCAGTCCCCCGAGTAGCTGGGATTACAGGCGCCTGCCACCACGCCTGGCTAGTGTTTGTATTTTTAGTAGAGATGAGGTTTCTCCATGTTGGCCAGGCTGGTCTCAAACTCCTGACCTCAGGTGATCTGCCTGTCTCGGCCTCCCAAAGTGCAGGGATTACGGGCTTGAGCCACCGCACCTGGCCAGGCTAATTCCTTTGTTTTTTGTTTTTTGTTTTTTTTTTTTTAGACAGAGTCTTTCTCTGTCGCCCAGGCTGGAGTACAATGGCACCATCTCGGCTCACTGCAACCTCCACCTCCCAGGTTCAAGCAATTCTCCTGCCTCAGCCTCCCGAGTAGCTGGGATTACAGGCGCCCACCAGCAGGCCCAGCTAGTGTTTGTATTTTTAGCAGAGACGGGGTTTCACCATGTTGGCCAGGCTGGTCTCAAACTCCCGACCTCAGGTGATCCGCCCGCCTCGGCCTCCCAAAGTGCTGAGATGACAGGCGTGAGCCACCTCGCCCGACCAAGTCTGGGAAAACTCTGACAAATAGGTCACTTTCCCTGGGAGTTGGTGGTACCAAATGACTGCTGACAAATTATTTCAGGGTGAAATCGAGCCGGTTGTCACTTCTCGTCACCAAGAAATAAGGCTGACACTTGGCTCGTCTTCCGTATGGCTTGGTGTCTTCCTGGCCTGGCACGACCCTGACCGTCTCCCTGTCAGATCCACCCTCCTCGTTGGGCTTGAAGCAGACCCCGTCCCTTGTCAAACCTCATAGCAGGCCGGGCGTGGCTGCTGAGACCTGTGATCAAAGCACTTTGAGAGGCTGAGGCAGGAGGATTGCTTGAGACCCGACGCTCATGGCCAGCCTAGGCAACACAGTGAGTCCCTGTCTCTACAAAAAAAAAAAATAATAATAATAATGAAAAAAGAGCTGGGCATGGTAGTAAGTGCCTGTGGTTCCAGGTACTCAGGAGGCTGAGGGAGGAGGATCGCTGGAGCCCAGGAGGTTGAGGCTGTAGGGAGCTATGATAAGGCTGGTGCACTGCAGCCTGGACAACAGAGCAAGACCCTGCTTTTCTTCCTCAGAACACACACACACACTCCATAGGAATTATGGTCCACATAGGATGGGGTTTTTTTTGTTTGTTTTTGGTTTTTTTGTTATTTTATTTTATTTTATTTTACTTTACTATTGTTTTGTTTTATTTTATTTTATATTATTTTATTTTATTTTATTTTATTTTATTTTATTTTATTTTATTTTATTTATTTTATTTTTGTTTGGGGAGACAGAGAATTGCTCTGTTGCCCAGGTTGGAGTGCAGTGGCACGATCTCGGCTCACTGCAGCCTCCACCTCCTGGGTTCAAATGATTCTTGTACCTCAGCCTCCCAAGTAGCTGGGATTACAGGTGCACACCACTACTCCTGGCTAATTCTTGCACTTTTAGTAGAGGCAGTTTCATCTTGTTCCCCAGGCTAGTCTTAAACTTGTAAGTTCAAGTGATTCACCTGCCTAGGCTTCCCAAAGTGTTGGGATTACACTTGTGAGCCACTGTGCCTTGCTAGCTGCTGAATGGAGGAGGAGGAGGTGTGCCTTGCTAGCTGCTGAATGGAGGTGGGGGGGAGGAGGAGGAGGAGGAGGAGGAGGAGGAGGA
>NW_012107352.1:247372-248954 GCF_000951045.1 Mandrillus leucophaeus | reverse complement strand
GGATTACAGGTGTGAGCCACCACACCCGGCCTTTCTTTTTTGTGAGTATTTTAACACTGGTTGGACTCAGGAGCGGCTGCTCTATGGAGTCAAGGACAATCACCCCTTTCCTTTGGATTTTTTTACATTTTAATTTTAATTTGTATATGTAGCAGGACGAGCCGCAGACAAATCTCCTCAGACACCGGATGAAAGAAGGAAGAGATTTTTTATTCGGCCGGGAACGTCGGCAGCAGGGGTTGATGTTATTATTATTATCACTTTTTTTTTTTAACTCCTAGGGCCGCGTGGTGGTGCCAAGGTTGTCTGGCTATTCATCTTCCTTTTGTTTCTTTCTAACTTTTCGCTTTCTCTCTTTCCTCCTGTCTCGTGAACTAGGCAAGGTCGAGGGAGGAGGGCAGCAGGAGTAGTATCGGTCTCCTTCCTTATACAGATGTACGGGTTCTAGTTGCAGGTTCGTCCCACGGACATTGTGTGTGGTGGTGACGTCTCAGCTTTCCACATCACCAAAGGTTTTGTTCAATCCTCCAATCATTGATTCCAGGTACGGTTTGAAACCATGTTTTCCGGATAAATGTTAACTTGTTAAGTAAAGTAAGCCTCAACGGGAAAATAATAATAATAATAATACCTTTGGACTCATCAAGCATAACAGAAATCCATTGCCTCTCCTACCCCATCCAGCCCTGTGCGCCACTCCCCACCACCCAAGGTGACTCTGTGTGGACTTTAATATCCTTCACGATATATTTTATATCGTGTTCTGCTCAATGAGGGGAAAACAAATATTTGTGTGCTTATGCATTGGAGAACCAGGGTGAGGCCTCAGAGCAGACGCCCATCAATGTGTTAGAGGCTGTTTACTGAGGTCCTACTATGTGCAAAGTTCTGAATGGCAGGTTGTGAGGAAGAATGAATGATTTCACTCCTGAAAACTCCTGTCCCTACTGGGCTGATCCAACATGGGACAGATACAGATAGGAGATACCGGCCGGGCGCGGTGGCTCACCCTGTCATCCCAACACTTTGGGAGGCCGAGGCGGGCGGATGATGAGGTCAGGAGTTCGAGACCAGCCTGGCCAACATGGAGAAACCCCATCTCTACTAAAAACACAAAATTAGCCGGGCGTGGTGGCAGGTGCCTGTCATCCCAGCTACTCGGGAGGCTGAGGCAGGAGAATCGCTTGAACCCGGGAGGCAGAGGTTGCAGTGAGCCGAGAGCAAAGACGACCTATAAATTTGCCTTGACAGTACCATTCTGTGTCTCAAAAAAAAAAAAAAAAGAAGAGAAAAAAGAAAGGACATATCAATAGTCCCAAACCACAGTACGGCAGGTGGTCAAGACAGAGAATTTTGTGAACTCCAGGAAAAATTTATTTTTGCAAAAATTCATCTAGCAAAGGTGTAGCAGAGAACAGAACAGAGTCCCAGAGAGGAATAGAAGACAGGGCACTCAGGGACCGCCCCAGACAGTGCCTAGAGGGCTGAGGGGTTGCAGGAAGTGCACGGAGGTGCTTGCTTTTAAATTCACAAAACCCACGGCCTGGCTGGGAGAGAGGCCTGTCATTAAAAATGCTCGGTG
>NW_012107352.1:241076-246492 GCF_000951045.1 Mandrillus leucophaeus | reverse complement strand
ACTCCAGCCTGGGAAACAAGAGCAAAATTCCATCCCCCAAACAAAAACACAAACAAACAAAAACCAAAAACACAAGAGAGAGAGCTCAGTCTTATTCCCGCAAAGGTGACCAATGAGAGGCACGAGGGATCAGGCAAATGGGGTTTTGCAGACTGCATAGGAGTTTGCCAGGGAGATTTTGGAGAGTTTGTGGAGAGGGATCAATACTTGCAAATACCTAGAGGTGTGGTTGTGGGCACCTTTAATGGGAATAGCAGAAAGGGGGTTGTATGAAGACAGAATAAAAGGAAAATATTATTTCTCCCAACAAAGCAGGTAACCCCCAAATGAGGGCATTTTTGTGTATAGTTGTTCTTATTTTAATTTGTCCTCCCAGGCTCTGCAGTTATGACTCTCGGCTCTTCAGCCTTAATGTTTGCCTTCACTTTTATCTTAATAGTTACATATATTTAAGATGTTAGTTAGGTATTCTTCATAGCCCAATACAATTTTACAGTTGGTTTTTTTCAGGTGGGTTAGGTAGAGGTCACTTTTAACACTCTAATACCATCTGTCCAACTGTCACCAATATATACACAGACATGAAGCATAACAGAAAGCCATCGCATCTCCCACCCCATCCAGTCCTCTGCGCCACTCCCCACCACCCAAGGTGACTCTGTGTGGACTCGGATATCCTTCATTTTCTGAATTTCCTTTGTTACATCACTTTATTGCATTTCTCTATTTTAATTGTCTCTAACTTTATGAAAAGTGTATATCATGCTCCGTGTAATTTTTCGAGACCACCGTTTCCCACTCAAAACGTCATTTCAAAGATTCATCCGTACGCATTTTCTGCTGTCTCTTCATTTTGGTGACTCCGTAATATCCCAGCGGGTGAATATTCCACGACTTATGGATGCGTCCTTCTGCCTATGGGCATTAGATTATTTCTTTGTGGAAACAGGAAATGGAAATAGGAATCTTTCTATGGGGTATTTTAGGACTGGGCTACTGCAAACATTTTTAGACATGTTACCTCATGGGCAAATCAAGACTGCCGTGAGACACGCTTTTCACACCAATATTGAGAGACAGGACCAGCTGGATTTCCTAGGCCGACTCAGAATTCCTACGCCTAGCTGGGGAAGGTGACTGCACCCACCTTTAAACAGGGGGCCTGTAACTGAAGTTTTCACTGTGGTCTAAATATTTGAGTCTCCCCCAAATTTCTATGTTGAACCTTCATCCTCGAGAGGATAATGTTAGGATCTGAGGCTTTTGGAGAGGTGAACAGGTTATGAGGGTCACACCCAAGCAATCAGGTAGTAAAGACGGAACTCGCTAAAATACAAATTAGGCTAAAAGCAGGAGGTAAAGAAATAGTCAAATCATGTATGGCCTGAGAGCACAGGGGGAGGGACAATGACTGGGATAGAAACCCAGGCATTTGAGCCGGCAGTGGCAATCCCCTTTGGGTCCCCTCCCATTGCATGGGAGCTCTGTTGTCACGCTATTAAACCTTGCAACTGCACACTCTTCTGCTCCGTCTTTGTTCCGGCTCCAAGCTGAGCTTTCGCTTGCTCTCCACCACTGAGGAACCCCGCCGTTGCAGACCCACCTGTGATTTCCATCCCTCTGGATCAGGCAGGGTGTCCGCTGCACTTGTCATCCAGCAAGGCACCCACTGCCGTTCCCAATCATTGTTCCCCAATGGCTAAGTGCCTGGGTTCGTCCTAATGGAGCTGAACACTTGTTACTGGGTTCCACGGTTCTCTTCCATGACCCACGGCTTCTAATAGAGCTATAACACTCACCCCATGGCCCAAGGTTCCATCCCTTGGAATCCATGAGGCCAAGAACCCCAGGTCAGAGAACTAAAAGGTTTGCTGCCATCTTGGGTGTGGCCTGCCCCCATCTTGGGTGTGGCCCGCCCCCATCTTGGGTGTGGCCCGCCCCCATCTTGGGTGTGGCCCACCGCCATCTTGGGAGTGGCCTGCCCCCATCTCGGGAGCTCTGAGAACCAAGACCTGCCCATAACAATATGATTGGCAAAAATGTTAAAAATGAAGAATTCTGACCTTTGCAGACATTGCTGTAGGTGCCAGAGATTGGCTTTCCTCAACATTGTGGGGAGAAATGTCCGTCTCGACCACCATTTTGGAAAGGGTTTGGCCTCATAAAGTTGAGAAACACGGGTTCCCCAGTCCAGCCATCGTACTCTGGGTGTGTCCCCAGGATGAACTCCAGCCTTCAGATATTGTCAGAGGCAGTGGAACCACAGCAACTCCTGCTTGAATAGGGGCTGGGTAAAAGGAAGCTGAGACGTCCTGGGCTGTATCTCCAGATGGTTAAGGGATCCTAAGTGGCAGGACGAGAGAGGAGGATGGCACAAGACACAGGTCATAAAGACCTTGCTGATGAAACAGGTTGCAGTAAAGAAGCCGAAAGAAACCCACCAAAGCCAAGATGGCCACGAGAGTGACCTCTGGTTGTCCTCGGTGCTACACTCCCACCAGTGCCATGACAGTTTACAAATGCCATGGCAACGTCAGGAAATTACCCTGTATGGTCCCAAAAAAGGAGGCATCAATCATCCACTCCTCGTTTAGCATAAATTCCCTCCTGGGGGCTCCAGGCGTCCTCCCTCTCTGGAGGTCTGGAACGGGACACCTTTTCCTGTAACAGTATCACCAGCACATACTTACATCGAAGAGGATGAATAATAATACTAACTGCAGGTCGAAAACAGAGGAGGAGAATGGACTGATCCTTAGGAGCCTTCTCAGTTAAGAGGAGGAGAAAGGAATGATCCTTGGGAGCCTCCTCGGTTGAGAGGAGGAGAAAGGATTGATCCTTGGGAGCCTCCTCAGTTGAGAGGTTGAGGAGAAGAGAAAGATGTGTCTTACAGAGACTTAGAAGGTACCAAGGGGTTCATAGGCCAAGAGAAGAAAGTATTGTTGTCCTCTCCAAGTCCCAGAGACCAGGAGTCTGGGATCAAGGTGTCTCAGGGCTGTGCTCCTTTCAGAGATTCCAGGGGAGGCTCCTTCCTGCCTCTCCCAGCTCCTGGGGGCTCCAGGCATCCCTGGGCTTGTGGACGCATCACTCCAGTCTCTGCTTCCATCTCTACGTGGAACGTCTCCTCTCTGTCTGTGTCTCCTCTTTCGTCACTTAGCAGAATTAGATTTAAGACCCACCCTATTCCCAAGATAATTTTATTTTTAAGATCCTTCACTTAATTGCATCGGCCTTAGCAGGGGAGATGATTCAGATATCAAAGCTGCCATTTCCAAGTGAGGTCTCCTGTCATATTCTGGGGTTCAGGATGTGGACCTATATTTTCAAAGGCTACTGTTCCGTGCACTATGATTATATCCGGTTCCTTCTGGAGGCTCTAACGGAGGATCTTTCCTGCCTCTCCCAGCCTCTGGGAGCTCCAGGTATCCCTGGGCTTGTGGCCACATCACTGCCATCTCTGCCTCCATCTCCATGTGGCCGTCTCCTCTGTGTCTTTATCTCCTCTTCTGTCCCTTAGAAGAATATTTTTCATTGAATTTACAGTCACTATGAATAGCTAACCATGATCTCATCTCAATATCCTTCCCTTAACTACATCTTCCAAGACCCTGTTTTCAAATAAGATCTCGTTCACTGGTTCTGGGGATAAGGACATGAAGGTGTCTTTTGGGAGCCACAGTTCAAACTGATACAATTGAGATTTATTTTCTCCCAGCCCTGGGCAGCGGCCTCCTAAGCAAGACTGCTTCTCTCAAGCCTAGAATGTGAATCAAGGAAGCAGGGAGGAGCTGAACCAGCAGCCCTCAAGCCCACATCCGCCTCTTTTCAGGAAACGATGTTGTACAATCATCCTTGTGCACCTGCCAGGATCGCTAGACTCAAAACACAGACAAAGGAAAGTCATAAGTGGCCCGGGCACGGTGGCTCACGCCTGTAATCCCAGCACTTTGGGAGGCCGAGGTGGATCTTTGCATTTGTAGACAGCACGAGACACTCTTGCAGGGGGCGGAACGGCGTCCTCTTCAAAATTCGCATCCTCCCTGAATCTGTGAACGTCACCTTCTTTGGAAATACGGTCTTTGCTGTTTTCGTCAAGTTATGGTGAAGTCATATTGGATTAGGGTGGACTCTGAGTCCAATGACCACTGTCCTTCTAAGAGACAGAAGAGGAGACACAGACACAGAGGAGAAGGGCCAATTTGGGAGGATCTCCTGAGGTCGGGAGTTCGAGACCAGCCTGACCAACATGGAGAAACCCTGTCTCTACCAAAAATACAAAATTAGCCGGGCGTGGTGACAGGTGCCTGTAATGACAGCTACTCAGGGGGCTGAGACGGGAGAATTATTTGAACCCAGGAGGTGGAGGTTGACGTGAGCCGAGATCGCGCCATTGCGCTCCAGCCTCGGCAACAAGAGTGAAAGTCCATCTCAAAAAATACATAAAAATAAAAAAGTGTCAGTCAGGTAGATAATGTTTCTGTTTTTGTGAGACGGAGTCTCACTCTGTTGCCCAGGCTGGAGTGCAGTGGTGCGGTCTTGGCTCACTGCAACCTCCGCCTCCCGGGTTCAAGTGATTTCTGGCTAATTGTCGCATTTTTAGTAGAGACGGGGTTTCACCATGTCGGCCAGGCTGCTCTCAAACTTCTGACCTCAAGTCATCCGCCCGCCTCGGCCTCCCAAAGTGCTAGGATGACAGGCGTGAGGCACCGCACCTGGCCTTATTGTATAATTGTCATATGAATTTGCTCTCAATAAAACAAAACACCCAGGTTAGCAGGTGGCACCGCTGTGGTTCCCCCTAGTGCTTGGCAGCCTCAGGCCGCAGGAGAATTCTGAGAGTGCTGGTTGGCACTGGGGGGTTCCGCCCTACCTGGCCTACCTCAGTGCATCCTTGGAGCCAGCTCACCATTTCCTCCAACCTGCGATGGCTCCAACAGGAAAACAAGGCCACATCTTCCCTTCCTTGGGTCCTGAGTCCCTGTCTGTTTGCAGCAAGTCAGGCACGGGCACAGGCAGCGCCCACGTCTCTGCTTCTGGGGGACCCTTGACAGGCTCCCTCCCCCTCCCCCAGGGGCAGCCTCCATCCTGTCCCTGGCAGTCCTCGCCCCAGTCACTGGGAGACAGGCAGCGGGGCAGGTGGACCCCTCCTGCTTTGGTTCCACATTTCCTTGCTTTGACCGCGTGAGGGAGACTCACTAGGGGCTCCTGGGGCCGCACTCCTGCCATGGTGGCTCAGGCCCCGGGTATTCGCGATGCCCCTTGCAGAGAATCTCACCTGCCTGGAGTTCCACTGCCCTCAGTCACTGCAACATGGGAGCAGGTGAAAACGCACAGAGTCAGCCGGGCGCGGTGGCTCACGCCTGTCATCCCAGCACTTTGGGAGGCCGAGGCGGGCGGATCACGAGGTCAGGAGATC
>NW_012107352.1:238167-239656 GCF_000951045.1 Mandrillus leucophaeus | reverse complement strand
GCCCGGCCCCCTCAGATGTTATATTTGAACGTGCACCTCATCCTGTCTCACTGTGAAGAGGTATTTTCAGTTGTACAGAGTGAAGTGGACAGGATCTGCCATGGAACTGCTTTCTGCCCTTTCTCTCTTTGATGATCTTTGAGGGAAAAGGGTTAGGGATAAAATTTAATAATAATAAAAAAAAGAAACCCACACACACACACACACACACACACACACATCCCGAAAGCACCATTCTTCTTTTCTTGTAATCCCAACTCTAAGGAGATTTAATGGCCCTGTTATTGCCGAGCGAAATTAAGTCCTTATGAAGCAACTTACAAAGTGCCTTTGTAGATTCCATTTCTGAACAATCAGAGAAAGGGTTGGGGTCGTGTCTGGGCATCTGTTCCTCATTACCACGTTGCCTGCTCGGGCGGCCTCTCTGAACGCACGGTTGTGTTTTCATTAAACGCCTGCCCTGCAGTGGGGCTACGCTGGTTTTTTTTTTTTTTTTTTTTTGAGATGGAGTTTCGCTCTTGTTACCCAGGCTGGAGTGCAATGGCGCGATCTTGCCCCACTGTATCCCCTGCCTCCTGGGCTCAGGCAGTTCTCCTGCCTCGGCCTCTGGAGTAGCTGGGATGACAGGCATGCACCACCACGCCTGGCTAACTTTTGTATTGTTAGTACAGACGGGGTTTCTCCATGTTGGCCAGGCTGGTCTCGAACTCCCGATCTCAGGTGATCGGCCCGCCTCAGTCTCTCAAAGTGCTGGGATGGCAGGCGTGAGACACCATACCTGCCTAATTTTTTTTTTTTTTTTGTATTTTTAGTAGAGATGAAGTTTCACCATGTTGGCCAGGCTGGTTTTGAACTGCTGACCGCAAGTGATCCGCCCGCCTAGGCCTCCCAAAGTGCTAGGATTACAGGTGTGAGCCACCACACCCAGCGGTTTTTTTTGGTTTTTTTTACATTTATGTATATGTATACATGTATATGTGCACACATATATACATATACATGTATATACATATATACACATATACACACATATGTATAAATATGTATATATACATTTATACACACATATACACATATATAATATATACACATATACGTATATATACATATACACATATAGGTACATACATATGTACACACATATACATATATACACATATACACATATGTGTATATACACATATATGCACATATATGTATATACACATATATACACATACACATATAAACACATAGACATATATATACGTATATACACATATACACATACATATGTACATACACATATATGTATATACACATATATACACACATATATGTATATACACATACACATATAAACACATACACATATATATACGTATATACACATATACACATACATATATACATACACATATACACACATATACACATACATATATACATATACACACATATATACATACATATATACACATATACATATCTACACACATATACACATATA
>NW_012107352.1:237672-238117 GCF_000951045.1 Mandrillus leucophaeus | reverse complement strand
GGTGAAACCCCGTCTCTACTAAAAATACAAAAATTAGCCGAGCGTGGTGGTAGGAGCCTGTAGTCCCAGCTACTCAGGAGGCTGAGGCTAGAGAATCACTTGAACCCGGGAGGCATAGGTTGCGGTGAGCCAAGATCACACCACTGCATTCCATCCTGGGCAACAAGAGTGAACGTTCATCTCAAAAATAAATAAATAAACAAATAAAAATAAAAGTCCTGTCCCAAAAGACCCAATTTCAAGTTCAGATGAGGAACGGGGAAGCGGAAAAATCTTGGAGATGCTAACTTTCCCAAAAGGCTCCCAAAGGTCACAGACACCTGGGGATAGGGTTTTGTTGCCATCCTCCGAGCCTTGTTCTCTGCAAGACAGACTTAGTGAGCTACCCTCAGATGTTTTGTTTTGTGGAGACGGAGTCTCGCTCTGTCGCCCAGGCTGGAGTGCA
>NW_012107352.1:234083-234960 GCF_000951045.1 Mandrillus leucophaeus | reverse complement strand
GATCTTCCCACCTTGGCCTCCCAAAGTGCTAGGGTAACAGATGTGAACCACCACACGCAACCTAGGCCAGCACTTTTAATAATCTTATTTTATTTATTTATTTTTTGAGACAGAGTCTCGCTCTGTCACCCAGGCTGGAGTGCAGTGGCGCCATCTCGGCTCACTGCAACCTCCGCCTCCCGTGTTCAAGCCATTCTCCTGCCTCGACCTCCCGAGTAGCTGGGATTACAGGCGTGTGCCACCGTGCCAGGCTAATTTTTAAAACATTTTTGTAGACTTGGGGTCTTGCTCTGTTGCCCAGGCTGGTCTTGAACTCCTGGTCTCAAGCGATCTCCCTACCTTGACGTCCCAAAGTGATGGGGTTACTGTCCCCAGCCAGTAACGAATTTTTCTGAAATCACTGCCAAAAAAAAAATAATAATAATAATGGAAATTTATCCTTGGAGATGGCTACCCAGAGAAGAACTGTGAGACCCTGTCGAGGACAATCATTTGAGGTCTCATGGCCGGGAGTTTGGTGGTAATGGAAGAAAGCAGGTGACACAGAAATCCACGCAGGGGAGACCATGTCTCTCACGGGGCATGGCCCACCGGGCAGCCTGTTGAGTGTTGTCAAATGCGTCATGATGTCAGCATATGGCCCTGATATTTTCTAACTCTTTTTTTTTTTTTTGAGACGGAGTCTCGCTGTGTCGCCCAGGCTGGAGGCAGTGGCGCGATCTCGACTCATTGCAACCTCCGCCTCCCAGGTCCACACCATTCTCCTGCCTCAGCCTCCCGAGTAGCTGGGACGACAGGCACCTGCCACCTCGCCTGGTTAATTTTTTGTATTTTTAGTAGAGACGGGGTTTCACCATGTTGGCCAGGATGGTCTTGA
>NW_012107352.1:233625-234033 GCF_000951045.1 Mandrillus leucophaeus | reverse complement strand
GGCCCACTGCAGCCTCAAACTCCTGGGTTCTAGAGATCCTCCTGCCTCAGTCTCCTGGGTACCTACAACCACAGGTGTGCACATGCCTGGCTAATTTTTAAAAATTTTTTGTGGAGATGGGGTCTTGCTATGTTGCCCTGGCTGGCCTCAAACTGGGCTGAACAGACCCTCCTGCCTCAGCCTCTCCAAGTGCTGGGATTACAGGCCTGAGCCACCGCACCCGGCCCTCTTACGTTTTTAATTCTGAGAAGCAAAGTGTAATATTTTGGAATTCTCAGCATGCTGAGAATGGTCCCTCTCACATCACAATTATTTTTGTTGGGAATACAGATCTGCTGGATGTTATTTATTGGCCTGAGAGTGACTCAGAAGGAATAAATGAAAATTTGAATAATTCAGATTCTTCTA
>NW_012107352.1:232834-233575 GCF_000951045.1 Mandrillus leucophaeus | reverse complement strand
AGGCACCTGCCACCTCGCCTGGTTAATTTTTTGTATTTTTAGTAGAGACGGGGTTTCACCATGTTGGCCAGGATGGTCTTGATCTCCTGAGCTCGTGATCCGCCCGCCTCGGCCTCCCAAAGTGCTGGGATGACAGGCGTGGGCCACTGCGCCAGGCTGGTATCTCCTAACTCTTGAGTTAAAGTCTCTGTATGCTTCTGACAGGTACAGGGGCAACTGCCCAGGTCAAAAAGGTACATCATTGCTAAGTATGTGTGGTGTTTGGTTTTTATTTTGTTTTATTTTTTGAGACGGAGTTTCTCTCTTGTCACCCAGGCTGGAGCACAGAGCCACGAACTCGGCTCACTGCAACCTCCACCTCCTGGGTTCAAGTGATTCTCCTGCCTCAGCCTCCCGAGTAGCTGGGATTATAGGCATGCACCAGCACACCGGGCAAATTTTTGTATTTTTAGTACAGACGGGATTTTACCGTGTTAGCCAGGCTGGTCTCCAACTCCTGACCTCAGGGGATCCACCCACCTTGGCCTCCCAAAGTGCTGAGATTACAGGCTTGTGCCTCCACGACCAGCTAATTTTTGTATTTTTAGTAGAGATGGGGTTTCACCGTGTTAGCCAGGCTGGTGTCAAACTCCTGACCTGAGGTGCTCCATCCTCCTGGCCTCCCAAAGTGCTGGGATTACAGGTGTGCGCCACTGCACCCAGCTAATTTTTTTTTTTCTTTTTTCTTTTTTTCTTTCTTTT
>NW_012107352.1:232043-232784 GCF_000951045.1 Mandrillus leucophaeus | reverse complement strand
TCCACCTGCCTCGGCCTCCCAAAGTGCTGGGATGACAGGTGTGAGCCACCAGGCCTGGCCTTGTTTTTTGAGACAGAGTTGCTGAGGCTGGAGCACGGTGGCGCAATCTCGGCTCACTGCAACCTCCACCTCCTGGGTTCAAGTGATTCTCCTGCCTCAGCCTCCTGAGTAGCTGGGATTGCCGACATGCACCACCACACCCAGCTAATTTTTGTATTTTTAGTAGAGACGGGGTTTCACCGTGTTAGGCAGGCTGGTCTCGAACTCCTGACCTCAGGTGATCCACCCGCCCCGGCCTTCCAAAGTGCTGGGATTACAGGCGTGAGCCACCGCGCCTGGCCTTGTTTTTTGAGACAGAGTTGCTGAGGCTGGAGCACGGTGGTGTGATCTCGGCTCACTGCAACCTCCACCTCCCAGGTTCAACGATTCTCCTGCCTCAGCCTCCTGAGTAGCTGGGATTACCGGCATGCACCACCACACCCAGCTAATTTTTGTATTTTTAGTAGAGACGGGGTTTCACCGTGTTAGGCAGGCTGGTCTTGATCTCCTGACCTCAGGTGATCCACCTGCCTCGGCCTTCCAAAGTGCTGGGATGACAGGCGTGAGCCACCGCGCCCGACCAGTATGTGTGTTTTAGGAAGGACCCGGAGCTGTGGATGATGAAGCATCTTGTATTTGTGAACAGCAGAGTTTTCCTGCCTTCATCTCCACGTTCTGTGGCTTCGAAACGATGCCTCATCC
>NW_012107352.1:231214-231993 GCF_000951045.1 Mandrillus leucophaeus | reverse complement strand
CACCACCACACCCAGCTACTTTTTGTGTTTTTAGTAGAGACGGGTTTTCACCATGGTGGCCAGGCTGGTCTCAGTGTCTTGACCTCATGATCCACCCACTTTGGCCTCCCAGATGCAGGCATGAGCCACAGTGCCCAGCTCTGTCCTTTCTTTTCTTTCTTTCTTTTTTTTTTAAGACAGAGCCTTGCTCTGTCACCAGGCTGAGTGCAGTGGCGTGATCTCGGCTCACTGCAACCTCTACCTCTGGGTTCAAGTGATTCTCCTGCCTCAGCCTCCCGAGTAGCTGGGATGACAGGCACCTGCCACCACGCCCAACTAATTTTTTGTATTTTTAGTAGAGACGGGGTTTCACTATGTTGGCCAGGCTGGTGCCAGTCTCTTGACCTCGTGATCCACCCGCCTCAGCCTCCCCAAGTGCTGGGATTACAGGCTTTACCGTCCACATGGAAGGGACTAGATGGAGTGTGAACCCGAAGGCCTGGCCCAGGGATCTCATCCAAGTCCCAAAAGAGCCAGAACTGAAGAGCTCTCAGTTGTGAAGGAGAGAAAGGTAGTTCTTTGGGGAGGAAGAAATGAGAGATATTCCCTTATCAATACCCACTACAGCACAAATGTGTAAGTAAATAAAAAAATAATTAAGTGTATTCCTTTGACTTTTTCTTTCCCCAAGTCTCAAACTTGGAATCGTCGATTTAATTCCTCGGTAAAATAACTCCCTGCAAAAGCCGGGCACAGTGGTTCGCGCCTGTAATCCCAGCACTTTGGGAGGCTGAGGCGGG
>NW_012107352.1:229931-231164 GCF_000951045.1 Mandrillus leucophaeus | reverse complement strand
GGGCCATTCATTTCAGACCTTCCAGAGTCCTCCTTACGCGCAATCATCACGTCCATTTGGACGATGACTCTGCGTCGACAGCATCTCACCGGAGACTGAGTACTGGGTGCTCACGCGTGATAGGAAATTCAGTGCGCGGCAGTTAATATATGGAAACGCGATTTGTAGTTTATCATCCTACTGGGAGTCATTAGGGCTGCTAAGTGCATGCAGGCGTTTTAAAATGCACGGGTGGTTACGGCAACCTGACTTGCCAGGGGCGCTCTCCCCCCGTCGACGGCTGAAGAGCTGAATAAATAAGGTGGCATTTGACCCAACGCCTGTGTCATCTTCCCCCCACCCCCCGACCCCCCTGCACCTGCCAGACGTTTAACACCTTTCAGGGAGGCTCATAGGAGTATGTAGATTGACGGCTGTGATTTGCAGACCCTCAGCCTGACAAACATGGGCCCTGACACCCATGCTGTTTACCGACACACACATCTCCTTTTTCATGATAATAGAAATTTTGTAGACGACTGTCTCCTTCGCTGTTTAATATTGAATGATCAGAGACAAGGCCTGGGTGGGTGGTGGGGGGGGTGGGTGACAATTTGCAGGGTGTCTTACCTGGCTTTCAGAGGCATATCTCAGATGCAAAGGGGTCCTAGAAAGAATATGTTGAAGAAGGAGAGAGACTGGATGTTTCCCTCTGGGTCAACTCTTCCTTGCTGCTTGGTGGAGAGCCCATCACATGCCATGAATCCCAGGTGTCCTCTGCAGAGGCCGTGAGTAAGAATATCTCTGAGGGATCCGTTAAAAGTTAAACAGAGAATTACGATAGGACCCAGAAATTTCACTTCTAGGTGTATAACTGAGAGAATTCAAAACTGGTGTCCGAATAGATTTTTGTCCTGGAATGTTCAGAGCTACATACTTTTTTCTGACTGGGAGATGTTATGTGTCAAATTGACTGGGTCCTGAGGTGCCCAGAGATCTGGCTGAACATGATTCTGGGTGTGTCTTTAAAGGCGATTCTCGATGCGGTGACGTTGGTCTTCCTGGACCTTCAGACTGGAACTCACACCACCAGCTTTCTTAGGTATGAGGCCTTGAGACTCACAATGGAACTCACACCACCAGCTCTCCTGGGTCTCAGGCCTTCAAACTAAGATGGGAACGCACACCCTCGGCTCTCCCGGGTCTCAGGCCTTCAGACTCCGCCTGGAACTCACACCCTCGGCTCTCCCGGGT
>NW_012107352.1:226384-229806 GCF_000951045.1 Mandrillus leucophaeus | reverse complement strand
CAGACACTCATTGTCAGCGTTTTTTTTTTTTTTTAATGTTAATTTACTTGGTATTCAAAAGTATGCCTCAATCTCAGGATTGTTTCAATTCATTTGAATTTTGCCTCCAGGTGCCATGGGAGACCCTGGGCTGCTCCTGGAGCTCTGTGAACGCGTGTGTGACGTGGGGAGCGAAATGAACTGCGTGTGCCAAGCCCTCCGGGTACGTCAAGCTTAGAGGAGCTGAGACCTGGTGATGGGTTCCTTGGTGCCTTGGGAGGAAGCCCTGTGGGGAATGTGATATGTCCCTTTGAGCAGAAGAAAGACTATGGATTTGTGTTCTGCTCCCATGGGTAGATAGAATTTGGGGGAGGCACCTGCTGAAAAGCGAACCCATAGGGCTGGGACCCCTAGCTCTGGGAATTACAGGCTGAGATCCACAGTTCTCTGGCTCATAGATGGCTGGATCTGTGGGGCCGTGACCCAGAGGGCTAAGAGTTGTAGGGTTATAACCCATAGAGCTGGATTACTAGGGTGTCACCCATGCAGCTGGGGTTGATAGAGTTGTGACTCAAAGGGCTGAATTTGTAGGGTTGTGACTCACAGGACTGGGTTTGCTGAGTTTTGACTCACAGGCTGAGTTGTAGCATTGTGCCTTATAAAGCTAGATTGATTGGGTTGTGATCCATGGGGCTGGGATTCATAGGGTTGTGACTCATAGTGCTGGACTTGTAGATTTGTGACCCAGAGGGCTGCAGTCCATAGGTTTGTGACCTAGAGGGCTAAGAGTTCTAGGGTTATGATCCATAGAGTTAGATTTTTATAATTTTGGCCCATGGAGCTGGGATTCATAGGGTTGTCATCCAAAGGGCTGGATTTGTAGGGTTGTGACTCACAGGGCTGGGTTTGCTGAGTTTTGACTCAGAAGGCTAAGAGTTGTAGGATTGTACCCTATAAAGCTAGATTGATTGGGTTGTGATCCACGGGCCTGGGATTCATAGGGTTGTCACCCAAATGGCTGGCTGGACTTGTCGATTTGTGACCCAGAGGGCTACAATCCATAGGTTTGTGACCTAGAGGGCTAAGAGTTGTAGGGTTATAACCCATAGAGCTGGATTAGTAGGGTTGCCACCCATGGAGCTGGGATTGATAGAGTTGTGACTCAAAGGGCTGAATTTGTAGGGTTGTGACTCATAGGGCCGGATTTGCTGCGTTTTGACTCAGAAGGCTAAGAGTTGTAGGATTGTGCCCTGTAAAGCTAGATTGATTGGGTTGTGATCCACGGGGCTGGGATTCATAGAGTTGTCGCCTAAATGGCTGGACTTGTCGATTTGTGACCCAGAGGGCTACAATCCATAGGTTTGTGACCTAGAGGGCTAAGAGTTGTAGGGTTTTGGCCCATGGAGCTGGGATTCATAGGGTCATCACCCAAAGGGCTGAATTTGTAGGATTTTGACTCACAGGGCTGGATTTGCTGAGTTGTGACTCAGAGGACGAAGAGGTGTAAGATTATGCCCTATAATGCTAGATTGATAACGTTGTGACCCTTGGGGCTGGGATTCATAGAGCTAGGACCTATAGAGTTGTATTCACAGAGCTGGGGTTCAGTGGGTGGGGCTGGTTATGGCTCAGTTATATTTGCTTGTTTTTATAAGGCTAGAATGCATCAGTCTGGGGTCTATAAAGTTGGGAATTATAGAGCGAGACTGTATAGGGTTGGAATCCATAGGGCTAGGACATGTATTGGGGTGACTCATATAAATGGATTTCATAAAGTTGATATCGTACATTGAACCCTTTAGGGTTGGTATCCTTAAATCTGAGAGCTATAGGGTGGTGACTCGTGAGTCTGGACTCATAGCATTGCGATTCATAGGGCTAGATTTATAGGGTTGCAACCCAGAGGGCTGGAATTCATAAGAGGATGGGGATTAGGACATGGACATCTTTTGGGCCATTATTCTGTCTACCACATGGGATTAGGACGTGGACATCTTTTGGGCCATTATTCTGTCTACCACATGGGGATTAAGATGTGGACATTTTTGGGGTCATTATTGATGGAAAAGGGGAGGAATGTGAGTAGGGGGAGGTTTAGGGGGGAAATATGAGACATTCTGGTTGGACACGTTAAGTGTGTGATATCGGTTGGATGGGATTTCAAGACTGGATTTCAGGAGAGAGGTCCCAGTGGGAAGAACACTTTTGGGTTTTGTCAGAGGTATTGGAACCAGAGCAACACCTTCTTGAATAGGAGATGGGTAAAATGAGGCTGAGACTTACTGGGCTGCATTCCTCAGATGGTTAAGGCATTCTAGGTTACAGGACGAGATAGGAGATCGGTACAAGATACAGGACACAAAGACCTTGCAGATAAAACAGGTTGCAGTCAAGAAGCCGGCCAAAACCCACCCAAACCAAGACGGTGACGAGAGTGACCTCTGGTTGTCCTCATTGCTACAGTCTCACCAACGTCACGACAGTTTCCAAATGCCATGACAACATCAGAAAGTTACCCTATATGGTCTACAAAGAGGAGGCATGAATAATCCACCCCTTGTTTAGCATATATTCAACAAATAACCATAAAAAATGGGCAACCAGTAGCCCTGGGGGCTGCTCTGTCTGTGGAGTAGCCATTCTTTTATTCCTCTACTTTCCTAATAAACTTGTTTTCAGTTTACTTTACAGATGCCCTGATTTCTTCCTTGCCTGAGATTCAAGAATCTTCTCTAGGGGTCTGGATTGGGACGCCTTTTCCTGTAACAGTGTCACCGACATATATTTAAACGTAAGAGGATGAATCAGAAAACCAAGGGAGTGAGTGTAGATGGAAAACACAGGAGCACAAAGGACTGATCTTTAGGAGACTCCTTGGTTAAGACGTTGGGGAGAAGAGGAAGGTCAGTCTTACAGAGACTGAGAAGGTACCAGGAGAGTGTGGGGTCCTTGGGTCAAGAGAAGAAAGTATTTCAAGGATGCTGGACTTTGGTCTATGGGCGAAAAAAGAAAGTATTTCAGGGATGCTGAACTTTGATCCATGGGTCAACAGAAGAAACTATTTCAGGAGTGCTGGACTTTGGTTCATGGGTCAACAGAAGAAAGTATTTTGGGAATGCTGGGCTTTGGTCTATGGGCCAAGAAAGAAAGTATTTCAGGGATGCTGGACTTTGTTCCATGGGCAAAGAGAAGAAAGTATTTCAGGGATGCTGGATTTTGGCCCATAGGTCAAGAGAAGAGAATATTTCAGGGATGCTGGACTTTGGTCCATAGGCCAAGAGAAGAGAGTATTTCAGGGATGCTGGACTTTGGTCCATGGGTCAAGAGAATAAAGTATTTCAGGGATGCTGAACTTTGATCCATGGGTCAACAGAAGAAACTATTTCAGGAGTGCTGAACTTTGGTTCATGGGTCAACAGAAGAAAGTATTTTGGGGATGCTGG
>NW_012107352.1:219011-222810 GCF_000951045.1 Mandrillus leucophaeus | reverse complement strand
ACTCACACCCTCAGCTCTCCTGGGTCTCAGGCCTTCAGACTGGAACTCACACCCTCGGCTCTCCTGAGACTTAAGCCTTCAGGCTCAGACTGGAACCCACACCACTGGCTCTCCTGGGTCTCAGGCTTCGGATTGGAACTCACACACTCAGCTCTCCTGAGACTCAGGCCTTCAGACTCAGACGGGAACTCACCTTATTGGCTCTCCTGGGTCTCAGGCCTTCAGACTCAGACTGGAATCCATATCATTTGCTGTCCTGGGTCTCCAGCTTGCTGACCTTGTATCCTAAAGTTTTTAACACATCATATTCACTTGAGTCAGTTCCTTATTAGAGAGATAGATAAATACATACACACATACATACATGCACGCATACATACGTACTCTCTTGTTGGTCCTGTTCCTCTGGAGACCCTGATTAATGCATTTACGATAGCCAAAAGCTGGACCCAACCCCACACCCATCAATGGTCATATGAATAAACAGAATGTGGTACGTCCACATGGTGGAATACTATGCAGCCGTGAAAAGGAACAAGGCTCTGATATAGGCTGCTGCCTGCATGAACCTTGAGGACACCGTGCTCACTGAGAGGTACCAGACAGAAAAGACCACACAGCGTGAGAGAAAGTGGATTCGGGGTTGCTAGGGGCTGGGGGAGGAAGAAGGGAACATGACTGCTTAGTATTAGTTACAGGGTGTACTTTGGAGGACTATGGTGTTCTGGACCTAGACAGAGGTGATGGTTTCATAACCATCACCCATGTGCTGAAAGGGTGTCCTCTGAATTATACACTGAAAAAAAAAAAAAAACAAACAAAAAAAGGCCGGGCACCTTGGTTCATATCTGTCATCTCAGCACTTTGGGAGGCCAAGGCGGGCAGATCACAAGGTCAAGAGATCGAGACCATCCTGGCCAACATGGCGAAACTCCGTCTCTACTAAAATTACAAAAATTAGCCATGTGTGGAGGCTCACGCCTGTCATCCCAGCACTTTGGGAGGCCGAGGCGGGCAGATCACCGGAGGTCAGGAGATCAAGACCATCGTGGCCAACATGGTGAAACTCCGTCTCTACTAAAAATACAAATATTAGCCTGGCGTGGTGACGGGCACCTGTCATCCCAGCTACTCGGGAGGCTGAGGCAGGAGAATCGCTTGAACCCGGGAGGCGGAGGCGGCAGTGAGCCGAGATCGCGCCACCGCACTCCAGCCAGGTGACAGAGACTCCGTCTCAAAAAAAAAAAAATTTGAATTGTTTGCTATGAAAATCTCACCTCAATGAAACATAAAAATGAAAAGCTTCTACCGATGGGGAAATCAGAGATTTAAAATGACACACCTGCTCCACTTCCCTCAACCCTCAGAACCGCGGCCGCCTTGTCTCCTTCGCGCCTGTTCTCCCCACAGAGACGAGGCCGTAACAGAGAAGACAGTCGTCACCGGGAAAGATCTCGTGGACTGCAGGAGTTCGACGGCGACGTTTCCCCGCTGTGATATCCCCACGCACTCCTCTTCTTCTTCTTGTGAGCAGAGCAAATATCTCACGCTGGGTTTGATTCAAGAGACGTTCGACTTGACGATTACAAAGGCAATGTTGGATGCTGTATCCCTGACAATGAAATGCTTCATAGGGTGAGGGCGTTAGGTGCCTGGGCGGTGACGCCGACACTGTACATTTTCCCCCCTGCTCCCCGAGTGAGAACGAGTTTCAGGTGGAAGAAATCACCCTTTTTTCTTTTGTGCTTTCAGTCGGGCGTTGCTGGCAGCCGGGGTTCTCTTGTAAATGAAAGAAAGGCTTTTTCCAACAATGGCTGTCTGTGTCGGTGACAGAAAGACTCTGGGAGACAGCTCTCCGGTTGCTGTGGGCGTGGAGCACCAGGGCAGGCCTTGAAAGGCGTCCTGGGCGTTGGGGAAGCTCCGTGTGGTGTCGCCTCTCGCATGGCATTTTGGAGATCAATGGCAGGGGACTTTGAAGCCTGCGGGGATGATGGCTGGGGAGGAGGAGGTGGCGTGCAAAGGAGGTAAAGTCGGTTCTCCAATGCTCAGAACAGCAGACCCCTTCCACGGGACTTTCCACTGCCCTGGCTTTTGTCTGTCTTTGCGCGAGAATGAGGCATGACAAGTGCAAGCTTATCTCTCACGCCGGTCATGCCAGCACCGTGGGAGGCCGACCCGGAGGTCAGGAGTTCGAGACCAACCTGGCCAATGTGGTGAAACCCCGTCTCTGCTAAAAAGACAACGATGACAATAAGAAAAAATTAGCCCGGCGTGGTGGTGGGTGCCTGGAATCCCAGCTACTGGGGAGGCTGAGGCGGGAGGATTGCTTGAACTTGGGAGGCGGAGGTTGTAGTGAGCGGAGATTGCAATACTGCACTCCAGCCTGGGGGACAGAGCGAGATTCTGTCTCCAAACAAAAAAAAAAAAAAGAAAAGTGGATTATTTCCAGAATGACAACCTGCTTCCTCACTCTTCCAAGTAAACGCTTGGTGTAACCGTTTGTCTTCCTCCCGGTCAGTGCTTTTCTTACCTTCGGTTTTCCGAGAAAGCTTCACACAGATAATCACACAGACCAACAGGCAGTGACTGTCAACAGGAGACACCGCGTTCGAACGGCGAGGCGGGGGGAGCGGAGCGGGAGGGGGCGGGAGGCTTGTCTGTCAGGGGGTTGTGTGATGAAGACAGGTTCTCCCCAGCCAGGCTGGGTTAACGAGGCAGAAAGTATTCCGTGACCTCATGAGGCTGCTCTGTTGCCAGAGAGAAAAGCTGAGATTTTCTGTGTCTGAAAACTCAAGACAAAATACATTGACCTCGGAGTGGAAATCTTTACGATTTGCTTCTCAGCCCACATTTTCAAGCAGGAGTATTTGTGTTTTTGTTTTTGTTTTTTTTTTTAAATTCTCCAGCAATGGAAGATAAGGGCTTTTGTTTCAATGCACAAACCTGTGTGTGGGTTGGTCCCCACTGCCTGGGGACCACTGACCCCCCAATGCTGCCTTTGATCTGGGGCTCTGAGCCTTGACCCTCGCACCATCCAGGGGTGCAACGGAGACAGCAGCAGGTGGACGGGTTGACGTGTAGGGTGGTGGGGAGCAGGGAAGAGGTGGGTTCCCCGGAGAGCTGCAACCTGAACCCCTTCCCTGACATCATTTTGTTCCATACCCCTCAGAGACGTGGAGGAGGGGGTGCCTGGGCCTCCCCGACAGGCCTTCAGAGCAGGCCCTGCGTTCAGACATGGCAGCTTGTCACAGCCTCATCAGGCAAGAGCAACTGGCGTAGAAGCTGCTTTTTTTTTTTTTTTTTTTTTAGGCTACCCCAGAGTCAATTAAAATACAGTAAGTCTGACATTTGCAGCATCCTGAACGATCAAAGTGGAAAATGCCCATACAGCTTCTGACATAAAAAACAGTGTGTTTGGCGGCAGACTGACACGAACCGTAACAGGTCAGGTAATTATGAGAAAATCTATGATATGTCTGTTGCAGTTGCTTAGTTTGTACACACGATCGCAGCCGTCAGACAAAAGAGCGGGGGGTTCTCTTCTCCTGACGCATCCGGGAGCCGCTGACACCCCCTCTCGTGATGCTGATACAGACGGCATCTGAGGAGAGAGCGAATTAATTGGACAGTAAATAGGGGGTAGCAGTTACTGCCTCTGCTTTAAATATCCAGGTTTTAATTGCACCAGGGCAAGGCGCTCTCCTCCCATTTCACGGTGCAGCCCTGGGCACAGGTGTGCCCATGCACACCCCCCCCACACACACACACACATAGCCTCTCGCTGTCACACACACACCCG
>NW_012107352.1:218296-218961 GCF_000951045.1 Mandrillus leucophaeus | reverse complement strand
CCCATAGAGAGGGAATGTTTGATGAGGTAGAGTAGAGAATAAGGAGAAATTGTGGGGTGTAGGATGTTTTTGTTCATTTGTTTGTTTGTTTGTTTGTTTTCTGAGACATAGTCTTGCTCTGTCGCCCAGGCTGGAGTGCAGTGGCGTGATCTCGGCTCACTGCAAGCTCCGCCTCCCGGGTTCAAGCCATTTTCCTGCTTCAGCCTCTGCAGTTGCTGGGATTACAGGCACACATCACCACACCCGGCTATTTTTTTTGTATTTTTAGAAGATACGGGGTTTCACCACGTTGGCCAGGATGGTCTCGAACTCCTGACCTCATGATCTGCCCACTTCAGCCTCCCAAAGTGCTGGGATTACAGGCTTGAGCCACCGCACCCGGCCAAAAAATGTACGCACTTTGGACGGTGGAGGAATTCCATAGGTTTTTAGGGTTGAGCAAATCCATACCTTTCATCAGATCCTCAAAGAGCCTTGTCAAACCCGACTCCTCTTCCTATAACGTGTGGTGGATGAATACTAAAAACGAAAAGAAAACTTTGGTCTTGGCCGGGCGCGGTGGCTCACGCCTGTCATCCCAGCACTGTGGGAGGCTGAGGCAGATGCTTTACCTGAGGTCAGGAGTTCGAGACCAGCCTGGCCAACATGGTGAAACCCCGTCTCTA
>NW_012107352.1:208791-213196 GCF_000951045.1 Mandrillus leucophaeus | reverse complement strand
TATATATATATATATATTTTTTTTTTTTGCTGTGTGTAATGACAGCACGTGGACACGCTTGGCTGTTGTTTTATCCTTTGCATGCTAATTGCTTGAAAGCCATGCATTTTTTCCCCCCCTCTCTTCCCAGCCCCCTCCTCCCAGAATCCATCTCCAACACCCAGCGCTGAACAGATGCGTTCATTAGGATGATTAAGGAATTCTCCCATCGTCTCGCCTTGATGTGTTTATTAAATTAAAGAGGGATGAGACAGATGAATCCGTGGGCTCAGGGTATCGCCGGGCGAAAGCCACGGGTGTATTTCGCCGGGGCTGGGCCCTCTCTGCCGTGCTCCCGTCGTAATTGGCTTAATGGATTTTCCGTGATGCGGGCTGTGTGTCTCTTTCCTCCTCTCTCAGGCAAACTAATTACAGCTTTTTACATTAAATTCTAATAGATTTCAATTTATCTCTTCTACATTATCACAATAATTACAGTAATAAATTAAGCAGGTCGACACCGTGTACGAACACAGTTCGGGTCTGGCGTTACAGCAGCATCGCTTGGCACAGACGGACTGAATAGACGTGCTGGGTGAAGGGGGTGGTGGGAGGGACGTTGGGAGTGTGTGTTCCTGTGTCATCTGTGATTTTTTTTTTTTTTTTAATTGACAGTCTGCAGAGAATTCTCACAAGTTCGCTGGTTGGTTGGTTGGTTTTTTGTGTGTTTGTTTCTTTGTTTTTGTAAGAGGGAGTTTCGCTCTTGTCGCCCAGGCTGGAGTGCAATGGGGTGATCTCGGCTCACCGCAACCTCCGCCACCTGTGGGTTCAAGCGATTCTCCTGCCTCAGCCTCCCGAGTTGCTTGGATTACAGGCACCTGCCACTGCCAGGCTCGGTCACTTATTAATTGATTTTTTTGGATTTTTAGTAGAGAGGAGGTTTCTCCATGTTGGCCAGGCTGGTCTCGAACTCCTGACCTCAGGTGATCCACCTGCCTCGGCCTCTCAAAGTGCTGGGATGACAAGCGTGAGCCACCGTGCCTGGCTTTTTTTTTTTCTTTCCTATTTCCCCAATGGGTCCAATTCCCCTGCCTCAGCCTCCCGAGCAGCTGGGACGACAGGTGCCCGCCACCACACCTGGCTAATTTTTGTATTTTTAGTAGAGACGAGATTTCACCATATGGCCCAGGCTGGTCTGGAACTCGTGACCTCAAGTGATCCACCCGCCTCGGCCGCCCAAAGAGGGTCGACGTGTCTCACCAGCACGAATAGGCCATCAACCGTATTCCCTCTGCAAAGTGAGGCGGTCACCAGGTGTCCTGGGTATTATCGGGTCCTTCTGTTCTGTTTTAATGACCTCCCGTTATTTCTGCAGAGAAGGTGAAAATCGCCTTTCTACAGCCTTCATCAGAGCCATCGTCCCCCCAACTCCGCTGGCCACCGCCACGCGGACGTCAAATCCCAGACAGACTTCAGATGGCCGGGACAGGCCATCCTGGCTTTGTCACTCTGAGCCGAATCAGAGTGTCACACGTGGTCCACCTGTGAAGTCCGTGGCCGCTGCTGGTATAAATGGTAACAGGGCCGATGGCCCTCGATGGTCAGAGATTGATTTAGACAGGTGACTTCCTCGGCCTCTACTTCTCCTGCTTTGTAAGGTAACGAGACTGAACTTTCAGACTAACTTTCCAGACTCTGGAGGCGATGAGTTCAGTGCGGTCAGTTTATGTAAAAGTTGATCAGCCGGGGCACGGTGGCTCACGCCTGTCATCCCAGCGCTTTAGGAGGCCGAGGTGGGCGGATGACTTGAGGTCACGGGTTCCAGACCAGCCTGGCCAACATGGTGAAACCCCGTCTCTACTAAAAATGCAAAACTTAGCCAGGCGTGGTGGTTGGCACCTGCAATCCCAGCCACTCGGGAGGCTGAGGCAGGAGAATGGTGTGAACCCAGGAGGCGGAGGCTGCAGTGAGCCGAGATCGCGCCACTGCACTCCAACCTGGAGGACAGAGCGAGACTCCATCTCAAAAAGAAAAAGAAAAGAAAATGAAAAAAAAAAAGCTATTTATGCAGAAAATAGCAAAATGACAACATCAACATTCTACATTTAAAGAACTTGTCTTCGGAATTTTAAAAAATTTTACAGCCAGGCGCAGTGGCTCACGTCTGTCATCCCAGCACTTAGGGAGGCCGAGGCGGGAGGATCACTTGAGGTCAGGAGTTCCAGACCAGCCTGGCCAACATGGTGAAATGTTGTCTCTACTAAAAATACAAAAATTTGCCGGGTGTGGTGGCAGGTGCCTGTCATCCGAGCTACTCAGGAGGCTGAGGCAGGAGAATCGCTGGAACCCGGGAGGCGGAGGCTGCAGTGAGCTGAGATCACACCACTGAACTCCAGCCTGGGTGACAGAGCGAGATTCTATCTCAAAAAAAAAAAAAAAAATTACATCTTGGGCTTCCTGTAATCATGTCAAAGCCATTAATTTTTTGTAGCTGCCAAGGTTATAGAAGGCATTGTAATAACTATCCATGTTCGCTATGAAACGTCCCCATAAAATGCACGAAGGCAAGAAGAATGACTGACGCCTGGAATCCCAGTATTTTGGGAGGCCAAGGAGGAATGATCACTTGAACCCAGGATTTTGAGACCGGTCTGGGCAGCATAGTGACCCTCCGTCTCTACACAGATTTTTTTAAAAATTAGCCAGGTGTGGAGGGACTCATGGAGTCCCAGCTACTCAGGAGGCTGAGGTGGGAGGATCGCTTGAGCGAGGGAGGCTGGAGGCAGCCGTGAGCCAAGGTGGTGTCATGACACTCGAGCCTGGACAACACAGTGAGACCCTGTCTCAAAGATTTAAAAATGCAGACAAATCATATCGGACAGTGTTTAGTGCGGGGATGGGCAGATATGCTGGAAAGAGTCAGATAGTAAGTAATTATTAATGTTGTCAGGATAATAGAATTGCTGGGTTTTTTTTTATTATTTTCATTTATTTATTTTTATTTTATTTGTTTAATTGTTGTAGAGGTGGGGATCTGTCTCTACAAAAAATTACACATAGCACGACCCTGTCTCTGCAAAAAAACTTTAAAATTAGCCAGGTATGGTGACACATGGTTGTAGTCCCAGCTACCGGGGAGGCTGAGGTAGGGGGATCACTTGAGCCCGGGAAGTTGAGGCTGCAGTGAACTATGATATCTCAACCCTTTGGGAAGTGGAGGTGGGAGGATCGCTTGGGGCCAGGAGTTCAAGACCTGCCCGGGCAACATAGCAAAACCCCATCTTTACAACAAGTTAGTAGAGCATCATGGCCTGTTCCTATAATCCCAGCTACTTGGGTGGCCAAGGTGAGTGAATCTCTTGAGCCCAGGAGTTCAAGAACTGCCTGGCCAACATAGCAAGACCCCATCTCTACAGAAAATTAACAGAGCATGATAACCTGTTCCTGTAATCCCTCTGGGTTACTTGGGTGGCCAAGGTGGGTGAATCGCTTGAGGCCAGGAGTTCAAGACCAGCCTGGGCAACATAGCACGACCCTGTCTCTAAAAAAAAACTTAAAAATTAGCCAGGTATGGTGACACATGGTTGTAGTCCCAGCTACTGGGGAGGCTGAGGTAGGGGGATCACTTGAGCCCAGGAGGTCGGGGCTGCAGTGAACTCTGGCGGTGCCATTGCAGTCCAGCCTGATGACAGAGCGAGACCCTGTCTAAAAAAAATTAGAAAGGATCTTTACAAGGGCAGAGCAGAGAGACAGAGAGGACTGAGGCTTTACCATTCATGCACGATGGTTAGAAACCCAAAGGGGAGTGGAAACTGAGGATTGAGGCAGGTGGCTCACACCCATGGAATCGGCAGCCACCCCCCAAAAAGAATCCCACATGGGCTGTGCCCTGTGGAAGCTCCAGGAGCAAGCAGCCCCCACACCAGCTTCCTCATCCATCTGCGGCGTTGGTTGTCGGGCGTTTGAAATTGCAAGGTGTCCGCCTGCATTCCGTCACGTGCCACAGAAACACAAGGAGCCATCTCTCTCCCCTGATGGAAACCAGCCCCTGGTAAGGGGCCCGGAATGAATGTGAGGAGATGATGGGCCTAGAGAGTGCTCCAGGGTCAGGCAGCCGCCGCGTGGGAATGAGCCGGTCAGCAGGTATCTACCGTCATTGCTCCCCGAGGCAGGGGTTCCTCAGCCGCCCTCAGCTCCGTCCAGCCTCACAGGGTGGCTCTGAGGCCACTCTGTGCTGGAATCAGCTGGACGGAAGGCGGCTGGCCGGAGAGGGCCACGGCTGGATGGGCACTTGGTAGCCTGTGGCCCTGGCCTGGGTTCAGGGAGGGTGTGGGCAGGGGGCAGGAGGAGGGTGGGGAGGGAGACACAGCGGGAGGAGGAGGTGAAGGGAGCCAGGCTGGGGGAAGAAGAGGAGATGGAGGAGGAG